>NC_092314.1:39946312-40261914 GCF_036785885.1 Coffea arabica | reverse complement strand
CAGTTTGGCATAGAATTAGTAAGTTTCCTTACTTTTGGGATGGCAGCTCAGCGGGAAAGAAGAAAGCCAAAGTTTGATTAGGACTCTAGTGCTTTTGGGAGTAGGGCCGGCTGCAAGATAGAAACAAATAAAGCAACAGATTGAGTTGGGGGCAGCCGTGACTTCACTTGGGATTATTCCCGTAAGCCTCTGGCTAGAGGCTACGGAGAAGACATTAGCATCCCCTTCCACTTTGTACTTTTCCTCTTATTCTTAATTATTCGGATTTCTTCATCATATAGAGAAGAATGTCCTCGACAATTACTGCTGAATTGTCGCATGGGATTTTCTCCATAGAGATGAATTAACTCTCCTTTTCTAGCTAAGAAACAACGGATGCTTTGGGTCGCCTAAAATTGTGAGATCGATTTAATTTTAATCTTTTTCTTTTATTTATTGGTATTTGCATATTCCCTGGTTGCAGTGCTTATGGTTGTTTAATTAATTGATTGTCTTGGATCCGGATAATTAGTTAATTTAATAATCTATTGTCAATTGAGGTGTTAAACCCGTAATTGTTTAATTACCTCAAAATAGTGACAACTGACATTATTAGATTTGTGTCAGGGGAATACGCGGGCTAATCTAAAATAACCTTGGTAGTGCGTTATTTGGTTAGAATAGGGCTTCTCTAATACGTAAGGCAATTGGGAAATTAAATCTTACGAGCGTACCTAGGATTATTTTTCAATTAGAGCAATGATTAACGGGCATACCTTAATCACCGACACAATAAGGAGGGGTTGACTGTCATCGCTTGTTTGGTAGTTATAACCTATTTATTGATAAATAATTGAAATTGCTTTTGTTTCGATGATCAATTAGGTGCACCATTGCTGAAGTTATTTCTTGGCTAGATCCTTAATTATTACTCATTAGATTTTAGTAAATTGTTATTTAATTTCTAGTTGACTATTTTATTTTTATTATTTTACTTTTAGTTGAATTGCTTAGATTGTCACCCCTGATATAAAAATACCTCCCTTGTCACTGTGAATTTGAAAAGAAACAATTACTCCTAGTCCTTGTGGATTCGACCCTACTCACCGCTATCTACAGAAATTTACTTTAATTGAGCAGGTTTTTATTATTGCACAGGCTTCGACAACCTGTCAATTTTTGGCGGCGTTGCCGGGGACTGGTGCCAGATTAATTTGTTTCTTTTTAAGTTCATCTTGTTTTTATTTTATTTTATTTTATTTATTTTTCTCTTATTTTTTTTATATAGTTTATGGCTTCTAACACTCCGTATTTTGGTGATAGACTGGATTTTGTTTCCAGGAAAGGCGATAAGGCTTGTTTTTTTTTTCTTTCTAAATTTGCATATTCAGAGGCACTAAACTCTCTTAGAGAAAGAATGGCTGCTGCAACCTGTGAAATTTGTTATGCCAGGGATCATTCAACCGGTATGTGCCCCGAATATCAAGACTACCTGAGTGACTATCTCAAAAAAAAATTTGGAGATTCTTCATCTCGATCTCAAACGTGGTATGAACATGATCAAGGATGGTGGGATAACTCTAACGTTAATTATGAAAAGGGGCCAATGAGTTTTCAACAGCAAGAGTCTCAACAATCGTCATTCATGTCAGAATTGCCCTCATAGACCATCAATGACTCTAAGGAAGGTGAGAGTGCAATTATCCTGACAAGTGATGTGGAACTGCAAGAGTCTCAAGAAGGAGGATCCAAAGATGTAGTTGAAAAGGAAGTTGAAGTGGAAGACATGAGACTCCAACATCAAATTACCCTAGTGAACGAATCTAGTGAGCAATTACTAAATGCGATGACACCCACTCCATCCCTTAATCTATATTCCCCTGACTCTTACTCTATAACTTCTGTTAATAAGTTTGATTTTGTTTTACCGGAAGTGTTTGAGTCTCATTGCAGAAATGACTTAAGAGTAGCTATGGTCAAATATCTTGAACCGTTGAATGCTCTTAATAGAGGAGTGGATGAAGAATGGAGATCACTGCTTGATTATTTGGCGCCATCAACTAGTCCATGGAAGACCGTATCTCGTGTGCTCAAGAATTACTCTATTTACGAGGGTTATCAGGACTATATAAAGGATGAAACATTGAAACGAGTCACAAGATTTTATCCTCCATGAACAAAACATGATAATGTCTAGCCAAAGACATTAAAGAAAGGTGCTCATTGGGAGGCAACCCAATTCCTTTTAGTTGTTTGTTCATTTTTGTTTGTTAGTTTAAATATGTTTTTCCTTGGATTTGACTGATTTGTGGATTTTTTGATGATTTGTAGGCGTCCTTCTGTCATGACGCGCCCGCTTCATGACGTAGGGAGAGCTCATGGTCAGAATCGTCAGAAAGGGTTCTTATCCTCATGACGTGCCCGCGTCAAGTAACCTGGAGAGCTCCAGAGTCCGTGCCTTCGTCACGTGCCCACGTCACATTCGCGGGAAAGGTAAGTATTAAAAAAAAAAACTCAAGAACGATTGTTGATTTTCGGTTAATCTCTGCTTTTGAATTTCGAAAATAAAATTTGCCAATGAAAAAAAATTCAAAAAAATAATAATAAAATAAATAATTAAAAAAATAATTTTTTTTTATTTAAAAAAAATAATTTTTTCACCGTAACTTAGATTTTCAAAGCACAATTTTTTTTAACAAAAAAAAAACATTTTCTCTTTCTTTTTCTTTTTTTTTCCCTTTCTTTCCTTTCCTTTCCTTTCTTTCTTCTTCTTCTTCTTCTTCTTTCTCTTTTCTTTCTTTCTTCTACTTTGTTTCTTCGTTCTTTTGGCCGAAACCCACGAAGCTTCATGCCGTCGCCTCTGCGTATGCCGTCGTCGCTCGCATACCTCCGCCACTCCACTGCCACCACCGCTTCTAGGGGTGGCAATTCGGGTCCAAATCAGGTTGGTGGGTCGGGGTCTGATCCGACCCATCAGAAAATCTATTGACCCGAATCCGACCCGCCAACCCGTGACGGGTCAGGTATATTGACCCGAACCCGAAAATTTCAGGTTGACGGGTTGGCGGGTCGACCCGAAATGACCCGAAATTTAATTTTAATTTATTAATTTATCACTGTAATTTCTAATAAAATTAATTTCTCACAAAACTAATTACATAATCAAGTAATAAAAATTTAAATAAATAATTCCAAACCAAATCTAAAATAAATTAAACACCGTAAAAGTGTTTTATCCCAAACAAAATATAAAATAAATTAAAACAGTATAAAAGTAAAAATAATATAATATATTATTTGTCCAAATATAATAATTTCAACTTCACACAAATTAAATAAATTCATTTAGGATTAAGTAATTAATGCCTTTGAAAAAAAGAATAACTTAATTTAGTTAGATAAAATTATTTTTTTGTTTATTAAATTATTTTTAATTCGTAAACGGGTCATATCGGATCATATCAGGTCACCACGGATTGACCCGAAATCGACCTGTTTTCTTTTCGGGTTCATCGGGTTCAACTCGATTCTGACCCGAATTCCCGAAATCTCAATCCAAACCCATTAATTTCGTATTAGGTTCGTGTCGTGTTTTCAGGTCGTGTCGAAAATTGCCACCCCTAACCGCTTCCATCTCTCTCACTCCCCTCGCCGCATCTCTCTCCCTCACAACTCTAGCAACCCCCACCTCGCGTCACGCCACCCCTGCCAGCTCACGAAGCCCAGGCTCCGTGCACAATCGTCAGCAACCGCACGTCACTGTCCATGGCCGCCCGCTGCTCGCACGTCGTCCCTCGTTCTCCACACGCGCCATCCACCATCCATGGTCCGCCGCCACCACAGGCAGCGGCCATTCCTCTCTCTCATGTTGCGCCTCTGTTCCCCTTTGTTAGCTACCACCAGCTCCACCTTCTTCAACTATCGATCTATGGAGGTATTTGTAACTCGTTTCCCAACTCCTCTGAAGTATTTGGTGGTGTTTGGGGTCTTCATTTATTTGGGTAAGACGTTGAGTTGTTTTTCTTTTCCCGAGGAGTCCACCAGTGGTACTGGTTGGAGTAATTGGACCTGGATTTGTTACTTTTATTTGGTTGGTTGCCTGCCTAATAGCTACGAGTTTGTAATTATGCTGGTCTCGGAGGTCATATGCTTATTACTGTGAGCAGTTATGCTTTATGGGAATGTTCGCATCTAGTGGTTGGGTGGATTTTCCTTGAATTGCTTGATAGCAATTGGTAGAGTACATTTGAATTGGTGGGCGGTGGTTTCAATTGCTACTTTGGCTGGGCGCTTGCTGAGATTCATTTGTTTGCTATATTCGTTGCACTATTGATCCTCTGTTTGCTCTCTGTGACGCATTGGAATTTTTCTGGTTGATTGGGTTGACTATTTTAATTGTTTCCTACTTGTGCGTCCACCAGTGGCACTGGTTGTGGTAGCTGGCCTGTTTTGTTCTTGTCAAAATTTGGATCTACTATTGCTAGAATTGTCGATTTTGAGTTGAGATACTCACTGTCCAATTGGACTTTGTTGAGATTTTGGGTGGACAGAGTTTTGCATTTGCTGGTTGAATTGAGTTATGATGACTCAGAATTTGGGCGCGTACTTCCACCACATCGGTTTCCCTCCATCGTCCCCGCCTACCCTGTAGCCACTTGAGAGGGAAGTTTCGTTGTCCTCTTCACTTTAATTGCTTTAATTCCTCCATTGAGGACAATGTCAGATCTAGGTGTGGGGGGGGGGGGGGGACAGCCGTGCTAGTTTTTTCTAGTTTTTAATTTCCAGATGTTATTCTTTTATTTTTAGTTTGTTATTTGTCTAGTCTTCGTTTACTTTTTTTTTTTTTTTTAATGAATACCAAAGTTTGATGTTGGATTGTTGTCTCTAATTCTGCTATTGCCAAGTTTTAGCAATAAAAGGGTATCAAGTTAATGTGATTGAATTCAAGAACATCTCTGTGGTGAATATCGACGACTGTGTGATTTTTATAATTTTTGGTTAACTTTCCTAGGCATAAGGAATGACTATTGGCATTTTCATGTGAATTGGTCCGGTTATTAACCTTAGTTCTCCATATTTGAAAATGAGGCTAGCGGCTGCAAATTTTCTCTTGATTTTTGTGTTATTTTGAATTTTTGGTGTTATTTGGCTGTGAATAAGAGTTGACTGTACTCCGCTAGTATTTACTACCGAGTAACTGGGGATCTTCACCAAAAGTGTCGATACTCGTGTTAAAAAGTAGTATTTGCTATGAGTGTGTGGTCACGTGGCGATAGGAGCTGAGTAACCGGGTTCTTTCATCTAAAAATATTGGAGTTCGCGTCAAAAGGCTTCAATGGCTAGCGACTAAGTCTTTTGTTATTATTGGGAAAAGCAAAAAAATAATAATAAAAAAAAAAGAAAAGTAGAAAAATGTGAAAAAATAAAGGTTGTGTTAGTGTGTGATATGAGTCAGCTTGACGAATTATGGATTTAATGTTGAGATGTTGGTTAATAGTTGGACCATTTGCTGACAAATGTTGTGCGTCATTCCTTCTTCTTAGATTAGTTAACCTGAAATTAGAGGAGTTTGCGGTTTAGAAGCTAACCGAAGTGATGTTTCTTGGATCTTGATCACTGATGCTTGATATATATTTTTCTTGATATCTTGGCAATATGGTAGGTAGAGCAATAGCCATTATCAAATATTGGTGTTTGTTCAATTGCTGTTCCATTATCAAATAGGGTGTAATTTTATCATTTATTTTATTATTAATTTCCCCTATTACCTGATCCAATATGGATTAATTGTCCGATTCTACTCATTTTTGGCATTTGTACTTATCATAGGGACTTGGAGCAAAATATAATAAAATGAGTGAAAATCTCGCATTCCAAGTGCTGTCTGGCGGGGTTGTGTCAACTCAAATCTTCACAAGTCCAGAAGGTACGAGAAAGACGTGTGATATCAACCACCAATTGAAAGTGCAATATGGGAGCCGTAAATACTCTATTAGCTGGTCATTTGATTTGAATTAACGAGAGCAGTTTGGCATAGTAAGTAAGTTTCCTTACTTTTGGGATGGCAGCTCAGCGGGAAAAAAGAAAGCCAAAGTTTGATTAGGACTCTAGTGCTTTTGGGAGTAGGGCCGGCCGCAAGATAGAAACAAATAAAGCAACAGATTGAGTTGGGGGCAGCCGTGACTTCACTTGGGATTATTCCCGTAAGCCTCTGGCTAGAGGCTACGGAGAAGACATTAGCATCCCCTTCCACTTTGTACTTTTCCTCTTATTCTTAATTATTCGGATTTCTTCATCATATAAAGAAGAATGTCCTCGACAATTACTGCTAAATTGTCGCATGGGATTTTCTCCATAGAGATGAATTAACTCTCCTTTTCTAGCTAAGAAACAACGGATGCTTTGGGTCGCCTAAAATTGTGAGATCAATTTAATTTTAATCTTTTTCTTTTATTTATTGGTATTTGCATATTCCCTGGTTGCAGTGCTTATGGTTGTTTAATTAATTGATTGTCTTGGATCCGGATAATTAGTTAATTTAATAATCTATTGTCAATTGAGGTGTTAAACCCGTAATTGTTTAATTACCTCAAAATAGTGACAACTGGCATGATTAGATTTGTGTCAGGGGAATATGCGGGCTAATCTAAAATAACCCTGGTAGTGCGTTATTTGGTTAGAATAGTACTTCTCTAATATGTAAGGCAATTGGAAAATTAAATCTTACGGGCGTACTTAGGATTATTTTTCAATTAGAGCAGTGATTAACGGGCGTACCTTAATCACCGACACAATAAGGAGGGGTTGACTGTCATCGCTTGTTTGGTAGTTATAACCTATTTATTGATAAATAATTGAAATTGCCTTTGTTTCGATGATCAATTGGGTGCACCATTGCTGAAGTTATTTCTTGGCTAGATCCTTAATTATTACTCATTAGATTTTAGTAAATTGTTATTTAATTTCTAGTTGGCTATTTTATTTTTATTATTTTACTTTTAGTTGAATTGATTAGATTGTCACCCCTGATATAAAAATACCTCCCTTGTCACTGTGAATTTGAAAAGAAACAATTACTCCCAGTCCCTGTGGATTCGACCCTGCTCACCGCTATCTACAGAAATTTACTTTAATTGAACAGGTTTTTGTTATTGCACAGGCTTCGACAACCTGTCAATTAACTTGGAATGAAGTTACAAATTTCTTGTTATCAATTTTATATGCTAGATGTTGAGGATTTAACTATTATTAGCTTCTTTGCTCCTTAGTGGTATTCTAACTGAATTTTATCTTTATAATTTTTGAGCAAGTACTAATATAAAATTCAGTTTAATAACAATGAATGCATAAATGCACTGAGATAATAGAGAAATCCATATCATATGGCCATTTGTAGGCAGATAGATCATCGATAGTACTAATCTAGTAGCTAATTGCATGAGCATTATAACTAACAATCTAAGGTGGAAAATGAACCTATAATTTTTTTTACCGTGTATATTGCTGCCGCACAAAACAAGAATAATATTAACAAAACAGCCTCCATTGATCTCACACAGATAAGCAGACATAGACTAATATCTCCAAAATACCTATCTTGTACAGACATCCTTCACTAAGAGAATCATCAGACTTCACTCTTATTATGTTTTTGTCTAAATTTAACATCCCAATTTTATTTTCATTAAAAATTTCCTCTCTTATATGGTTAAATGGGACATAAAATTGTCACAAAAAAAAGAAATAATTCTTTTCTATCTTAAAATGGGACCTAAAATTGTTATAACAAAAAAAATTAATTCTTTGAATTTATCTATTAAAATTTGAGGTATCCAAATGAATAACACCAAACATTGACAATATGTATAATCGTCATTAGAAAAATAAAAAATATATATCCAATTCAAATAGAAAATTTTGAACTTTACTGAATCATCATCATCATCAAGTAACATAACACAATATACCAAAATAAAAAAAAGGGAGAAAAACCCAAAACAGAATATGAAAAAAAAAGAAAAAACAACAAATCAATAAAAAAAATTAAAAATAAATGGAAATTAAAGTAAAAAATGTAAATATGGACAATGAGCTCATGCAAAGGTGATCGGACTTTGAAAATTGTGAAGATGTCAGCAATCGGATATTGATTTCCCAATTACTATATTTTTCTAAAAAAAAAAGATAAAAAGAAAACATATTATGTATAAAAAGTCTACAATTCCAACTATCAATTACCTGATTTCTAGTTTCACCTAAAGATTTCATGGAATCACTGTCCAATAAGGTTTGTAATTTTGCATGTATGCATCATTAATTCCAATAGTCGAAATAACCAGGGCATCTGGTATACATTAAAGTTTATGTTCACTAGTATCTAAAGTTAATGCCTTGGGTTTGGTTAAACTTTCTTTGATTGTTAGTGTTTATTATTTGGTTATTTGATGCGATTATTTTGAGCAAGTTATTTAGCACTTTAGCTCTTTAAATCATGATTAACTTGGTACAATTAATTATGATTGCTAAATGTGTTGTTTCTTCAATGAAAATTGAGATTTAACACTAGTTCAAAAAGTGCTAAACCTAGGGAGTACACTCACGAGAGTAGAAGTGCGTCTATGTGGCTTTAGTGATTCATTTCATGTAATTTCATAGAAGAAATGAACTTGTAGCTAATTTAATAACCACGAGAGTAGGCATGGATTAGTTATAAGTATAGTTGATTCATTACGAGAATAGATTTCACATGCATAAAAAAATTACGCCATAACTAGCCAAGATAGTAGTAATCAATGATCCAAAAATAGCATTTGCATGAATGGTTAGGAATACCATAATCTAAGGAGCTTTCATTTGTTTTTATCTTGCATAAGTTTTAACATAGTTTTATCTCTTTTAATTCATTGATCGTCTAAATAATAGAGAAGTTTTAGTAGTGCCGGTATTTGTCCAATCTTTCTCATGGGATTGACCCGATATTTGCCATAAACCACTAATTTGACCTGTATACTTGCAGTCAAAAAAGGTATATTTCGGAATTAAACTTGTACTTATTTCAAAAGCCCATCAGTAGCTCAAAGAAACTATATTTTGAAAATGATATGATGAAAATCACTTCAAATTATAAACATCACTTGACTCTATTAATTTGATCAGAACTCACCAAAAATGAGTGTGTGTCCAATTTGACCTGTATTTCATTTAAAAATAGTACATAAAAACAAGTTAGTTGAACACAAACTGAATGAGATCTGGAAGTCTAATACAAATTGGTAAGTTGCTAACCATTTGAGGTATAGACCCTAATCCAAGGATTTAATCAGCCAAAATATCTTATTCTAGGTTCTGTGAACTGGTAGTTGCATTCAAATTGGCTACAATCTCCCATCTCACCTACCTAATCTACTGATTACCATCTAATCCCTTACTTTTTTTAAAAAAATTTTCAATTAATTTTGCTATTGCTTAAGTGGTATTAATAAGATATGAAAGCGACATGGATTTTTTCATATGTTTGTCAAAACTTTTTAGATATAACTAAACTATGTTATGTAGTTAACATGGAACGACCTTACTATTTCATATTATCAATTTTATCTACCAGATGTTGTGGTCTTAACTATTATTAGTTTCTTTGCACCTTAGTGGTTTTCTAACCAAATTTTATGATTAGAATTTTTGAGCACGTACTTAAATAAAATTCAGCTCAACAACAACAAATGCATTAATGCTATGAGATAATAGAGAAATCCATATCAAAATGCTCAATTGAAAAAAAAAAAAAAGTGAAAGAAAAAAGGAACGAATATGTCAGATGTGCTGTAATTTCATTATTGGGTTGTGTAAAAACATTTTCATTTTGACAATTGAACATACATATAGACTTTGTAATACCTTACTCTTGAAATTCTTGTCTCTTCGTTTGAAGGTGAAAAGAAATTACGGCATAGTTATTTCCATAAGTTGTAGAAAACAATCAATAAAGAAAAAAGAATAAGGTTTTGATGAGGAAAATTCAGAAATTGGAACGGAACAATGGGCTATATTTCTGTTCCAGTTTTGGGCTATGTTATGGGCCATGTAGCCTGTCTCTTTTGATTGCAGGTACAAAAGCCTCCCTCCCCACCCCCCCCCCCCCCCAAAAAAAACAAAAAAAAAAAAAGTTTTGCTAATGCTCTATTAACATTCATGAATAAACTTCCATGACTGATCCAATGCTTTACTGTAATAAAGACATGGTTGTAATGAATCAGCAGCATACATAGATGTGTTTAGAATCAATACTAAGACAGGCCTTTTAACAACAAAAAGGCGAATATGGATCTCTTGCATCTTCTTGGAAAGGTGATCTTACCTTCATTATAACATCATCTGCAGGAGGAATATCTCCTCCAACAAAGGCTAAACTCTTGTTACCAAGCCATCAACCACATGAGGAAGATCGGGAACAATACAGTGCAAGTCAAGAAAAGCATCAGCAATTTCCTTAGCCAAAGTTCCAGTTCCACCTCCAACATCCACCAAAGAATTCAACCCTGAAAAAACATCCTTCCAATCCCTGATCAGAATACTGCCAACTAGCCTAGAATCGCTAGCCATTCCTTCATTAAAAAAATTATTAAGCTTCTGATGTGACAAGTCTTGAAGGGATTCACATCACTGTTGTTTTGCAACCACTGGCTAAGGTGGTACCATGGATCCATCAAGGTAGGATCAAGCATGGTGTCACGCTACAAGGCTCATCTTTTAATAAAGGTTTAGATAAAGTAGTGAGCATATAACCTTCCTCTTCATCGTGCTGACTAATTTTTGCCTCGATGAAGAAGCCTGACCGGATTAGAATCCTCATCAGGCGACAGACAAAGTGGGGCTTTTGCATTGCCAATTGGAAGAGCATTGGAGTTCATCCAGGGTCATTGGCTTACCCTGCTTGTGAATAATGTCTGGTATGCCAAGTTGAATTGCACATTTGAGGGACATGGAGTTTATGAAGTTGAATATGTGATTCCATATGTGAGCTTGAGCTTGAAGTAGCTCATTAGCATGACCATTTCTACCCAAATCCATCTTTTTCGCTGTCGATTTTGTTTTCCCTTTTGGGTATAACAGGCAGGCGTCCAATCTTATGGTTAAAGAGCATATAAGACCCACACAAATGGATTGGCATGATGATTAGTAACTGGGGCCATGAGTGGCTATAACAATTCAATTTAGTTCTTCTGCGCACTCTTTTTGTTGACCAATATATTTGCAAGATCCAGAAAGGTGTATTTATGGAGAATGGGCTGCGACGGTTGTCAGGTGCCACGGTCCCAAATGATGTATGGGAAAGATTTTCTCAACAAGGCAAATTTTGATATTGTGCAGCCAAAAGCAAGTCACATAACTTTGAAATTACAAACATATATGGATCTACACGAATATTAATTAGATACAATGTCATTGTTTCAAAATTGAATATGTAAGTTACATTGAGTTACATTTTGTTTAGAAAGTGTTGTACAACTTAGGCAAGTTAAGAACTGAAAATCTTTTTCAGTTTTTTGTCCCTCGTGTTTAATTATCCGTTCTTTCTTCAACTTACATTCAGCTGTAATCGCTGAATTTAAAGTGGATGTGATGCATAATGTGCTTAGCTACCTCAACTCCACACCATTTATACATAATGTGCTTGCTGTGCATTCCAGGCTGGGATTTGGACGCATTCCAATGTTGGATTGTGGTGGGGTTTAATACCAAATCAATGAATTAAATCCTTTATATAAAGGAGCTAAACAAGCAATTTTATTACACTCAAAATATATAGAATAACAACAGACAAAATACATTTATATTAGACACTAATAATTGAGCCTCACTGTTGAGAATATTTGGTCTAATTTATCAGAGGCTCACTCTTGAGATATCTGCTCAAACACTCACTCCACAATTGAACTCGTTCATTTCCTATCTTTCACTTGAGCTTTGGTGCCCTTCAACTGAGGAAATGGCATTTATTTATACTAGTAAGGATCCTACAAGCGGCTGTAATTTTTCTCTTCTCATTCAATGCCCAATTGCCAGAAAATCCGGTGAACTTTGCAAGTAAATCTGGTTCAAGATACAAGCACGAACCAAATTGATCAGCCGCCCACGTTCAGCTTCAAGACTGGACTTTGGCAATTTGTCTATTGCCAATAAATGAGTAAAACAAACACTCCAAAGCCATAAAACTTATTCTGAACACCCTGACTAAAGATTAATCGCTCTTTAGCACAAACAACATTTTCAAAAAGCATATTAATTAATAATAATAAACCTCAATGATAGATCTCAATCCCAATACTGCAGTTATCTTATAGTCACTGAAGCCTGCCTCCGTGAAAAGTTTCGCCCAATCTTTCTCATTTCTTTGCCTTCCTTTGAATAGAACCATCATCAGCATATGAAACAATAGTTGGGTCTCAATCGCCTCATGATCATCATACCCTTTCTGCTGGCTTTTGCAGAACATTTCAACAATTATCACTTTGCCCCCTTTTTCCTTGCTAGGAATTGCTTCTTTACATTTTTTTAGTATTTGCACACACTCATCATCGCTCCAATCAATCAATATCCACTGCTTGATTGCAAATTATATCACAATGAAAGAAAATTTTTGTTAGAAACATTGCACCCCATCTAAAGCTTTTTGCGTCAAAAAGCAAAAACAAAACTATTCTCTTATAGTACCAAACACACGCAATCAATTTGACGTTTAAAACTTTGTTCTTTTTTGTCCCCTCTTCATGATGCAGTTCTTAGATTAAGCATAACCTCAATTTCTACTACTCAATCTTACTTTTGAAGTTGACACTTCTTATAATTGGTGAATTTTAATCTTATGATCTCAGGCAATAAGGAAAAAAATCTAAATAACACTACTATAAAAAAATTTGTCAACTAGAAAACGTGCAACATCGATTTCATACCTTCATTAAAACAGCATCTGCAGGAGGAATGGCTTCAAACATGTTACCTCCAACATAGGCCAAGTTCTTACTACTCTCCAAGCCATCAACAACATGAGGAAGATCAAGCACAGTGCATTTCAGGTGAGGGAAAGCATCAGCAATTGCCTTAGAAAAGGTTCCAGTTCCACCTCCAACATCTACCAATGAATTCAAACCCTCAAAAACATGCTTACAATCTTTGGTCACCACGCTACTAACCAGCCGGGTATCACTAGCCATTGCTTCGTTAAAGAATTGATTAAGCCGTGGCTCATGGCTTGCAAGATCGTAAAGTGACCTCCCATGGCAAGTATAAAATGGGGTTTCATCACTGTTCTGAAACCACTGGCTGAGATGGTGCCATGGATCAGTCAAGGTGGGATCGAGCGTGACCAGTAAAAGCGGCGTCATGCTAAAAGGGTTACTCTTTAAAAGGAGTTCAGCAGCAGAAGTAAGCAGATAACCCTTTTGATTATCATTCTCATTTCCAGGAATCTCTGCTTCAATGAAGAAGCCTGAGTGGATCAAAATCTGCATGAGACGATAAACGAAAGGGGCTTTTGCATTCTTGATGGGAAGAGCATCAATCAATTGATCAAGGGTCATCGGCTGGCCATGTTTGTGAATAACGTCTGGAATGCCTAATTGAATTGCACATTTGAGGGACATAGAATTTATGAAGTTGAACATATGGTTCCATATGTGAGCTTGTGCTTGAAAAAGCTCATCAGTATGATCACCAATATTTCTAGCCAAATCCATTTTTTGTTTGAAGCGCTTTTTGGTGGTGGGAATTACAAGTAGAACTCGCATTTTATAGGCGGATTATGGGATTCACAGGAATAATGTTGCAATAATTTCTTCTAAGAGTCTGACAAGAACCTGTTAGAAAAATAAACAATGAAATCAACTCAGAAAAAAGGATCCAAAGGCAGCTGACATCAGTTTCCTTTTCTTGACTGACAGGTGTCGGGCCTGTGCAATAATAAAAACCTGCTCAACTAAAGTTAATTTTTGTAGTAGTGGTAAGCAGGATCGAATCCACAGAGACTGGGTGTAACTGTTTCTTTTCAAATTCACAGTAATCAGGGGGTGTTTTTACGTAGAAGGTGACAATCAAATAAATGCAAATAAAATTCAAGAAACTACTAAAAATTAAATAACAATTTACTAAAGTCAAATGAATGATAACTAACGAGCTAGCCAGGAAATAACTTTAGTAATGGTTCACCTAATTGATCATCGAAACAAAGGCAATTCCAAATATTTACTAATAAATAGGTTACAACTCCCAAACAAGCGATGACAGTCAACCCCTCCTTACTGTATCGGTGACTAAGGTACGTCCGTTAATCACTGTTCTAATTGAAAAATAATTTTAGATACGCCCGTAAGATTTAATTCCCCAATTGCCTTACGTATTAGAGGGGCCCTATTCTAACAAAATAATGCACTACCTGGGTTATTTTAGGTTAGCTCGCGTATCTCCCTGACACAAATCTAATCATGTCAGTTGTCACTATTTTGAGACAATTAAACAATTACGGATTTAACATCCCAATTGACAATAGATTATCAAGTTAACTAATTATCAGGATCCAAGACAATCAATTAATTGAATAATCACAAACATTGAAACCAGGGAATATGCGAATACCAATAAATAAAAGAAAGAGATAAAATTAAATCGATTTCACAATTTTAGACGACCCAAACCATCCGTTGTTCCTTGACTAGAGGAGGGGATTTAGTTCATATTTGATGAACAAAACCCACAGGAAATTGTAAAGGAAACCGCGGCCATTGTCCCTTGAAATCGGGGAAATTCAATTCGTAGTAATCAAGAAGAAAGACAAGCTACAGGAAGGAATTCGTAGTAATCAATGTTTCCACTTGGTCTTTACATACGCATAAGAGAAACCACAAGAAGATGAAATAGAAAAAGTCCAAAACTAAACTAGACTAGAGGTCCTACTATCTGAAGAAAGAAAAGCTACTCCAGAAAAGTCAAAAGAAAAACTATCTAATATCTGGTTCCTCCTACTCTTGTGCGGCGTCCGCTGCTATCAAGAAAACCGAAGACTTCCCTTTTTTCTTTCTTCGGCCAAATTACCAAAAAGGGCTGCACCTCCTTTGTTCCAAAAATGCCCTTGAGTGCCTTCTTTTTTAATTCTTTCCCGATGATCGTAAAATTGGCGCTTGTTATCATATTTTCGTTCTACTCCCTGAAATAAATGCAAATTACGAAAAATAAATAGAATCTAATAATTAATTCTCATCAGACCAGGTAATAGGAAAAATTAATAATAAAATAAATTATAAAATTGTAACCCATCATTGACCAATTCATATATGAGTATATGGGTTACTCAGTCTCCTTCTTGGTGTGACTACACATAATTCATTGTTTCTGGAGACGTGCTTAAATTAAAGTGTATAATCAGCGCTTGTTAATTAATTGTTCTTTGTGTCGACTCGTATTATCACTTGAGAAAATCACATAATGCACGCTGCAGGTGGTGCTTCTTGTTTGGAAGGTGAAGAAAAAGAAATTTAAATAGTCACAACTTTTGAGTCATGGTTGAGTTAAAGTTTACGTCGATGCGTCATTCTTGAGCAAATTCTCTTAATTTTCACAACGATCTGATGTATTGCAATGCTTAAGAAACTTTATATCTTGTCCTAAATATAGGGATCGATTTTTTAATTGAAACGTTAAGACTTGTTTTCATCCTGCTATGAGAGACTGACAACTCTGATGGATTCGAAAATTAGTACTCGCCATTATTGTTAATCAATATCAAATTAGTACTCACTTTCAACCTGTAAAATATGGGGTAATTGAGCACGGCATGATGCTAAAGTAAATGAAGTAGTCTTTAATTTAGGGTCCTATCTAATAAGTGTCCATTAAGCACTTGTTGTTAAGATGAAGTTCACATGTAAATATCTTAGAAATGTAAAGTTAAATAAAGAAATTTTATAAAAATAAGGTATAGTAGTAATTGTTAGGATGTATATTTATACGGTGAGTTTGGTATGATTTACAAGTCTTAATGGCCACAAGATAACACAATTCTTAATTTAAAAGTTCTTTATTTTGGAAATTCAACACAGGCAGACATTTTCTAACACATGTGATAGGTTGCATTTTAGTGGGTATTTTAGGTATTATTGCACAATTAATTGACTAAATATTTTCGTTAATTGGGTGGATTCTACTGATATTTTGCTTTGGTGCTAATTGCAGGAATGGTTGCTGAAAAGTGCTTAAATTCAACTTTTAGAAGATTCATCGGACGTGGGGCCCGTTTGAGAAGCTAAAGAAACCTAATTGTAATAGATTTTATTTTAATATATTTCTAGGGAGTCTGGCTGCAATTTTAAACAAGTAACAATTTTTCGGCTATTGTGGGGGATTGTATTTATCTCTCGCGCGGCTTAGGTTAGGAGAGAGTTTTTTCTCTTTGGCTCTAAAATGAGATTAGAGAGCCGCAGCTTTGTAGAGAGAGAGGCAGCAGGCAATAGCCACTTTTGTTGACTTTGGGATGCTTGTCAATTTTGATTAGCCTTGACCCATGAAATCAAGCAATTGAAACAAAATCTCTTGTATGTCTCTTTTGTGAGGAAAGAAAGAAAGCAAAGTGCAGCCGCCGTTGTGGACTTTGTGGGTTTTCTCTTTACTCAATTTTGACCAAAATTTGGGAGACTATCCGACGTATGCTTTAGAGGAAAATTGGCAGCAATAAGAAATCTCCTGGTGTTTCCTCTCGGTGTTGACCGAAGCAGGGGAAAAATAGATCTGAAAACTTTCACAAACTCCACACGCGCGGCCTGTCATCAAATCATGGGGAACTAAACCCCTAATTCTAGACAAGGGGGCAACTGATGAATTGGTTCAACTAATACTGTGAGATCTAAACCATTGTTAATTGTTCTCTTCATTTATTGATATTTACATATTCCTTGCTTTTAATCGCTATAGCCTTGTGTATGATTGGTTAGTGCGCAGTAATTAATTATTCACATAGGCTATTTTGCCATATAGGGGTAATTGAATCCGTAATTGTTCGTTATCTCTATCCCAGTAGCAACTGGCATAATTGGATTTGTGTCAGGGGAATATTTGATCTGGCTTGAATAAACCCTCATAGCATGTTTGTTAGTTAGGATTGGGCATTTCTAATTAATAATGCAATCTAAAAATTAAATCCTACGGTCGTACCTAGGGTTGTTTTCGGGTTAGAGAAATAGCTAACGGTCGTACCTTAGCTATCGACAAATTAAGGAAGGGTTGGTTGTTTATCGCGTGCATGACAACTATAACCAATCTATTAATAAATGCTGGGATTATTTTTGCATCAATGATCAGTGCATGAACCATTTCTGAAGTATACCCTTGGCTAGAGTTTCTCTTAGTTATTTCTTCTAATTAATCATTTTCTGCATTTAATTTGTTTAGTTGGCTTTTGATACCAAAACCCCCCATTAATCTTGATTTGAAAAGAAACAAAATATCTTGCTAGTCCTTGAGGAGACGACCCTGCTTATCACTGTCTACTAGTTAGGGAATTCAGTTAAATAATTAATTCAGGTATATCGGATTAAGCAAACTCTTCGGGAACAGGGTGAATCAAGTAACCCATTGCACACCTAGAGTCCCTGCTCCAGTACTCGAATTGATTACTGACTGTTTCAGGTGGTAGTTAGGATTTATTTAGTATTATTGCACAGGTTCGGCACCTGTCAATTTTTGGCGCATCCATTGCACACCTATAGTCCCTGCTCCAGTACTCGAATTGATTACTGACTGTTTCAGGTGGTAGTTAGGATTTATTTATTATTATTGCACAGGTTCGGCACCTGTCAATTTTTGGCGCCGTTGCCGGGGAGTTTGCTTAATCCGATATACCTGAATTAATTATTTAACTGAATTCCCTAACTAGTAGACAGTGATAAGCAGGGTCGTCTCCTCAGGGACTAGCAAGATATTTTGTTTCTTTTCAAATCAAGATTAATGGGGGGGTTTTGGTATCAAAAGCCAACTAAACAAATAAAATGCAGAAAATGATTAATTAGAAGAAATAACTAAGAGAAACCCTAGCCAAGGGTATACTTCAGAAATGGTTCATGCACTGATCATTGATGCAAAAATAATCCCAGCATTTATTAATAGATTGGTTATAGTTGTCATGCACGCGATAAACAACCAACCCTTCCTTAATTTGTCGATAGCTAAGGTACGACCGTTAGCTATTTCTCTAACCCGAAAACAACCCTAGGTACGACCGTAGGATTTAATTTTTAGATTGCATTATTAATTAGAAAGGCCCAATCCTAACTAACAAACACGCTACGAGGGTTTATTCAAGCCAGATCAAATATTCCCCTGACACAAATCCAATTATGCCAGTTGCTACTGGGATAGAGATAACGAACAATTACGGATTCAATTACCCCTATATAGCAAAATAGCCTATGTGAATAATTAATTACTGCGCACTAACCAATCATACACAAGGCTATAGCGATTAAAAGCAAGGAATATGTAAATATCAATAAATGAAGAGAACAATTAACAATGGTTTAGATCTCACAGTATTAGTTGAACCAATTCATCAGCTGCCCCCTTGTCTAGAATTAGGGGTTTAGTTCCCCATGATTTGATGACAGGCCGCGCGTGTGGAGTTTGTGAAAGTTTTCAGATCTATTTTTCCCCTGCTTCGGTCGACACCGAGAGGAAACACCAGGAGATTTCTTATTGCTGCCAATTTTCCTCTAAAGCATACGTCGGATAGTCTCCCAATTTTTGGTCAAAATTGAGTAAAGAGAAAACCCACAAAGTCCACAACGGCGGCTGCACTTTGCTTTCTTTCTTTCCTCACAAAAGAGACATACGAGAGATTTTGTTTCAATTGCTTGATTTCATGGGTCAAGGCTAATCAAAATTGACAAGCATCCCAAAGTCAACAAAAGTGGCTATTGCCTGCTGCCTCTCTCTCTACAAAGCTGCGGCTCTCTAATCTCATTTTAGAGCCAAAGAGAAAAAACTCTCTCCTAACCTAAGCCGCGCGAGAGATAAATACAATCCCCCACAATAGCCGAAAAATTGTTACTTGTTTAAAATTGCAGCCAGACTCCCTAGAAATATATTAAAATAAAATCTATTACAATTAGGTTTCTTCAGCTTCTCAAACGGGCCCCACGTCCGATGAATCTTCTAAAAGTTGAATTTAAGC
The DNA here is from genome assembly GCF_036785885.1 of Coffea arabica. Classification (NCBI taxonomy): domain Eukaryota; kingdom Viridiplantae; phylum Streptophyta; class Magnoliopsida; order Gentianales; family Rubiaceae; genus Coffea; species Coffea arabica. The sequence goes on along the minus strand of NC_092314.1, from coordinate 40,242,725 downwards.
ACTTTTCAGCAACCATTCCTGCAATTAGCACCAAAGCAAAATATCAGTAGAATCCACCCAATTAACGAAAATATTTAGTCAATTAATTGTGCAATAATGCCCAAAATACCCACTAAAATGCAACCTATCAATCTAGGGTTAACTATGCTTTGGTTGTGTTTTTAGTTGTCTGATTAAATTTTTCCCTTGCCTTAGTAGTTCCTTTCTTTAAACTGTGATGAATGCAATTGAGATATGAGTGTACGTAGCAAGTTCATGCCATGGGGTGTTCTATTTTCCTCGATGACGAATTGATTGATAAATATGCTGAACTTGGCATAAATTTGACCACTCGTGCGATTTTTTAGCCTAATTTTTCATTTTTTGAGTGGTTAGTGCACATGGTTTGTCATTCTAGAACTTGCTCGGTTATGCATGTCAAGACCACATTTAAATGAGTTTAATGCATTGAAATGATAGGGCACCTAGGAATGAGCCATTTTAGGACTTTCTCAAAACCAGCCTTTGGATTATTTACTACCATTAGGGAGCCAAGTTAAGCCTTAACCCCTATTCTTTGCTTGAGACCCCAGCTCTTAGCCGGAAAACCTCTTTAGACTTTCTTTTTGAACCTTGTGTGAAAAAGTGCTTTGATTTCATTATACAGACTTTTGGAGTACTATTCGAGGGGCATTACACCCATTTATGTATCGGAAAAAAAAAAGAGAGAAAGAAAAAAAGAAAAAAAAAAGAGAGAAAGGGAAATGTGAAAAGAAGACAAAGTGCAGGAAATCAACAAGTAAAATTGATTTCTATGGTGCTGGTTGGGAGTTATTGGAAAAAAAAAAAGACAAAAGGGAAGTAGATGAATGAAATGAGGAGAAGAGAAAAGTCGAAAGTTGCGGCAAGTGCTAATTTGCTTCACTTGTGTAATGTTTGAGATGCCTTGAAGTTCCCAATGTGCAAGAATCTGTGTAATGAATTTCTGAGCACTTCCTTTATACTTTTACACCCTCTTGACTCCTTTTTATCCTACCTTCTCACCCTAGCCCCATTACAACCTTGCAAGTCCTTTGATTGCTGCATTTAAATTCATGAGTAAGTGGTGGAGATATGATATATGAGCAAGCTTATGGTAGTGTCATTCTATTGTGTTGTTTTGAGAGCCATCTTATATACATTTCATAAACACTTTGGAGTGAATGAGTGCACTTTAAACTGCGAGAATTGTTGATTTGGTATATTCTGATTTCGATAAGGTTATTGGGGATCTTGGAATGCCATTCTTGGTATGAACTGCTGTGATTTGCTTAACATCTTGATTGTACTTCTGAGTTAATTATGCTTGAGGGCAAGCATAGTTCAGGTGTGGGGGAGATTGATAGGTTGCATTTTAGTGGGTATTTTGGGCATTATTGCACAATTAATTGACTAAATATTTTCGTTAATTGGGTGGATTCTACTGATATTTTGCTTTGGTGCTAATTGCAGGAATGGTTGCTGAAAAGTGCTTAAATTCAACTTTTAGAAGATTCATCGGACGTGGGGCCCGTTTGAGAAGCTGAAGAAACCTAATTGTAATAGATTTTATTTTAATATATTTCTAGGGAGTCTGGCTGCAATTTTAAACAAGTAACAATTTTTCGGCTATTGTGGGGGATTGTATTTATCTCTCGCGCGGCTTAGGTTAGGAGAGAGTTTTTTCTCTTTGGCTCTAAAATGAGATTAGAGAGCCGCAGCTTTGTAGAGAGAGAGGCAGCAGGCAATAGCCACTTTTGTTGACTTTGGGATGCTTGTCAATTTTGATTAGCCTTGACCCATGAAATCAAGCAATTGAAACAAAATCTCTCGTATGTCTCTTTTGTGAGGAAAGAAAGAAAGCAAAGTGCAGCCGCCGTTGTGGACTTTGTGGGTTTTCTCTTTACTCAATTTTCACCAAAAATTGGGAGACTATCCGACGTATGCTTTAGAGGAAAATTGGCAGCAATAAGAAATCTCCTGGTGTTTCCTCTCGGTGTCGACCGAAGCAGGGGAAAAATAGATCTGAAAACTTTCACAAACTCCACACGCGCGGCCTGTCATCAAATCATGGGGAACTAAACCCCTAATTCTAGACAAGGGGGCAACTGATGAATTGGTTCAATTAATACTGTGAGATCTAAACCATTGTTAATTGTTCTCTTCATTTATTGATATTTACATATTCCTTGCTTTTAATCTCTATAGCCTTGTGTATGATTGGTTAGTGCGCAGTAATTAATTATTCACATAGGCTATTTTGCTATATAGGGGTAATTGAATCTGTAATTGTTCGTTATCTCTATGCCAGTAGCAACTGGCATAATTGGATTTGTGTTAGGGGAATATTTGATCTGGCTTGAATAAACCCTCGTAGCGTGTTTGTTAGTTAGGATTGGGCCTTTCTAATTAATAATGCAATCTAAAAATTAAATCCTACGGTCGTACCTAGGGTTGTTTTCGGGTTAGAGAAATAGCTAACGGTCGTACCTTAGCTATCGACAAATTAAGGAAGGGTTGGTTGTTTATCGCGTGCATGACAACTATAACCAATCTATTAATAAATGCTGGGATTATTTTTGCATCAATGATCAGTGCATGAACCATTTCTGAAGTATACCCTTGGCTAGAGTTTCTCTTAGTTATTTCTTCTAATTAATCATTTTCTGCATTTAATTTGTTTAGTTGGCTTTTGATACCAAAACCCCCCATTAATCTTGATTTGAAAAGAAACAAAATATCTTGCTAGTCCCTGAGGAGACGACCCTGCTTATCACTGTCTACTAGTTAGGGAATTCAGTTAAATAATTAATTCAGGTATATCGGATTAAGCAAACTCTTCGGGAACAGGGTGAATCAAGTAACCCATTGCATATCTAGAGTCCCTGCTCCAGTACTCGAATTGATTACTGACTGTTTCAGGTGGTAGTTAGGATTTATTTATTATTATTGCACAGGTTCGACACCTGTCAATTTTTGGCACCGTTGCCGGGGACTGGCATCGGAATTATTTGTTTCTTTTCGAATTCAGTTTTTTATTTAGTTTTTGTTATTTTATTTTTCTTGGTAGTTTTGCTAGTTTATGCCCCGTTTCTCTCACACAGGTGAATTGATATACGATCCTGAGGTTGAGAAGGCAGCGCGTAGGCGAAGACAAGAAACCAAGAGACGAAAAGAAGGGGCACTTATCTTTTGCAAACGAGTCAGTAGAAAACGAATTTAGCATGACCAACACCCAGACATTAAGGGAGCTGGCTACCCCAGACCTGATTCATCAGCCCTTGTGCATCACGTTCCCAACTCTGGCTGAAAATACCTCTTTCGAGCTGAAATCGGGGTTGATTCAGCTCCTGCCTTCGTTCCATGGTCTCTCTGGCAAAAAATCCCACAAACATGTCAAGGAATTCGAAGTAGTTTGCTCTAGCATGAAACCTCCTGGGGTCACTGAGGAGCGAATAAGACTGAGAGCCTTCCCCTTCTCTTTCAGGGATGCAGCGAAGGATTGGTTATACTACCTGCAGACAGGTAGTATCACCACGTGGGCACAATTGAAAAAGAAATTCCTGGAGAAATTTTTCCCCGCGTCCCGAGCTGCAAGTTTGAGGAAGGAGATTTGCAGCATCAAGCAGTACTCCGGGGAGTCATTGTACGATTTTTTGGAAAGGTTCAACAAGTTGTGCGCTAGATGCCCACAACATCAGATTAGTGAACAACTGTTGATCCAGTACTTCTATGAGGGACTCCAGTCAACTGACAGGAGTATTATTGACGCTGCAAGTGGAGGAGCCCTGGCGAACAAGACACCCAGGGAAGCGTGGGACCTTATTGAAACCATGGCAGAAAACTCTCAGCAGTTCGGCTTCCGTGAGAGCAATCCTACCCGTAGAATCAATGAGACAGAGACGTCATCCATCCAGTAGCAACTGTCAGAGTTGACGTCTGCTGTCTGGCAATTGGCCATGAGAGACACACCACGAGCGATGGTGTGTGGAATCTGTACTAGCATGGACCACTGCACGGATTCGTGCCCCATTCTGCAAGAGGACGGGGCGGAACAGGTAAATATGGCCGGAGGCGTGCCCGCGTCCCATAGGCAATATGACCCGTATTCCAACACATACAACCCCGATTGGAGAGACCATTCCAATCTCAGTTATTGGAACAGGCAACAAGGTTCATTCCCGAATCGTCCACCAGGATTCCACCAACCTTGGCAACCAAAATCTCAACCCTCATCCTCCAATTCAGGAAGCTCCTTGGAGGACCTAGTCAAAAGCCTGGCCACAACTACTACTCAGCTTCATCAGGAGATCAAAGCGGACAAGAAGAACCAAGAAGCTCGGATAAGCCAACTGGCAACCGCTATTAACCGTTTGGAGTCCCACGTTTATGGGAAACTGCCATCGCAACCCGAGGTGAATCCCAAGAATATAAGTACCATGACGCTGAGGAGTGGCAAGGAGCTGGAAGGGTCTAAAGTGAAAAATTCAAAAAGCAAAAGCGAGGAGGAGATAGAAAAGGAAATTGAGGAGGAAGGACGTGTTCGTGAGGATCCTAAGGTAACTTCCACCTCTCCACTCACTATTAGCTCTAACTTACCCCCTTTTCCTTGCAGGTTGGAAAAGACAAAGAAGGTAGAGAAGGAAAAAGAGCTCTTGGATGTGTTTCGGAAAGTGGAGATCAACATTCCCCTGTTGGATGCAATCAAGCAGATACCGAAGTATGCTAAATTTTTTAAGGACTTGTGCACCCACAAGAGGAAGCTAAGGGGAGATGAACGAGTGGCGGTGGGAGAAAACGTGTCAGCTATACTCCAGAGAAAACTCCCACCAAAATGTGGAGACCCAGGTATGTTCACCATTCCCTGCAAGATAGGAGGTACTCCAATTAGGAAAGCAATGTTGGATTTGGAGGCGTTAATTAATGTTATGCCTAAAACAATTTATGCTTCTCTAAATCTTGGCCCGTTAAAAGGCACAGACATTATAATCCAACTTGCAGACCGTACCAATGCTTACCCAGAAGGGTTAGTTGAAGATGTTTTGGTACAGGTCAATGAGTTAGTTTTTCCTGCAGATTTCTATGTCCTAGACATGGGGGATGAAAGAGCACTAAATTCGTTTCCTATTTTGTTAGGTAGGCTATTTTTAAGTACGGCTAGGACAAAAATAGATGTAAATGAGGGTACTTTATCGATGGAGTTTGATGGGAAAATTGTAAATTTTAATATTTTTGAAGCGATGAAGTACCCAGATGAGACTAACTCTGTTTATGCTTTAAGTGTTGTCGAGCCCCTTGTACAGGAAATATTTGAATTGGATGGGGTTGATGCACTGGCAGTGGCATTAGCCAAACATCTTGAGTTGGGAGCAACTCCTGATGTAGAATTGAGTGATGAGTTATACCGGACTGTTGGAGCACTGCATTCGCTCCCACCAATTTCTCCAAGGTATGAGTTTACTTCTGTTTTTGTACCAGAAACTCAGGCAAAATTGTTGCCTTCTATTGTGCAGGCGCCTGAGTCGGAGCTCAAGTCTCTCCCAAAGCATTTGAAGTATGCTTTCCTCGGGGACAATGAGACACTGCCAGTCATCATATCTGCACACCTGTCACCAGGACAAGAAGACAGACTAATTCATCTTCTTCGGGATCATAAGGAGGCAATTGGGTGGAGTGTAGCAGATATCAAGGGAATTAGTCCCTCTTTATGCATGCATCGGATCCGGCTTGAGGAGGATGCAAAACCAATGAGGCAGGCGCAACGGAGATTGAACCCACTGATGATGGAAGTGGTGAAGAAGGAGATACTTAAACTCCTAGAAGTGGGGATCATTTTCGCCATCTTAGATAGTCCCTGGGTGAGCCCAATGCAAGTAGTCCCGAAAAAGGCGGGAGTAACAGTTGAAGAGAACCAAGAGGGTGAGATGGTCCCGGTGAGAAAACCCACAGGATGGCGCCAGTGCATTGACTATCGGCGTCTGAATTCTGTGACAAAGAAGGACCACTTCCCTCTACTTTTTATTGATCAGATGATAGAAAGGTTAGCTGGCCGTGTCTATTACTGTTTTCTTAATGGTTTCTCTGGTTATTTTCAGATCGCAATAGCACCAGAGGATCAGGAGAAAACTACCTTCACCTGCCCCTTCGGTACATTTGCATATCGGAGGATGCCTTTCGGCCTCTGCAATGCCCCAACAACTTTTCAGAGGTGTATGGTAAGTATATTCTCTGAATATGTAGAAAAGATTATTGAGGTGTTTATGGATGATTTTAGTATGTATGGAGATAGTTTTGATGAATGTCTGGATAATCTAGCTTTAATTTTGAAGAGGTGCATTGAGACAAATTTAGTGTTAAATTAGGAAAAGTGTCATTTCATGGTAGATCATGGCATTGTTTTAGGGCATGTAGTGTCGGCCAGAGGTATAGAGGTAGACAAGGCAAAAGTCGATATTATTTCTGTTTTACCTTACCCCGCAAGTGTGCGGGAGGTGCGCTCCTTTTTGGATCATGCAGGGTTCTACAGGAGATTCATAAAAGACTTCTCAAAAATTGGAGCGCCCCTGTTCAAACTGTTGCAAAAAGATGTAGCATATGACTTCACCGAAGAGTGCAAGGTGGCATTTGACAGGCTGCGGGAGTCATTGACATCACCACCTGTTATCCAACCTCCAGACTGGAGCCTCCCATTTGAGATAATGTGTGATGCGAGTGATTATGCAATGGGAGCGGTGCTGGGGCAACGGATAGGCAGAGCTGCACATGCAATCTATTATGCATCAAAGGCGTTGAATGGAGCTCAACTCAACTACTCTACAACAGAGAAAGAACTGCTAGCTGTGGTTTTTGCATTAGAAAAATTTAGGCCTTATTTGTTAGGTGCGAAAATAATAGTTTTTTCTGATCATGCAGCCTTGAGATATTTGATGACAAAAAAGGATGCTAAACCAAATCTTATCAGATGGATCCTGCTCCTTCAAGAGTTCAACTTGGAGATTAAAGATAAGAGTGGGGCAGAAAACTTAGTCGCTGATCACTTGAGCCGCTTGTTTGCTCATAGGGAGGAGTCACCATTGAGGGAGGCATTTCCAGAGGAACAACTACTTGCTATTAACTCGTCTGTACCCTGGTATGCCGATTTAGTAAATTTCTTAGTGACTAATCAACTGCCTGCAGGGTGCCCAAAGGCTAAGAGAGACAAGTTGAAGAGTGATGCTAAATATTACATTTGGGACGACCCGTACCTTTGGAGACAATGTTCGAATCAAGTGCTCAGGAGGTGTGTAAGTGCAGGTGAATTTCACTCCATTTTAAATTTCTGTCATTCGTTTGCATGTGGAGGGCATTTTGGGCCCAAGCGAACAGCTCGCAAAGTGTTAGAGAGTGGCTTTTACTGGCCCACCCTTTTTAAAAATTCGTATTTATTTTACAAATCCTGTGATAGGTGTCAAAGGGTGGAGAATATTTTTCGTAGGGACCAAATGCTCCAAACCCCCATGTTGTTTGTTGAAATTTTTGATGTTTGGGGGATAGATTTTATGGGTCCTTTTCCCTCATCTTTTGGTTTCCTATACATTTTACTTGCTGTAGATTATGTCTCTAAATGGGTGGAAGCTAAAGCCACCCGTACTAATGATTCTAGAGTGGTTGTAGAGTTCTTAAAATCTAATATCTTTGTCCATTTTGGAATGCCAAGAGCTGTGGTTAGTGATAAAGGGACACATTTCTGCAATAAGACTATCACGGCCTTGTTTCGAAAATACGGTGTACTCCATAAGGTATCCACACCGTATCACCCGCAGGCAAACGGTCAGGCCGAAGTGTCAAACAGAGAAATCAAGTCGATCTTGGAGAAGATGGTGCGTCCGGATAGGAAGGATTGGAGTTTAAAGTTAGAAGACGCGCTATGGGTGTACAGAACCGCGTATAAGACGCCGATTGGGATATCTCCGTATAGACTTGTCTTCGGTAAGGCTTGCCATCTTCCCGTGGAGTTCGAACACAAGGCGTTTTGGGCAGTGAAACAGTGTAACATGGGATTAGACGAAGCAGGGGTCCAAAGGAAATTGCAGCTACAAGAGTTAGAGGAGATAAGAAATGAAGCGTATGAGAATGCCACGATCTATAAAGAAAAGAGTAAAATGTTTCATGATCAACAGGTTTTCAGAAAAAAATCTTTTGTAGTGGGGACAAAAGTCCTCTTGTATCACTCGAGGCTTAAACTTTTTCCCAGTAAGTTGCGTTCCCGTTGGATTGGTCCATTTGTCGTCTCTAATGTGTTTCATTATGGTGCAGTGGAGATCCAAAGTTTAAAAACGGAGAAAAAGTTCGTGGTGAATAGCCATCGTCTCAAACCTTATTATGGGGATTTCTATGTTGAAGAAGTAGAAGTTAAACACCTCCAAGATCCACTTTATCATGCTTGAGGGTTTTGGCCATGTCTAGCCAAAGACAGTAAAGAGAGGCGCTACTTGGGAGGCAACCCAAGACTATTTGTTTCAGTTTTCATGCATTTTTAAAGTTTTAGTTAGGTGTGGTAGCAATTAATAGTTTGGTGTTTGGTGACAGGAAATTGGCATTTAGGCGTGCCCACGCCAGGTGATCACGTCTGAGAAAAAGGGTTGGAAGGCGAGATTCTGCGGACTCTAAGGCAGTTAGACGTGCCCACGCCAGGTGGTCAGGCTAAAAAACCAAAAAAAAAAAAAAGTTGAAAAGACCAAATTGCCCTTGAACGAAAAAAAAAAGAAAGGAAAATTTTCAAAGATCCGGAGCCCTAATCTTTTTCTCCTTCTCCTTTCTTTTCTTTTTCTTTCTCCTTCTTCTTTCTTTTCTTTCTTCTTCTTCTTTCTTTTCTTTCTTCTTCTTCCTTGCTCCCCTGGCCGCCGCTTCTCATTTGTTGTCTGCTGCCCGGTGCCGCTCCACACCGCGTCGCACGCCGCCGCTCCTCGCTGCCCGCCGCCACTGCACCTCACCTCGCTGCCGCCGCTCGATCTCCACCAGCCCGCTTGCCACTCTAGCCGCGCAGCTGCACGCTGACGCCAGGCGCGCGCGAGCTCCAGCAGCCGGGCGCGCAGCTTTTGCGCGCAGTCCGTGCGCACACCGCGCGCGCGCAGCCCAACAGCTCCCGCGTACAGCGCACACCCTGCTCTAGGCGCAACCAAGCCCAGCGCAGCTCAGGCGCGCGACAGGTGAATCCAGCTCCAGGCCCAGCAGTAGCAGCGCGCAGGGAAGCCGGTGCGCGTCCTCTTGGCGCAACTCGCAGCAGCAGCCGCCATCTCCAACGCGCGTGCCCGCCACGCGCTTTCCTTTCCCTCTGTTGTCACCCCGGCTCTCTACTTCACCCACTGCCAGTCAAAACCTCCGGTGATTTCTTCCTTTATCTTTCTGTCATTAAGTAGCTGAGACCAGATTACTTAATTTTATTAGCTGAGGACAGAATCTTTTTTTCGTAGCTGAGGCCAGATTCTTTTTAGTTGCTAGCTGAGGACAGATATTTTGTGCTTGATTTTGGGTGCTGCGCTATATCCGTGGGCGATTGCTAATTAATTGTCAAATTTTGTGCTCAATCAGTGACAGTTGGGGGGAATTTTTACCCTGGTTGCCTGTTTAATTAGTTTTTGGGGGAATGTTGCTGCGTTTGTTTAATTAAGTGAATTTTGGGGTGATTTGGTAGCGTTGGAAAGTATTTTCCTGATTCACAGGATTAGTTAGCTTTTGGGGTAATTTTATTGTTTGGTTGTGCACTTGTCTGTGATTGGAAGCTGTGATTGGCACCCTTTTACTGAATCAGCTGCCTGTTGACCTCTTTTGTGCACATTTGCCTTGCCTCTGCCCTATCCAATAGACCAAATGACCAAACCAAAAACTAAATGCAAGAACAAGCCTTCCACTTCCACTTCCACCCTTCAGCCTACGGTCCCCTTAGAGGGACCTGCCCCATCGACTGGGCCTGGAGGGCCCCGTATCCGCCTTGGACGGAATAGGGAGGTTCATATCTCCTCTCCGGCCCATTTTGGTGGTAATTTGACCTTCACCCGGGCTGCCGACAAGGAGCGGTATGCTTCGGCTTGCACAAGGAAGATAATTCCTTGTAAATACATCCATGGCCCTACACTTGATTTGCTAAACCTGAGGGATGAGGTCACGCAGCACTTGACTAATGTAGGTTGGACCCGCTATGCTTCTATCAATCTACCTGCTTTTACTGAACTCACATGGGAATTCTATGCTACTTTTGAATTTAATATTCCTGATAAATTCTCCGTTACCACTCCTGGGATAGTGAGGTTTCGATTAATTGGTAGAGAGTTCAACTAATCTATCACTGAGTTTAATTTGGCTCTTGGGTTTATTGATATTCCCTACTCCCAGAGTGAGGAATATATGCGTAGTGTGTGCGAATACTCGGAGCCATTTTTCTCTCATTACCTTGATTATTGGAGCGGTTTGTCGGTTGACCGACAAGTCTATGACCCCAGTCAGTCTAAGACTTCTTATCTTAAGAGCGCCGCCTATCGTTATTTACATAGATTCATGGCCTATAGTTTCTCAGGTAGGAAGGATAGCTCAGGTACTCTGACCAAGCTCGAGTTCTTTTTCGTTTGGTGAATGGTCACTCGGACTAGGGTCAATTTGGGTAGCTGGTTTGCCCTCCACCCCCGAACTGTGCTAAGTAAGAAAAATAAGCCATTAATCTTAGGCTTCTTTATCACTCAGTTAGCTGTAAATCTTGGGGTTTTGGATTTGAATAATCATAACTTACATCCTGCTTGTATTATGGAGCCCCTTGATTTGGTTTGTTTGGAGAAAATGGGTCTTGTGCGACAGGTGAATGGCGCTTTCCAGTTTGCCCCCCCGGGACCAATCTCCGTTCCTCCGAAGCGCAAAGCTTCCAAATCCACTGCGACGGAGGCTGGTGGTCCGTCTACGGATGCCCCCGGACCATCCTCTTCGACACCTCCGCCATCTTCCTCCGTCGATAGCCAGCTAGCGGCCTTCCGGTTCCAGATGCAGCACATGAACACTCGTATGGATCGGATGGAGCGGCAAATGGGCGGGGTGGCTCAGAATTTAGCACAGTATCTCCATCACGTGGGCTTCCGCCCGCCTTTTCCTCCGCAGCCGTGATTCATTTCTGCCCTCCTCCGTTTTAAGGGAAGTGTCGTTGCCCCAATACCTCTGATTTGGTCTTACTTTGCTTACATTGAGGGCACTGTAAGGTTTAGGTATGGGAGAGGGTTAACTATGCTTTGGTTGTGTTTTTAGTTGTCTGATTAAATTTTTCCCTTGCCTTAGTAGTTCCTTTCTTTAAACTGTGATGAATGCAATTGAGATATGAGTGTACGTAGCAAGTTCATGCCATGGGGTGTTCTATTTTCCTCGATGACGAATTGATTGATGAATATGCTGAACTTGGCATAAATTTGACTACTCGTGCGATTTTTGAGCCTAATTTTTCGTTTTTTGAGTGGTTAGTGCACATGATTTGTCATTCTAGAACTTGCTCGGTTATGCATGTCAAGACCACATTTAAATGAGTTTAATGCATTGAAATGATAGGGCACCTAGGAATGAGCCATTTTAGGACTTTCTCAAAACCAGCCTTTGGATTATTTACTACTATTAGGGAGCAAAGTTGAGCCTTAACCCCTATTCTTTGCTTGAGACCACAGCTCTTAGTCGGGAAACCTCTTTAAACTTTCTTTTTAAACCTCGTGTGAAGAAGTGTTTTGATTTCATTATACAGATTTTTGGAGTACTATTCGAGGGGCATTACACCCATTTATGTATCGGAAAAAAAAAGAGAGAAAGAAAAAAAGAAAAAAAAAGAGAGAAAGGGAAATGTGAAAAGAAGACAAAGTGCATGAAATCAACAAGTAAAATTGATTTCTATGGTGCTGGTTGGGAGTTATTGGAAAAAAAAAAAGACAAAAGGGAAGTAGATGAATGAAAGGAGGAGAAGAGAAAAGTCGAAGGTTGCGGCAAGTGCTAATTTGCTTCACTTGTGTAATGGTTGAGATGCCTTGAAGTTCCCAATGTGCAAGAATCTGTGTAATGAATTTCTGAGCACTTCCTTTATACTTTTACACACTCTTGACTCCTTTTTATCCTACCTTCTCACCCTAGCCCCATTACAACCTTGCAAGTCCCTTGATTGCTGCATTTAAATTCATGAGTAAGTGGTGGAGATATGATATATGAGCAAGCTTATGGTAGTGTCATTCTATTGTGTTGTTTTGAGAGCCATCTTATATACATTTCATAAACACTTTGGAGTGAATGAGTGCATTTTAAACTGCGAGAATTGTTGATTTGGTATATTCTGATTTCGATAAGGTTATTGGGGATCTTGGAATGCCATTCTTGGTATGAACTGCTGTGATTTGCTTAGCATCTTGATTGTACTTCTGAGTTAATTATGCTTGAGGGCAAGCATAGTTCAGGTGTGGGGGAGATTGATAGGTTGCATTTTAGTGGGTATTTTGGGCATTATTGCACAATTAATTGACTAAATATTTTCGTTAATTGGGTGGATTCTACTGATATTTTGCTTTGGTGCTAATTGCAGGAATGGTTGCTGAAAAGTGCTTAAATTCAACTTTTAGAAGATTCATCGAACGTGGGGCCCGTTTGAGAAGCTGAAGAAATCTAATTGTAATAGATTTTATTTTAATATATTTCTAGGGAGTCTGGCTGCAATTTTAAACAAGTAACAATTTTTCGGCTATTGTGGGGGATTGTATTTATCTCTCGCGCGGCTTAGATTAGGAGAGAGTTTTTTCTCTTTGGCTCTAAAATGAAATTAGAGAGCCGCAGCTTTGTAGAGAGAGAGGCAGCAGGCAATAGCCACTTTTGTTGACTTTGGGATGCTTGTCAATTTTGATTAGCCTTGACCCATGAAATCAAGCAATTGAAACAAAATCTCTCGTATGTCTCTTTTGTGAGGAAAGAAAGAAAGCAAAGTGCAGCCGCCGTTGTGGACTTTGTGGGTTTTCTCTTTACTCAATTTTGACCAAAAATTGGGAGACTATCCGACGTATGCTTTAGAGGAAAATTGGCAGCAATAAGAAATCTCCTGGTGTTTCCTCTCGGTGTCGACCGAAGCAGGGGAAAAATAGATCTGAAAACTTTCACAAACTCCACACGCGCGGCCTGTCATCAAATCATGGGGAACTAAACCCCTAATTCTAGACAAGGGGGCAACTGATGAATTGGTTCAACTAATACTGTGAGATCTAAACCATTGTTAATTGTTCTCTTCATTTATTGATATTTACATATTCCTTGCTTTTAATCGCTATAGCCTTGTGTATGATTGGTTAGTGCGCAGTAATTAATTATTCACATAGGCTATTTTGCTATATAGGGGTAATTGAATCCGTAATTGTTCGTTATCTCTATCCCACTAGCAACTGGCATAATTGAATTTGTGTCAGGGGAATATTTGATCTGGCTTGAATAAACCCTCGTAGCATGTTTGTTAGTTAGGATTGGGTATTTCTAATTAATAATGCAATCTAAAAATTAAATCCTACGGTCGTACCTAGGGTTGTTTTCGGGTTAGAGAAATAGCTAACGGTCGTACCTTAGCTATCGACAAATTAAGGAAGGGTTGGTTGTTTATCGCGTGCATGACAACTATAACCAATCTATTAATAAATGCTGGGATTATTTTTGCATCAATGATCAGTGCATGAACCATTTCTGAAGTATACCCTTGGCTAGAGTTTCTCTTAGTTATTTCTTCTAATTAATCATTTTCTGCATTTAATTTGTTGGCTTTTGATACCAAAACCCCCCATTAATCTTGATTTGAAAAGAAACAAAATATCTTGCTAGTCCCTGAGGAGACGACCCTGCTTATCACTGTCTACTAGTTAGGGAATTCAGTTAAATAATTAATTCAGGTATATCGGATTAAGCAAACCGGAGTGATGTTTCTTGGATCTTGATCACTGATGCTTGATATATATTTTTCTTGATATCTTGGCAATATGGTAGATAGAGCAATAGCCGTTATCAAATATGGGTGTTTGTTTGCTGTTCTTATGCTTGAGGACAAGCATGGTTTAGGTGTGGGGGGAATTGATAGGTTGCAATTTTATCATTTATTTTATTATTAATTTCCCCTATTACCTGACCCAAGGTGAATTAATTGTTAAATTCTACTCACTTTTAGTGTTTTGCATTTATTTCAGGGAGTAGAATGAAAATATGATAACAAATGCCAATTTGACAGAAAAAGAGTCCAAGTCACAGAGCTTATCCGAGTGGCATAGTTGGCAAAGGAAAATTTGTACCCATTTTGGTAATTGCTGATGAGGGCGGAAGACGGTATAAAAAAGAAGAAAAAGGAACGCAGGGGAAGTCTTCTTCTTCCTCTCCGGAAGGGGAGCCGCCGCACATTGGAGAGCTTTCCGTCTTGTAGCTTAGCCGCAGTTGTTGACTTTTCTTCTTAGTTCTTGTTAGCTAGTTTCTTTCTTACGTATGAAGATTGCTGAGGAGCTTAGCTTGCGATTTTCCTTTTGAAGCTTTTGATTAGGACTTCCCTGTGCATGTCAGGAGCAAATAGGAATAGCTTTACTGGTGACTTTTCCTTTGGGTCTTGGTACGCATGGCAGGAGCAAAGAGGACAGCTTTGACTTTTCTTTCCCTTTAGTTCTTGCGAATTGAATTCTCCAAATATCCGTGACAATGGCCGCGGCTCTCCTTACAATTTCTTGTGGGCTTTGTTTAGCAACAATGAACTAATTTCCCTTGTCTAGTCAAGGGACAACGGATGCTTTGAGTCACCTAAAATTGTGAGGTCGATTTAATTTTATCTCTTCTTTTTATTTATTGGTAGCTGCATATTCTCTGATTACAGTGATTATGATTGTTCAATTAATTGATTATCTTGGATCCGGATAATTAGTTGATTGGGTAATCTATTGTCAATTAGGGTGTTAAATCCGTAATTGTTTAATTGTCTTGAAATAATGACAACTGGCATGATTGGGTTTGTGTCAGCGGGATATGCGGGCTAATCTGAAATAACCCTGGTAGTGCGTTATTTGGTTAGAATAGGGCTCCTCTAATACGTAAGGCAATTGGGGAATTAAATTCTATGGGCGTACCTAGAATTATTTTTCAATTAGAGCAGTGATTAACGGGCGTACCTTGATCACCGACACAGTAAGGAGGGGTTGACTGCCATCGCTTGTTTGGTAGTTATAACATATTTATTGATGAATAATTGGAATTGCCTTTGCTTCAATGATCAACTAGGTGAACCATTGCTGAAGTTATTCCTTGGCTAGATCCTTAATTATCATTCATTTGATTTTAGTAATTTGTTGTTTAATTTTTAGTAGTTTCTTAGATTTTATTTGAACTTCTTTTATTGTCACCTTCTGCATAAAAACACCCCCTTGTCACTGTGAATTTGAAAAGAAACAATTACTCCCAATCCCTGTGGATTCGACCCTGCTCACCACTATCTACTGAAATTACTTTTAGTTTAAGCAGGTTTTATTATTGCACAAGCTTCGACAACCTGTCAATTTTTATTCAAATTCAATGGCATTAATTCAGTAGCCTAATTAAACAATAAATGGTCAAGCAGGACTGCATTTATATGCCAGTAAATTATGGGTAGCAGTGCATATCTGCTACTAAATTATGGCAGTAGATTCCTCTTGTGCCTCCTATGAGGCTATATTTGATTGGTTTCCACGATTTCAAAGTATCTAAATAGGTTTGGCAGATCTAGAGGTGTCAAACTTCACCAAACCAAATAAATACTCCCAAGCAATTCGATTAAAATATCTAATTTCTGATGCAATTGCAATTATGAGTTAGTAACTGAGAAAATTCAAAACGAATGAACCACGAGCAAGACTGAGAGTAAATTGAAGCTGCCACCATTGATGGTGACATAAAAGTTGAAACAAATGGTTATGGGGGCTTGACTAGCTTTTCGAGGATCGACCGGCTAGCAATTGTTTTGCCGTATTCTTGATGGCAGACCTCTTCCATGTTACAAGCATTTACAGAAAAGGTAATCCAAAAAAATGTTATCGTCTTCCTTGTTCACTACAATGGTGGTCTGGAAATTTTTTATTAGAAAATCTTAAATAAGTGTCGGGATGCTTTTTCATTTTGAATGGGCTCACAAAAGGTCGATTCTCTAATTTTGACTCGTCAAGGAAATTTTGTTTAATGTGGCCTCTCACATAAAATAGTAGAAGGCTAAAGCCTATAAGCTGTATGCAAAAGATGATATTGTATTACTCAAGTAATTTTTGTTGTGATCACTAGATTATATAGGGATAACATGAAAAACAACTTCTAGAATTCTAAACAAAAAGAAAAAATCTAGAATTCTAACAGGTGGTTTGAAAGATTCAACTTTATACGGCTGTACTAAGACAATCTAGTAGTTAGAACGCAAAATGAGATAGGATTTGCCTAATGAAGTGCTAAGATACTGATTTGTGGCAGATAGCTTTGGCTGGGGATTGTATTTTGAATGTTTTCCAAGTTGATTTTATTTGTATCTCCTGTGTATGGTATAGGTTTTCTTATGTGTGCTTGAGGGCTTTTTCTCTTGAAAAAATGTTGTTGCAAATATTAGCATAAGTTTTTCCGTTTGGGGTAAAAATAAATTATTGATTAATTTGGGCCCAAATGCAATAAATTTGAATTTTTCGAGTTGGGTAAATAGGCATGCAGATTTTGCAATCTGGGACGTGGAGACACTAACAAGTGGTTTGAGGCATAGTTATTAAAATCAACATGGGCATCATCCTGACTGGAGGACTGGGTTGGCGGGTCAGTGGTTCAACTGGTGGATCACTGGTTGAACTGTCGGATCACATTATATAATAAAAAAATATATAATAAAATTAATAAACATATAAATTATAATATGAGTATAGAAATTCTTAAATGTTAAGAAATCATAACCTATTCATATTTCATAGTTCATACACACAAGTCATACCCATACGTGTTTCTTAGTTCATGAATTCATACTGATATTATACACAAATATTAATGATAAATCTAAGTATCAAAGAAAGAAAGAAACTCAAACTTTTAAATTCCTTTTCAATTTTTCTCATCTAATTATCAAAAGGACGACAATGCCAATGTTGGTATGGCTGGTCAAATTAAAAAATTGAGTAAAAAGGTAATTTTAGAAAAATTTTCAAAACCCGTTAGGTTTAACGGGCCGCAGGTTCGACCGTTCGAGTCAAATGGTTCAAAACGAATTATCTGCAACTCCGATCCAATTGCTAAATCGGCTTGGTTCCATGGCCTATCCACCGATTTTACCGATTCAATATTGGGCCGAACCGGATTTAATAACTATGGTTTTAGGAAAAAAAGTGTGGTATGGTCTTCAGAAATTAATTCATTAACAGAAAGAGCTCTCTTTTTCTTTATTTCTGTTTTTTTTTTCAAAGCTTCACTAGTCAATGGTTAGTGACGCCCTATTTTATTCATCTTCAGTTTCCATGTACACTACGCGAAGTGGAACTGAGTATAGCCGACATGTAAGCACATTTGACGGTTAGCAACAAGGAATAATACGAACAAGCCATGAGTTTCAATCCTGGTCATGTATATCTATCTATGAAATAAAAACTGAATTTAGAAATCTTCAACTTTGGCCCGTGAATTTAGAAAACCACTCGTACATCATCAAGTCTCCAGGTGTTAAAAGCAAAAAATATAAATATAGTGAGAATAAGAAACGATTGCCCGTCTCTTTTTAAAGTGAAAATTTACCTCGAATATATGTTAAAGAGTTTGATTTTGATATGAGCTCCTACACGTGATGTTTTCATATTGGATGAAGGGAAGCTGCAAATCTGGTTAGGTGATACTAGCGCGAGTGATGTTTGCTTGAGGTCTAACAGCTTTCTTTTGAAGAAAATTAAGAGGTTGTTTGAATTGCATTTTGAGGAAGATATTTTGGGAAAGAAATGGTGTTATACTTTTTTGGATGTAATTTTCATGAAATAAAACACAATTTTGAACATCAATGGTGGCGATTTTGAAAGTACTGTTCTACATTTTCAATCGGTAGAATCTTGAACATCAACCTATTTGGTTGCACCTACAATTTTGGGTATTTGTCCAACTACTCTATTGATTTTCCCCCCTTCCAATTTCTGAATTAATTGGGTTGTGTAAATAGTTTTGTTTATGTGCTATTTCTTTGCTTATTTGAAAAAAAAAGTGAAAGGAAAAAGTAACAAAAAGGTGAGACGTGCTGTGATTTCATTATTGAGTTGTGTAAAAGCTTTTTCATTTTGGCAATTGAACATACATATAGAATTTATAATACCTTACTCTTGAAATTCTTGCCTCGTGTGAAGGTGAAAAGAAATTACTGCATAGTTATATTTTGATAAGTTGTATAAAAGAATCAAAAAAGAAAAAAGAATAAGGTTTTGATGAGGAAAATTCAGAAATTGAAACGGCATGATTAGGGTTGAAAGATGAACTAATCTATATGATATTTGAATTGAGTTTAAGAGTTCATTCGAGTTTGGTTCGACAACTAGTCAAACCAAACTTGAATATCATTTTATATTTGATAGCATTCAAATTCGATAAAAACTCTAATAGGTTGCAATTTTATCATTTATTTTATAATTAATTTCCCTTATTACTTCACTAAATGCGGATTAATTGTCAGATTCTACTCATTTGTGGCATTTGTACTTATTGCAGGGAGTTGGAGCAAAATGTGGTAAATAGGTGCAAATTTCACACTACAAATACTGCTTGACATGGCCACGTCAACTCAGCCCTTAACATGTCGAGAAAGTTCAGGAAAGACATGTGACACCTACTCGTGTTTGGAAGAGCAACATGGGAGCCGTAACTATTCCGTTAGTTGGTTATTTGAGTTTTAGCAGAGGAAGGAAACTTACTAAGGCTCCGTTTGATAACACTGAATCTAAATTCTGAATACTGAAATAATTAATTTGTTGAATTTTAAGCACTGAAGAGAGATATATGAATGTCTGAATCTTAATACTGAATCTATTTATACTGTTTGATAAATATTCATAACTTAATGCTTAATAAGTTAAATTGTACAATTTTGTCCTTCTATCTTTTAATCCAAAAAGGAAAGAACCTATGATTTAATTAACTTAAAATTGTTAGGTATAAAAATGACAATGATTGTGAAGAGCAATGCATACAATGACAATGTTTCTTTGCGTGAGAAAAGGGTATGGTTTCATCGTTTTGAGAATGGGAAAACGAGCTTTTAATACTTCAAAAGCACGTTCAATTACATTTCTCAATCTTGCATGTATTTAGTTAAAACGTTCTTCTTTTGATCTTGGACGAGAAGCATTTCGAAAATCAGACAACCAATATCTAATATTTCAATATGGTGTCATAAAGCCACATGTGTGTGGATAAGTTGCATCACATAAATAATATTTATCTGCACAAAAAATATATATATCAAAATATAAATGTTTGTGGATGAAAATTACTGCAAAAAAAATACTATTGTTAAAAAAAATTTTGAATAGAGAATATCAGGTTGTTTTGTTTAATTAGATAAGGATTTTGAATAGGGAATATTAGGTTGTTTAATTAGATAAGGATTTTGAATATAATTAACAAACAGGGATATATTTGGTAGATAAGATAAAGTAGTTGAAGTAAATCTCTTGATTCTTATCAAATTAAGCATTCAACTAAGATTCTTGTGTTGAAAAAAATACATACAAATTCAGCACCACTTAATAAGTTCAGCAGGTGAATTTTTATTTATCAAACACCCACAACATCTGAATGTCTGAATGAATTCAGTTTCAGCACCTTTTTATGTTATCAAACAGGCACTAAGTAAGTTTCCTTATTTTGTGTTGTGTGGGGCGGCTGAATAGAGAAAAAGAAGAAGTAGAAGCGAGGGGAATTTCCCCCCCACCCCCACCCCCCGCTTAGAAACGGGGCGGGGGACAGGGGAGTGTACCCCCGCCCCGCCACCCGCTTTAAAAAAATAAATATATAAAATATATATGTATATAACTATATATATAATATATAATTTAATTAGTTACAAACTTATGATAATGATATTATTAGTTATATGTATTATATAATGTCTATTAGTATATATAATATAATTGATATTATTAATTATACTAATAATTATATATGTGTACTAATACAAATTATTAATTGGTTATACTAAATTTACTAATACATTTTTACTAAATCCTTAATTACACTTAATACAATAACATTTTTTTATTAAAAAAAGTACAAGCACAATAATAAATTAGTGATTGTATATGTGATAAAAGTGAAAACTTGACTACTTTAGTTATATTTATTTCATCATGTTGGATTGTATTCAAATAATTTTTGTTTGATTATTTTTATAAGTTTCAATTGTAAAATTACAATGAATAATAATTTGATGATATATTGATATTTTAGTACTTGATTATTTGCTAAAATTTAACTATAACAAAATTATATAATAAATTTTTATTACATCCACGGGGGCACCCGCGGGAGAAACGGGGCGGGGCTGGAACGGGGTGGGGGGAGCGGGGGACGGGGGATGGGGTAGGGGTAGGGGGAATTTATAGGTAGTGGTGCAGGGGATGGGGGAGGGATCCCCCGCCCCGTTGCCATCCCTACTCTTGGGAGTAGAGGCAGCCGCAAAGTACGAATTAGATAGAAGATATAGCAGACAATTGAAGGACAAACTTGGAGATTAGCTTTTTACTTTTCTTCTTCGCCTTTTAGTAGCTTGTCTCCTCGCATGTCAGGAACAACTAGAAGATTTAACCATTCTATGCAGTTTTCGTTTCCTTTCATTATTTGAAGTGAATTGAATTCTCCCAATTACCGAGACAATGACAGCGACTATTGCTTCAGTTTTGTATGGGTTTTTCTCATCAACAATGAGCTAAACCCCTTTGTCTAGTTAAGGAACAACAGATGCTTTGGTTCACCTAAAAATTGTGAAATCGATTTAATTTTATCTTTTTCACTTATTTATTGGTATTTGCATATTCCCTGATTACAGTGCTTATGATTATTTAATTAATTGATTGTCTTGGATCCGGATAATGAGTTGATTTAATAATTTATTGTCAATTGGGGTATTAAATTAGTAATTGTTTAATTGTCTCGAAATAGTGACAACTAGCATGATTAGGTTTGTGTCATGGAAATACGCGAGCTAATCTAAAATAACCCTGGTGTGCGTTATTTGGTTAGAATAGTGACTCTCTAATAGTAAGGCAATTGGAGAATTAAATCTTATGGGCGTACCTAAGGTTATTTCTCAATTAGAGCAGTGATTAACGGGCGTACCTTAATCACCGACACAGTAAGGAAGGGTTGGCTGTCATCGCTTGTTTGGCAGTTATAACCTATTTATGAGTAAATAATTGAAATTGCCTTTGCATCGATGATCAATTAGATGAACCATTGCTGAAATTATTTCTTGGCTAGACCTTTAATTATTATTACTCTGATTTTAGTGAATTGTCATTTAATTTTTAGTTGGCTATTTAATTTTTAGTTGAATTGTTTTAATTGTCATTCTTTATATAAAACACCCCCCATGTTACTTTGGATTTCAAAAGAGACAAATATCCCCAGTCCCTGAGGATAGACCTTACTTGCCCTGTTTACAAATTAATAATTATTTGTGTAAAAGTCATCCCATTCGAGTATATCGGATCAAGTAAACTCTTTGGGAATAGGGTGAATCAAGTAACCCATTGCACACTTAGAGTCCATGCTCCGGTACTTAGAATCGGGTTTTGGTTATTTTAATTGGCAATTAGGTTTATTTTTTATTATTGTACAGGCATCGACAACCTGTTAATTTTTGATGCCATTGCAAGGGACTGACGTTAATTATTTGTTTCTTTTTAAGTGTTATTTTTATTTTAATTTCCAGGTATTTTTTCTAGTGCATGCCTCGTTCTTCTCGTACAGGCGAATTGATTTTCGACCTTGAAGTAGAGAAGACTGCACACCGAACTAGGAAAGAAACTAAACAGCTCAGAGAGGAGCAATCCAGTGCTGCATCTCGGGGACTTAATCCAGAGGCGGAGTCGACAAATTTGCGTGGTGATCACTCGAGTGATTCGGACCAAAAGGAAGTCACCATGACAAATGTACGAATATTAAGAGAGTTGGCTGCTCCTGATTTAACTCAGCAGCCTTTGTGCATTACTTTCCCAAATTTAGATGATAACACTCCATTTGAGTTAAAATCTGGTCTAATTCATTTCTTGCCATCTTTCCATGGTTTACTAGGTGAAGAGCCTTACAAGCACTTGCAAGAGTTTGATGTCGTTTGCAATAGCATGAAACCCCCGGGGATCACAGAAGAGTAGATAAAAATGAGGGCATTCCCTTTCTCCTTGAAAGACTCTGCAAAAGACTGGCTGTACTACCTACTGCCAGATAGCATCACCACGTGAAACCAGTTGAAGAAAAAATTCTTAGACAAATATTTTCCTGTGTCTCGAGCTGCAACTCTAAGATAGAAAATATGCGGCATCAAGTAGCATCCAAGAGAATCGCTTTATGATTACTGGGAGCGATTCAAGAAGTTATGCATCAAGTGCCCTCAGCACCAAATAAGTGAGCAATTGCTTATATAATATTTTTACGAGGGGTACTCTTTAGAGACATGAGTATAATAGATAC
This sequence comes from Coffea arabica, assembly GCF_036785885.1. Classification (NCBI taxonomy): domain Eukaryota; kingdom Viridiplantae; phylum Streptophyta; class Magnoliopsida; order Gentianales; family Rubiaceae; genus Coffea; species Coffea arabica. Next base: position 40,220,024 of record NC_092314.1, on the reverse strand, counting down.
TGCAAGTGGAGGGGCACTGGTGAACAAGACTCCTCGAGAAGCGTGGGAGTTAATTGAAGGAATGACTGAGAATTCGTAGCAGTTTGGTACGAGGGAGGATATCCCAACACGCAAGGTGAATGAGGTAAAGACATCTTCTATCCAACAGCAGTTGATTGAGTTAACATCTTTTGTTAGGCAACTGGCTGTAGGAAATGCATCACGGGCCAAAGTGTGTGGGATTTGCACTACTATGAGTCATTCTACAGAGATGTGCCTAATGATCTAAGAAGAAAGTGCGGATCAACAAAAGACAGATTCTGACCTGCAGAACATAAGGAATCAAATGAGCCAGCTGCAAGCAATGCAAAATCAGATGAGTCAGATGGTAGTGGCAATCAACCGCCTGGAATTCCAAGTTTACGAAAAATTGCCATCTCAACCTGAATCGAACTTGAAGAATGTAAATGCAATGACCTTAAGGAGCAGAAAGGAAATTCAGGGACCTGAACTTGTGATTTCGAAAGATAAAAATGAAGATCGAATTGAAAAAGAGCTTGAGGATGAAGGAATGAGAAATGCGAGTCCAAAGGTAATTCCTGATTCTATAATTAGAATTGGAACTAACTCATCGTCTTTTCCGAGCAGGTTAGAGAAACCAAAGAAGCAAGATAAAGAAAAGGAAATTCTAGAGGTTTTCGCAAGGTGGTAATCAATATCCTTTTGTTGGACACAATCAAGCAAGTGCCAAAATACGCTAAATTCTTGAAAAGCTTGTGCGTTAACAAGAAGAAGTTGAGAGGGGATGAGCATATTGTGGTAGGTGGGAACGTTTCAGCGATTTTACAAAAGAAACTACCAACTAAATGCGGAGATCCAGGTATGTTTACTTACCCCTATAAGATTGGACATTCTAATATAAAAAATGGCATGCTAGATTTAAGGGCTTCTATTAATGTGATACCTAAATCAATCTATGATTCCCTAAATTTAGGACATTTGAAAGAAATAGAGATAATAATTCAATTGGTTGATTATACATTTGCTTATCCGGATGGGGTAGTTGAGGATGTTTTAGTGCAAGTAGATGAATTAATTTTTCCTGCTGATTTTTATGTGCTTTACATGGATGATGGAAGTGCCCCAAATCCATCACCCATTATATTAGGAAGGCCATTCTTAAGTACTGCCCAAACTAAGATTGATATTAGTAACGGTACTCTCACAATGAAATTTGATGGAGAAATAGTCCACTTTAATATTTTTGATATAATGAAATATCCTATTAACTCTCACTCTGTGTTTGCTATTCATGCTATTAATCATTCTGTACAAGAATTTTCTGAGTTTGCTTGTAGGGATAAATCCAAAGTTACTACGAACAAGTATCAGGGGATGAAAGCAATTTATGAGGTGAAAAGGAATAGAAAATTAAGAAAGAAGACTGCATTCAATGGCTATTTGGATCTCGGAGGAGAGCCACCGATTACAAGGAAAATTGAATTACATCCAGATTGAAGAGCGTTGTTTAACGTCTAGCTAAAGATGTTAAAGAAAGGCGCTCATTGGGAGGCAACCCAATTTCTTTTAGTTGTTTGTTCAGTTTTGTTTGATAGCTTAAATATGTTTTCCTTGAGTTTGATAGATTTTTGGGTTCAATTTTCGTTTTTTAATGATTCATAGGTATCTCTCTGATTTGACGCGCCCGTGTCAATTGGGCGCGTGGCAAGGCGTAACTTCTTGATGGTCAAAAGGGTTTTTACCCTCATGACGTGCTCGCGTCGAGTCACATGGAGAGCTCTACATCAGAAGGGTTTCCATCCTCATGACGCGCTCTCGTCGAGTCACCTGGAGAGCTTTTCGTCAGAAGGGTTCTTGCTTTCTTGACGTGCCCGCATCATGTTTGCGGGAAATGTAAGTACTCAAACCTCAAGGAAAATTTTGATTTCCTTTTAATCTCTAATTTTGAATTTCAAAAATAAATTTTGTTAATGATAATACAAACAAAAAATTTTAAAAATTCAAAAATTCAAAAAAATTAATTCAAAAAAAAAGAAAAAGAAAAATTTTCCGTTTAACCATAGCTTCTGATTTTCAAATTACAACTTTTTAACTTTATAAAAAAAATCAAAAACTATTTCTTTCTTTTTCTTCCTTTTCTTTCTTTTTTTTCTTTCTTCCTCTCCTTTCTTTTTCTTTCTTTCTCTTTTCTTTCCTTCTTCTTCCCTGGTTCTGCATTGGCCACAACTCTCTCGCCAATCGCCATCCTCACGCCGTCGCACCCACTTGCATGGCCCTTTCGCGAGCACACCACCACGGCCACTTCACCACGATTGCTCACTCCTCCTCCAGCCAAGTCGTGCATTTCCCCTTTTCTCTCTTTTCTCGCTCCACATCTGCCACACGCCGCCATCTCTCTCTTATCTTCCAACGCGCACCGCCAAAGATCCACAGCGGCCGAAGCCCAAGCCGACACCTCCGCCTCTCCCTCGCCGTGCATCTCTCTCCCTCTCTCTTTGCCGCAGCAACCAAACCACTCTGCAGCTGCCGTCGCGTGCCGCATGCCACCACCTGTGTCTCCTTCTTTTCACCGCCATCATTCTCTCCCGGAGATATTGTTTGGCCCCTGTCTACAGTGGAGAGTTTTACATTTGTTGGTTGAATTGAGTTGAGATGTCTCAAAATTTGGCCGCGTACTTCCATCACATCGGTTTCACTCCACCATTCCCTCCTATCCCTTAGCCATTCGACAGGGAAGTTTCGTTATCCTCTTCGCTTTACTTGCTTTCTACTCTCCATTGGGGATAATGTCGGATTTAAGTGTGGGGGATTGGATAGATGTGATGCTAGTATTTGTAATTTTTAGTTTTTAGATATTTTTCCTTTATTTTTAGTTTATTATTTGTCTATCTTTCGTTTATTTTCTTTCTTTTTAGTGATAAGCTCTTATGTGAATACCAAGGTTTGATTTTGGATTGTTGACTCTAATTCTGCTATTGCCAATATTCAGTAATAAAAGTGTATCTAATTAATGTGGTTGAATCCAAGAACATCTCTTTGGTGAATATCGGTGATTGTGTGGCTCTTCTAATTTTTGGTTAACTTTTCTAGGCATTGGGAATGATTGTTGGCATTTTCATGTGAATTGATCTAGTTATTAACTTTAGTTCTCTATGTTTGAAAAAGGAGGCTAGCTGCTGCTATTTTCTTTATGATATTTTGAGTTATTGTGTTATCTGGTTGTAAATAAGAGTTGACCGTACTCCGCTAGTTGTTACTACTGAGTAATCGGGGATATTCACCTAAAGTATCGATTCTCGCGTCAAAAGATAGTAATTGCTATGAATGCGTGGTTGCATAGCGATCGGAACTGAGTAATTGGGCTCCTCCATCTAGCAAATGTTGGAGTTCGCGTCAAAAGGCTCTAATGGCTAGAGGCTAAGTCTTTTATTACTATGAAAAAAAAGAAAAAAAGAAGAGAAAATAGAAAAACGTGATAAAAAAAGTGAAAGTTGTGTTAGTGTGTTATAAAAATCAGCTTGCCGGTTTGTGGATTTAATGTTGAGATTTTGGTTAATAATTGAACCATTTGTTGATAAATGTTGAGCAACCATTCCTTTTTTTTAGATTAGTTTGCCTTAAATTGGAGGAGTTTGTGGTTTAGAAGCTAACCGGGGTGATGTTTATTGGATCTTGACCATGATACTTGATATTTATTTTTCTTTGTATCTTGACAATAAGATAGATTGAGCAATAGTCATTGTCAAATATTGGTGTTTGTTTGCTATTCTCATGCTTGAGAACAAGCATGGTTTAGGTGTGGGGGGAATTGATAGGTTACAATTTTATCATTTATTTTATAATTAATTTCCCTTATTACTTAACTAAATGAAGATTAATTGTCAGATTCCACTCATTTGTGGCATTTGTACTTATTGCAGGGAGTTGGAGCAAAATGTGGTAATGATAGAATGCTAATTTAGCATTAATTTTGTTATAATTTCCTTTTCTTATTGGATTGGATATTGCATTAATAGACATATTTTGTTTGAATTGTATGTTTAGGGGATGTCTATCCAATTGGAGGAGGAAAGTGCAGAAATAGCAGATTTTAGAAGATTTTCCTCCAAGTAAGTGTGGACGCATGAGAAGACATCAATCAAGTTCGGAGTGTGCGGGATTCTATGCAAGGCAGTATCCTAATTCAAGTGGGAGTCGTCATCATAACTGGAAGATGATATTATCTGCCAAGTTTCTAATTAGTAATTGCGTTGGTTTAGGAGACTTTTAAGCACTTTGTTTTGCTATCTTTTAGGAAGTAGTTTTCCTATGGTAGGAGATTTCTTTGGAATCAATCACTACGGATTGTGAGGAAGGAAGTTGAATGTGTTTTAAGAAAGCAAATAAGAGGGAACAAGGCTGGATCTCGCGTGATTAAGAGTTGGGGCCAGCAACAAATTCGCAGGCACTTAGGTCTTTGTACTTTTCTTTTTAGCCAACTTTTGAGAGGAAGAAAAGGATAGAAAAACTAGGAACAATTTTGTGAGCTTCAGATTGCTTTTCGCATGGTTGTTCTCCATTAATGGAGGACTAACCTCCTACTTTTAGTCAATGGTACAACTGACGAATTGGTTCGGCAATTACTGTGAGATCTAAACCGCTTTTAATTGTTTCCTTCATTTATTGGTATTTATATGTTTCCTACTTTTAATTGCTATAGCTCGTGTGAATGATTGATTAGTGCGTAATAATTAATTATTCATATAGGCTATTTTGCTGGTTAAGGGTAATTGAATCCGTAATTGTTCGTCATCCCTATCTCAGTAGCAACTGGCGTAATTGGGTTTATGTCAGGGAAACATACGATCTAACTTAAACAAACCCTCGTAGCGTGTTTGTTAGTTAGGATTGGGCTTTTCTAATTATTAATGCAATCTAGAAATTAAATCCTACAGTTGTACCTAGGGTTGTTTTTGGGTTAGGGAAATAGTTAACAGTTATAACTTGGCTATCGATAAATTAAGGAAGGGTTGGTTGTTTATCGCGTATATGACAACTATAACTGATCTATTAATAAATATGGAATTACCTATGTATCGATGATCAGTGCATGAACCATTTCTGAAGTGTATCCTTGGCTAGAATTCTCCCAATTATTTCTGTCAATTAATTATTTTTTGCATTTAATTTATTTAGTTAGCATTTAATCCCAAAACCCTCCATTAATCTTGACTTGAAAAGAAACAAATTTCTTGCTAGTCCCTGAGGAGACGACCCTATTTACCACTGTCTACTAGTTAGTGAATTCAGTTAAATAATTAATTCAAGTATATCGGATTAAGCAAACTCTTCGGGAACCGGGTGAGTCAAGTAATCCATTGCACACGTAGAGTCCCTGCTCCAGTACTAGAATTGATTATTGACTGCTTCAGGTGGTAGTTAGGTTTTATTTATTATTATTGTACAGGTTCGGCACCTGTTAGGTAAATAGGTGCAAATTTCACACTACAAATACTGAATGTGTTTGGATAGTGAGTTATTTTCCCAAATATATTTGCTTATATCACCATTATAATTTTTAATACAGTTTTTTATCTTTCCAATTATCTTTTTATCTCACATACATCACATCATAAAAAGTGATACAGTAAAAATATCTCAAATAACCCACTATCCAAACACACTCGACATGGCCACGTCAACTTAGACCTTAACATATCGAGAAAGTTCAGAAAAGACGTGTGACACCTGCTCGTGTTTGGATGTGCAACATAGGAGCCGTAACTATTCCGTTAGTTGGTTATTTGGTTATTTGAGCCATAACTAAGTAAGTTTCCTTATTTTGTGTTGTGTGGGGCGGCTGAATAGAGAAAAAGAAGAAGTGGAAGTCAAAGTTTGATTAGGACTCTAGGCTTTTGGGAGTAGAGGCAGCCGCAAGGTACAAATTAGATAGAAGATATAGCAGACAATTGGGGGACAAACTTGGAGATTAGCTTTTTACTTTTCTTCTTCGTCTTTTAGTAGCTTGTCTCCTCGCTTGTCAGGAACAATAAGAAGATTTAACCATTCTATGTAGTTTTCGTTTCCTTTCATTATTTGAAACGAATTGAATTCTCCCAATTACCGAGACAATGGCAGAGACTATTGCTTCAGTTTTGTATGGATTTTTCTCATCAACAATGAGTTAAACCCCTTTGTCTAGTTAAGGAACAACGGATGTTTTAATTCGTCTAAAAATTGTGAGATCGATTTAATTTTATCTTTTTCTCTTATTTATTGGTATTTGTATATTCCCTGATTGCAATGCTTATGGTTATTTAATTAATTGATTGTCTTGGATCCGGATAATAAGTTGATTTAATAATTTATTGTCAATTGAAATATTAATCCGTAATTGTTTAATTGTCTCGAAATAGTGACAACTGGCATGATTAAATTTGTGTCAGAAGAATATGCGGACTAATCTAAAATAACCCTGGTAGTGCGTTATTTGTTTAGAATAGGGCCTCTCTAATACGTAAGGCAATTGAAAAATTAAATCTTACGGGCGTACCTAAGGTTATTTCTCAATTAGAGCAGTGATTAACAGGCGTACCTTAATCACCGATATCGCAAGGAGGGGTTGACTGTCATCACTTGTTTGGCAGTTATAACCTATTTATTAGTAAATAATTGAAATTGTCTTTGCATCGATGATCAATTAGGTGAACCATTGCTAAAGTTATTTCTTGGTTAGACCTTTAATTATTATTACTTTGATTTTAGTGAATTGTCATTTAATTTTTAGTTGGCTATTTCATTTTTAGTTGAATTGTTTTAATTGTCATCTTTTATACAAAAACACCCCCTCGTGTTATTTTGGATTTCAAAAGAGATAAATATCCCCAGTCCCTGAGGATACGACCCTACTTGCCCTGTTTACAAATTAATAATTATTTGTGTAAAAGTCATCCCGTCGGGTATATCGGATTAAGCAAACTCTTCGAGAACAGGGTGAATCAAGTAACTCATTGCACACCTAGAGTCCCTACTCTAGTACTTAGAATCGGGTTTTGATTATTTTAATTGACAATTAAGTTTATTTTTATTATTGTACAGGTATCGACAACCCGTCAAACTCGTTCAAGTTCGATAAGACAAATAAACAAATCAAACTTAAACAAAATTTTAAAATCATTAAAATAATCAAATAAATTTAAATACTGGAGTGTTCGACTTGATTAAGCTCAATTGCATCCCTACGCACAATGGGCTACATGTTGGGTCTCCTTTTTGGGCTAAGTTATCTGCCCTGTAGTCTGTCTCTTGGGGTTAGCGAATGATTCCTCAAATTCTCTCCCTGCGACGGGCCATGAAAAGAAATAAATACTCAAGATTGTGCTTGGAAAGTGTTGAGCATGTAACTTACAGGTCTGCCCGACAGAATAGCTCTGCAGAAAATTCTCGCATGGCTATTTTCACCTCCCAAAAAAATATTGATTTATTGAAAATGAAAAGAAAATGCCACAAAAGATTACAATCGTAAAAGAAGAAAAGATAAACATGTTGACTTCTTACATATGTCTAACAAAAATAGTCCAAAAAAATTATCCACTACTCCTAATAATAAACCTCAATGAATCCTGCCTAGTACTAGAGTTATCTTATAGTCATTGAATCCTGCCTCAGAAAAGAGTTTTGCCCACTCTCTCTCATTTCTTTGTTTCCCCGTGACAAGCACCATCATCAGCATATCAAAGAAAAGTTGACTTTCAATTGCCTCATGATCATCAGCTCCCTTTTGCTGGTCATTCAGTACCATGTCTATGATTATCACCTTCCCTCCATTTTCCTTGCTAGGAATTGCTTCTTTGCATTTCCTAAGCATTTGTACACATTCCTCATCATTCCAATCGTGCAATATCCACTGTTTAAATTAACATTCATATCACAAAGAATTCAAATTAGTCAAGAATACCACATCAAAAAGACATGGTTGTAATGAATCAGCAGCATATATAGATGTGTTTAGAATCAATACTAAGCTGCCTTTTAACAACAAAAAGGTGAATATGGATCTGTTGCATCTTCTTGGAAAGGTGATCTTACCTTCATTGTAACATCATCCGTAGCCAAAGTTCCAGTTCCACCTCCAACATCCACCAAAGAATTCAACATTGAAAGAACATCCTTGCAATCCCTGATCAGAATACTGCCAACTAGCCTAGAATCGCTAGCCATTCCTTCTTTAAAAAAATTATTAAGCCTCAGATCCTGGCCTGCAAGCTCCCACACTACCTTGCCGTGACAAGTCTTGAAGGGATTCACATCACTGTTGTTTTGCAACCACTGGCTAAGGTGGTACCATGGATCCATCAAGGTAGGATCAAGCATGGTGTCACGCTAAAAGGCTCATCTTTTAATAAAAGTTTAGAAGAAGTAGTGAGCATATAACCTGAGTGGGTAACTTTTGCCTCGATGAAGAAGCCTGAGTGGATTAGAATCCTCATCAGACGATACACAAAGGGGGCTTTTCCATTGCCAATTGGAAGAGCATTGGTGAGTTCATCCAGACTCATTGGCTTAACATGCTTGTGATTAATGTCTGGTATGCCGAGTTGAATTGCACATTTGAGGGAAATGGAGTTTATGAAGTTGAATATGTGATTCCATATGTGAGCTTGAGCTTGAAGTAGCTTATTAGCATCACCATTTCTACCCAAGTCCATCTTTTCGCTGTCGATTTTGTTTTCCTCTTTGGGTATAACAGGTAGGCATCCAATCTTATAGTTAAAGAGCATATAAGGCCCATACCAATGAATAGGCATGATGATTAGTAACTGGTGCCATGAGTGGCTATAACAATTCAATTTAGTTCTTCTGCGCACTCTTTTTGTTGACTAATATATTTGCAAGATCCAGAAAGGTGTATTTGTGGAGAATGGGCTGGGACGGTTGTCAGGTGCCACCATCCCATATGATGTATGGGAAAGATTTTCTCAACATGGCAAATTTTGATAACGTGCAGCCAAAAGCAAGTCACATAACTTTGAAATTACAAACATATATGGATCTACACGAATATTAATTAGATACAATGTCATTGTTTCGAAATTGAATAAGTAATTTACATTTTGTTTAGAAAGTGTTTTACAACTTAGAAAGTTTTTGTCCCTCATGTTTATCCGTTCTTTCTTCAACTTACATTCAGCTGTAATGGCTGAATTTAAAGCGGAAGCGATGCATCTACTTCAACTTCAACAATGTTGGAAACAGTTATTGTCCTTAGCTACCTCAACTCCACACCATTTATACATAATGTGCTTGCTGTGTATTCCAGGCTGGGATTTGGACACATTCCAGTGTTGGATTTAATACCAAATCAATGGATTAAATCCTTTATATAAAGGAGGCAAATGAACAATTTTATTACACTCAAAATATATTTAATAACAACACACAAAATAAATTTATATTGGACACTAATAATTGAGCCTCACTCTTGAGAATAGCTGCTCAAACACTCACTCAAAAATTGAACTCGTTCATTTCCTGTCTTTCACTTGAGCTTTGGTGCCCTTCAACTGAGGAAATGGCATTTATTTATACAAGCGGCTGTAATTTTTCTCTTCTCATTCAATACCCAATTGCCAGAAAATCCGGTGAACATCGCGAGTAAATCTGGTTCAAGATACAAGCACGAACCAAGTTGATCAGCCGCCCACGTTCAGCTTCAAGACTGGACTTTGGCAATTTGTCTATTGCCAATAAATGAGTAAAACAAACACTCCAAAGCCATAAAACTTATTCTGAACATCCTGACTAAAGATTCATCGCTCTTTAGCACAAACAACATTTTCAAAAAGCATATTAATTAATAATAATAAACCTCAATGATAGATCTCAATCCCAATACTGCAGTTATCTTATAGTCACTGAAGCCTGCCTCCGTGAAAAGTTTCGCCCAATCTTTCTCATTTCTTTGCCTTCCTTTGAGTAGAACCATCACTTCCATATCAAAGAACAGTTGGGTCTCAATCGTCTCATGATCATCATCCCCTTTCTGCAGACTTTTGCAGAACATGTCAACAATTATCACTTTGCCTCCTTTTTCCTTGCTAGGAATTGCTTCTTTACATTTTTTTAGTATTTGTACACACTCATCATCGCTCCAATCAATCAATATCCACTGCTTGATTGCAAATTATATCACAATGAAAGAAAATTTTTGTTAGAAACACTACACCCCATCTAAAGCTTTTTGCGTCAAAAAGGAAAAACAAAACTATTCTCTTATAGTACCAAACACAGGCAATCAATTTGACGTTTAAAACTTTGTTCTTTTTTTCTTTCCCAATTCATGATGCAGTTCTTAGATTAAGCATAGCCTCAATTTCTTCTGCTCAATCTTACTTTTGAAGTTGACACTTCCCATAATTGGTGAATTTTAATCCTATGATCTCAGGCAGTTAGGATGAAAACCTAAATAAAACTTCTATAAAAGAAAATTGTCAACTAGAAAACGTGCAACATCGATTTCATACCTTCATTAAAACAGCATCCGCAGGAGGAATGGCTTCAAACATGTTACCTCCAACATAGGCCAAGTTCTTACTACTCTCCAAGCCATCAACAACATGAGGGAGATCAAGCACAGCGCATTTCAGGCGAGGGAAAGCATCAGCAATTGCCTTAGCAAAGGTTCCAGTTCCACCTCCAACATCCACCAATGAATTCAAACTCTCAAAAACATGCTTACAATCTTTGGTCACCACACTACTAACGAGCCGGGTATCACTAGCCATTGCTTCGTTAAAGAATTGATTAAGCCACGGCTCATAACTTGCAAAAGCATAAATTGACCTCCCATGGCAAGTATAAAATGGGGTTTCATCACTGTTCTGAAACCACTGGCTGAGATTTTGCCATGGATCAGTCAAGGTGGGATCGAGCATGGCTAGTAAAAACGGCGTCATGCTGAAAGGGTTACTCTTTAAAAGGAGTTCAGAAGCAGAAGTGAGCAGATAACCCTTTTGATTATCATTCTCATTTCCAGGAATCTTTGCTTCAATGAAGAAGCCTGAGTGGATCAAAATCTGCATGAGACGATAAACGAAAGGGGCTTTTGCATTCTTGATGGGAAGAGCATCGATCAATTGATCAAGGGTCATCGGCTGGCCATGTTTGTGAATAACGTCTGGAATGCCTAATTGAGTTGCACATTTGACGGACATAGAATTTATGAAGTTGAATATATGGTTCCATATGTGAGCTTGTGCTTGAAAAAGTTCACCAGTATGATCACCAAGATTTCTAGCCAAATCCATTTTTTTGTTTGAAATTCTAGGATTTTTTTTTTCTTTTTGGTTGGGAATTACAAGTAGAACTCGCATTTTATAGGCCGGGTACGGGATTCACAGGAATAACGTTGCAATAGTTTCTTCTAATAGTCTGACAAGAACCTGTTAGCAAAATAAACAATGAAATCAACTCAGAAACAAGGATCCAAAGGCAGCTGACATCAGTTTCCTTTTCTTGACCAATTCATACATGAGTATATGGGTTAGTCTAGTCTCCTTCTTGGTGTAACTACACACACTACAAGAAATTTGGCCTTTTGTGACAACATTCTCTATGACAAGAGAGAAAGTTGTCACAATTGAAAACTTTAGTGACGACCTTTAATGTCGTCATACTTGATCGTGAGTTCACCTGTCAACAGTGACAATACGGAATAAGTCGTCACAATATGGATGGCGCGCAACTGTCCAGTGTGGCGGGAGATCACTGATAGGTCATGATTTATTGCTAAATTAATAATTATTTTTCCCTTGATTTTAGCCAAATAGTATTTTAATTGATAGATACTACTTATATTTGGTTAATGGTGCTAATTGTAGGAAAATAACCAAAACATGATTAAAAGGGACAATTTCTAGCTAATTTGGTGGTGGCACATTCAAGTTCAGAAGGTTTGGGATTTGAGCGTGGAAGTTTCCAAGTCCGAGTAGAAGTCAACAAGAGCACAAGGAGATTTCCTAGCTTGATTGGGGCGGATGAAGAGCAAAGTGGAGTCAAAGTGGGGCTCTTTCCTTTAGTCTTCACATGGCCGTATAAGACAAGGAAATAATTAGAAGAAAAAGGAAGTAGACTTAGCTTAGGAGATTTATTCCTTACTTTTAGCAGGTTGCCCGTAGCTTTAAAAACATTGAGGGGACTTTTTCTTTGAGGGCCGATTTTTACTTTTCTTCCTTGAACGAATTTGGGAGGCAACAATTGTAAGCTTCAAATAGCTTTTCCGCGGGGGTTGTTCTCCATTAATGGAGGACTAACCTCCTACTGCTAGTCAAGGGGACAACTGAAGATTTGGTTCAATAATTACTGTGAGATCTAATTTATTTTAATCGCTTTCTCATTTATTGGTATTTATATGATTCCTGCTTTTAATTGTTATAGCTCTTATGTATGATTGATTAGTGCGCAATAATTAATTATTCATATAGGCTATTTTGCTAAATAGGGGTAATTGAATCCGTAATTGTTCGTTACCTCTATCCCAGTAGCAACTGGCGTAATTGGGTTTATGTCAGGGAAACATACGATCTAATCTAAACAAACCCTCTTAGCGTGTTTGTTAGTTAGGATTGGGCCTTTCTAATTTTTAATGCAATCTAGAAATTAAATCCTACGGTCGTACCTATGATTGTTTTTGGGTTAGGGAAATAGTTAACGGTCGTACTTTGACTATCGATAAATTAAGGAAGGGTTGGTTGTTTATCGCGTGTATGACAACTATAACCAATCTATTAATAAATGTGGAATTATCTGTGAATCGATGATCAGTGCATGAACCATTTCTGGAGTGTACCCCTGGCTAGAGTTTCTTTTAATTATTTCTCTTAATCAATTATTTTCTGCAGTTAATTTATTTAGTTAGCATTTAATCCAAGAACCCCCATACTCTGGACTCTAGAAGAAACGAATTATCCCCAGTCCCTGTGGATTCGACTCTACTCACCGCTATATACAAAATCAGTATTTTTCTCGAGTAGGTATTTATTATTGCACAGGTTGGGCACCTGTCAATTTTTGGCGCCGTTGCCGGGGACTGGTGCCAGATTAATTTATTTCTTTTTGAGTTCATCTTATTTTTATTTTAATTTATTTATTTTTCTCTTATTTTTTTTATTATATAGTTTATGGCTTCTAACACTCCATATTTTGGTGATTTACTGGATTTTGTTTCCGAGGAAGGCAATGAGACTGATTTTTTTTTTCTAAGTTTGCATATTTAGAGGCATTAAACTCTATTAGAGAAAGAATGGCTGCTGCAACCTGTGAAATTTGTTATGCCAGGGATCATTCGACCGGTATGTGCCCCGAATATCAAGATAATCTGAGTGTCCCACTCAATAATTATGGAGATTTTTCACCATGGTCTCAAACGTGGTATAACCCTAATCCAAACGGGTATGATCAAGGATGGTAGGATAACTCCAGTTATAATTATACAACAGGGCCAATAAATTTTCAGCAATATGAGTCTCAAGAATCATCATCTATGTCAGGTATGTCTCTTGAAGAAATAGTTGAATTAATAGCTACTAACACACATCAAATTCAACAGGAGATACATCAGCTTCAACAGGAGATAATAGATTTTCATCAGGAGACGCAAGTGAGCAGGCGTAACCTAGCAGATCAAATGGATCAATTGACATTTAGGATAACGCCATTGGCTTCTCGAATGAGTGAAGAATTGCCCTCACAAACTATTATCGACCATGAGGAAGATGAGAGTGCAATTATCCTGACGAATGACATGGTACTGCAAGAGTCTCAAGAAGAAGAATCTAAAGATGCAGTTGAAAAGAAAGTTGAAGCACAAGAATTGAGACCCCAACATCAAATGGTTCAAGTGAATGAATCCAGTGAACAATCTCCAAATGCGGTGATATCTCCTCCATTCCTTGATCAATATCTTCCTGACTCTTATTCTTTAATTCCTGTTAGTGAGATTGATTTTATTATACCAGACGATTTTGAATTTCATGCCAGGAATAAGTTAAGAGTCATGATGGCAAAATATTTCGAACCAATAAGTGCTCTTGATGGGGGAGTGAGTGAAGACTTAAGGTCATTACTTGGTTGTTTGGCGTCATCTACTAGTCCATGGAAGACTGTAGCTCGTGTGCTCAAGAACTACTCTATTTACGAGGGCTATCAGGATTACATAGAAGATGAAGTACTGAAACAAGCCACAAGATTTTATTCCCCATGAATAAACATGGCAATGTCTAGCCAAAGACATTAAAGAAAGGCGCTACTTGGGAGGCAACCCAAGACTCTTTATTTTAGTTTTCTTATGCTTTTTGGAATTTTTGTTAAGTGTTAGTTGCATTTAGTGATTTGTTGCTTTTGTAGCAGGAAATTGGCAGCTAGACGTGCCTACGCTAAGTGGTCACGTAGGAAAAAACGAGTTGGAAGGCGACGGTCAGAACACTCGGTAGAAGTTAGGCGTGCCCACGCTAGGTGGTCATGCTAAAAGATAAAAAAAATTTCAACGGATGGTCAAAAGACTAGGGGCAGTTAGGCGTGCCCACGCCTAAGCCAAAGGTTCCTTGAGTAAAAAAAAAAAAAAAAAAAGCCCTACTCTTTCTTTCTTCCTTCTTTTCTTTCTTTTCTTCTTTCCCCTCTTTTGCTTCATCCGCCGCCGCTCCTCACCACGCCGCACGCCACTCCTTGCTGTTCGACGCCGCCGCCCTCCAGCTCAGATCCTCCGCCAGCACACACCTGCTTCAGCGCGCCCTCTGCGCAAGTTCCTTGTGCGCCGCCCAGCCCGCACGCAGCGCGCGACCGCTCTACTTGGCACGCCTGCGCTCCAGCGCAATCCAGCGCAGCCCAGCGAGCCCAGCAGCTTGCGACAGCCACGCCAGCGTACTACCCAGTGCGTGTGTCACCCGTGCGCCTCCCTTTCAGGCAGCCTGCCCCTTTCGCTCAATCTCCAGCTCCAGTTCATCCCCAGGCAGATCGAGCAGCAACTCAGCCGCAGCAGCGCCCACAGCGCGCGACCTCCGCGTGCTTGCCAGGACGCTTGCGACGCACGCGCGGTGTTAGGTCCTCCCCTGCCCTCCATTTCACCCACGGCCATTCAAACCTCCGGTGAATTCTTTCTTTATTTTTCTGTCACTAAGTAGCTGAGGCCAGATTACTAGCTTTTATTAGCTGATGCCAGATTTTAATTTCTTAGCTGAGGCCAAATTTTTTATTTGCTAGCTGAGGACAGAAAATTTGTGATTGTTTGGGTGCTGTGACATATATGTGGATTGATTGTTGATTATTTGGTTAACGTTGTGCCCAACCAGTGATATTTGGGAAAAATTTTTACTCTAGTTGCCTATTTAATTAGTTTTGGGGGGAATTTTGCTATGTTTATCTAATTAATTGATTTTTGGGTTGAATTGGTAGTATTTGGGAAAAATTTTGTCGTTCACGGGTTTAATTAGTTTTCGGGGTGAGTTTATTATCCGTTTCTGCACTTGTTTGTGATTGGGAGCTGTGACTGGGGGTCATTTGCCTTGTTGGTTGTTTGTTGACATACTTTGAACACCATTACTTTGCCTTTGTCTTGTCCACTGATATCCAATGACCAAACCCAAGAACAAAGGCAAGAGCAAACCTTCCACCTCTACCCCACTCCCCACAGTCCCCTCGAGTGGATCTGCCCCCTCGATTGGACCGGGAGGACCCCGAATGTCCTCTGCGGCACCTCCACCGTCTTTCTCCGCCGATAGCCAGCTTGCAGCCCTTCGGCTCCAGATGCAGCACATGGACACTCGTATGGAGCGGATGGAGCGTCAAATGGGCGGGATGGCCCAGAATTTAGCACAGCATCTCTATCACGTGGGTCTCCGCCCGCCTTTCCCTCTCCAGCCGTAGTTCAGTTCTGCCCTCCTCCGTTTTAAGGGAAGTGTCATTGCCCTAATATCTCTGTTTTGCTCTTTCTTTGCTTACATTGAGGGCAATGCAAGATTTAGGTGTGGGGGAGGATAGTATATTGGCATTTTATTGAAAAAGTGCAAGTGTAGGCATTTTTGTTGGAATTTTTGTTTGACTTTGTCGAATTTTGTCCAATTTTTGCCTTCTTTGTGCTTATTTGTGATTATTCCTGATAAACGATGGTTAGATGTCTCAAATTTTTCTATTGCTAAGATTTTACACTTTAAGGTGTTGAGTATGACATGGTTGAGTTTAAGGGTATCTCTTTGATGAATATTTGAGATTTTGTGACTTTTGCACTTTTTGGTTAACTTTTCTAAGTATTGTAAATATTTGTCTAGCATTTTTTGTGCAAATTGGTTCAGCTATTAATCTTAGTTCTTCATGTTTAAGAAATGAAGCGGGTTTGTGTGGTATTTAATTTTATTTTTGGTGCTTATTTATGCATAGTATTAGGCTATACTCCGCTAGTATCGTTGCCTAGTAACCGGGAGTCTTCACCACAAGTGTCGACTTTCGCGTCAAAAAGCGACGATAGCTATGAGTATGTGGCTTTTAAGCGATGATGGCTGAGTAACCGGGCTCCTTCATTTGGCCAATGTCGGAGTTCACGTCAAAATGCTTGAATGGCTAAAAACTAAGCATTCCCCCTGAAGAAAAAAAAAATCAAATAAGTGGGGATATTCTAGAAAAGAAAAAATATATGCTAAAAGTGAAAAATGGGAAGTATTTGAATGAATTGCTAGCCTGCTAATCCATGAATTTTAATGTTGAGATTTTGCTTACTAGTCGAACCATTTGCTTATGGATGCTGGTTGAATATTTTATATTCTTAGATTAGTTAGTCATGAATTGAAAGAGTTCTTGATCTTGAAAACTAGTTAGAGAAATATTTCTTGAAAATTGCCACTAATACTTGACATGTGTTTTAATTGCATCTTGGCAATAGAAGATTTGAACAATAGCCATTGTTTGATTTTATTTGTTTGATTTGTTGTTCTCATGCTTGAGGACAAGCATGGTTTAGGTGTGGGAGAAATTGATAGGTCATGATTTATTGCTAAATTAATAATTATTTTTCCCTTGATTTTAGCCAAATAGTATTTTAATTGATAGATACTACTTATATTTGGTTAATGGTACTAATTGTAGGAAAATAACCAAAACATGATTAAAAGGGACAATTTCTAGCTAATTTGGTGGTGGCACATTCAAGTTCAGAAGGTTTGGGATTCGAGCGTGGAAGTTTCCAAGTCCGAGTAGAAGTCAACAAGAGCACAAGGAGATTTCCTAGCTTGATTGGGGCGGATGAAGAGCAAAGTGGAGTCAAAGTGGGGCTCTTTCCTTTAGTCTTCACATGGCCGTATAAGACAAGGAAATAATTAGAAGAAAAAGGAAGTAGACTTAGCTTAGGAGATTTATTCCTTACTTTCACTACAAGAAAATTGGTCATCAGTGACAACTTTTCTCTGTAACGAAAAAAAGTTGTCACAAAAGTGGATCCTTTATTGACGACTTTCTAACTCGTCACAAACCTCTAATGGGAGCCAACTCATTTGTGACGACTTAGAAAAGTCGTCACTAGTAAATTCCCGCTAAAATTTAGCAAGAGCGCGGGAGTGTTTAGAACACACAATAGTGACGACATTAAGAGCATCATCACTATTGCTTGGCCTATTTACGGACGAGTTTTTGTTGTCGTCACTGATCACTAAAAAAAAGGTTATTAGTGACAACATTTTGTAGTGATGACAATAAGTTGTCACAAAAGGAGCTTCTTTAGTCGCGACACCTAAAGTTGTCACAATTGCATCAAAGCAACTAAATGTTTAGTGACGACCCGTTATTTTCGTCACAAACTACACTGCAAGAAATATGGTCATTAGTGACAACATTTTTTAGTGACGACAAAAGTCGTCACAAAATGTGGTTGTTTAGTGACGACAAGGAGAGTTGTCATAATTGCTCAAAGCAACTAAGTCTTCAGTGACGACCTTGAAAAAGTTGTCACTAAAATGATCTATATAGTGACAACTTCTAATATCGTCACTGTCACTCTACCGATTCGGATTTAGTGACAAGAATTAATCGTCACTGTTTAAAGTACTTATTTCTAAGTCACTTTCATTAATTCTACTGTGCCACCCTAACTTTTGTAATTTAGCCCCAAATGTTGTAAAAAATTCCATTGATTCCATTATGATACCTTAGCTTTTACAATTTAGCCCCATATGTAGTACACCGATTTCTTTAATTCTATTATTACTCCCTAACTTTTGTAATTTAGCCCCATATGTAATTCACCAATTTCAGTAATTCTACTATGGCACTCTAACTTTTGCAATTTAACCCCCATATGTAATACACAAATTTTATTATTTCTATTATGGCACCCTAGCTTTTACAATTTAGCCCCTATTTTTTTATTAGGAAATTGCGAATGGTATCTTGATAAACTACGCATAAATATTTTATAATTTTCTCAAATTTAAGTAATAATTTGTTATGAACTCTAAAGATATATCTTTCATTACAATAGTTATAAGGCAAGCAGGTCTTTTTATCAATGGAATAAGAAATTTATGCCAGATTTATCCTTTGTACTACATGCCAAGTAGTATTAGCAAAGGAATAACAAAGTACTACAAAGTAATTAACAAAATAGCCTTCAGGGAGTGTAGTTTATAGGCAAATAAGCATTATCTATTCAAAGTACCAACTTTTTATGGGCATTTTACTCTCAAACATATAATTTAAGATAAATTTATAAATATTTGTAAGTAAAATTCAAAAAGTGTTACACTGATTTCTTATAAAATGAAAACTGGCAGGTTATCTTTTCAACATAAATTAAATTTTTTTTTAAAAAAAAAAGAAATGGCCCATAAAGTACCAACTCTTTGTGGGTTTCCTCCATTACATGAACAAATATTCTGCTCTTTATGGGCATTTCACTCTAAATCATTTAATTTATGTTAAATACATAAATGTTTGTAAGTAAAATTCAAAAAGTGTTGCACTAATATTTTTATGAAAGGGAAACTGGTAGGTTTTATATTTAACATAAATTAAATATGTGAAAGCAAAAAAAAAAAAAAGAAATTACCCATAAATCTATGTCTTGCAAATCTATACTAGTAAAATAGTTTCAAACAAAAGTAAACGTTAAAATAAACTGTAATTTATACACATTAAAATATCTGTAATTTATACACATTTTGCAACTACTACTTTGTGTTTTCTCTGTAATGAATTTTTTAACTATTGAGAACTTAAGTTTTGTCTTGCAAATCTATACTAGTACAATAGTTTTAAACAAAATTAAACATTAAAATAAATGTTTGAAAAAGAACAAAGGGCCTGTTTGGAACCTGAGTTTTTTGGGAGTTTGTCTAAAACTTTACTGTAGTGCACTGTAGAAGTTTTTGAAAAACTTTTATAGAAGTTTTTGTAAGGTAAAAAACTTTTTTGTAGAAGTTTTTGAAATGTTACTGTAGATGTTTTTTGGATTATTTTTAGATGTATTTTTAAAACATATTTTTGAGTATTTTATAATTTATAATTTTTATATTTTTAAACATTTATGCATGTATAATACATTTATAAATATTTAGAAAAAAATATAATTATATATTTATATAAAAAAATATAAATGTATTATATTATATATAATACGTAATATACATATATTTATAAATGTATAAATGTATAATTAATATAAATGAATAAATTATAAATGAATATTATATAAATGTATAAATTATAATTTATAAATGTATATGATGATTATGTATAAATGTATTAATATAATTAATATAAATGTATAAATGTATTAATATTATGTATAAATGTATAATTAATATTGTTTATAATTTATAATTTTTATTGTTTAAATATTTATATGCATTTATCCATTTATAATACATTTATAAATAAATATATTTATATAAAAATATAAAAATGTATTATATTATATATAATACATAATATACATATATTTATAAATGTATAAATATATAATTAATATAAATGTATATATTATAAATGAATATTATATAAATGTATAAATTATAATTTATAAATATATATGATGATTATGTATAACTGTATTCATATAATTAATATAAATGTATAAATGTATTAATATTATGTATAAATGTATAATTAATATTGTTTATAATTTATAATTTTATTGTTTAAATATTTATATATATTTATGCATTTATAAATAAATATATTTATATAGTTATATAAAAATATATAAATGTATTATATTATATATAATACATAATATAAATATATTTACAAATGTAATAATTGTATATTATTATAAATGAATATTATATAAATATATAAATTAATATATTATAAATATATAAATATATAATATTATGTATAAATGTATTAATATAATTAATATAAATGTATAAATGTATTAGTATTATGTATAAATGTATAATTAATATTGTGTGTTAATATTATGTATAAATGTATTATATTATACATAATACATAATATAATTGTATATAAATATACATAAGTGTGTAATATATATAATATGTATTATATATATTAAATGTATAATATATAATATTTATATAAATGTATAATTACATATTTATATTAATATTAATTTATATGGTATATAATATTTATATAAATATATAAAAATATATTTTAAATAAAATAAAATATTTATAATATGTTTAAATAAATATATAAATATATAATATTATAAATATATAATATATATAATAAATTTTTGAGGGTGAGGGACTCAAAAATTCAAAATTTTTTTTTGAGGTTACCGGCGGCGTCGAAATAGGTGACCGGCGCCGGAAGAGGTGGTGGAGGCGGTGTCTGGTGTGGTGGGTTGGGTGAGGGAGGAAGAAAAGTTTTTGAGAAATTTTTTGTGTATATATTTTTGAAGTGTGTAGGTAAAAAACTTTAAAAAGGTTTTTGGGATTCCTGTAGCAAAAGTTGTTAAAAAACAAGTAGCTAAAAAACTTGGTAAAAAACTAAGGTGCCAAACAGGCCCAAAAGTACATTTATCACTTGCAGTAATGTAACAAAATTTTCTCAACCATTATCAATATTTTCACAAAAGTATTAAAAACTAGCAATTGACAATATTAAAAACTAGCAATTTAATTAGTGACGACTTTTCTTGTCATTATAATCTTGAATAAATTAGTGATAACATTATGTCATCACTAAATTTTCTTTGATTTTGATTTAACAATAATGTCTTATTAATAGCATTTGATTATTTTTAATGAAAGTCTGTTATAACCATAGAATTTGACTTTCGTTATTTTCAATTAATGATGTACTTTAGTGCTGCAATTATAAAAAATTGCAGGGCTAAAATATTTGCAAATTATAAAGTATATTTTCACTTATATGTAATTAACAAATTTTGCCACCTATATTGATGAAAATTTGTGTTTTTGTACTAAAAAATAAAGAATAATACTATAGCAATAAAATCTATGCTTCAAACCAAATTAAAAATAAAAAAAAGCATGATGATTGGTCTCAAATGTTGGGAAAATGATTATTTTTATTGAAACTATGTTATAACCAGATAATTTGAGTTTAATTATTTTCAATTACATGATGTTCTTTAGTGCTGCAATTGTAAGAAATTAGTATAAAACATTAGCAAATTATAAAAGTATATTTTCAATTATATGAAATTAACAAATTTTGCCACCTATGTTGATGAAAATTTTTATTTTTTGCTAAAAAATAAAGAATAATACTATAACATTAAAATCTATGGTTCAAACCATATTACAAATCCAGAAAAAAACATGATTTTTGGTATCAAATGGAGGGAAAATGAGTGAAGTCAAAATTTTGATCAAATCATAGTGAAAGTGCCGCGCAACAAAAACAATATCCAAAGCAAAGCAAAGACCAAAGCAGCGGAACACATTCCGAAAACAAAAGCAACGGAACACTTGGTCTGAGTTAAAGCAACGGAACACTTGAGCAACACAAACTTTCTGGCTTCGTGGGATAGAGAGCTACGGTTGGGGGAAAGAAAAAAAAATGGAAAAAGCTAAAGAAAAGGCAGAGAGGGCTTCGTGGGATAGAGGAAGAAGGGGAACCCATTTTTCTGGCTTCGAGAGATTGATGGAGAGCCAGAAGAAATTGGTTGGAAAATTGATTTCACGGGAAGAAGGGAGGAAACAAAAACAACAACGGGGAGAGCAAGAAAACTCCTGGCGGCGGCTAAGACTTGAGTGAGAGAGAGCCGAGAGATTGAAAGAGCTTCAAGGGAGATCTGATGAAGGTTGGGGGGCGGTCTGATGACAGAGAGAGCAAGAAAAATGGGGGAAAAAGCCTTCGGCTGAGAAGAGGAAAAGAAAGACAGGAGGAACTAGAGGGAGCTGAAGGGAACAACGGGCGAGAGGAAAAAGAACAATTAGAGAGGGGAGCTTGGTCTGAGGCTAGAGGAAAAACAAAGGGAAAGAAAGAAACAGAAAAGAAAAAGGGGGAAGAAAGCTTCGGGAGGTTGAGGAAAACAGAGAGAGTGGCGGTGGACGGCTGCTAAGGGTAGGAAACAAAAAGGAGGAAAAAGGAAAGCTAAGGCGAGCTGAAAAGATAGAAAAACAAAAAATCAGAGAGGGAAGGTTTCAGAGGAGAGAGGAGTAAGCTAAGAGGAGGGGGCGGCGGATAGAGCTAAGGAAAAACGGACAAAAGAGAGAAAGGGCTAGAGGAGAGAACAGGAAAGCGAAAAAATGAAACATAGGAAAAGAAACCAAAAGAAAGCAAGGGAGAGCTAGGGGCTGAAAGGAAGAAACAGAGATAGAGGGAGCTTCGTCTGAGGTTTGGGGAAGCAGAAAAACAGAGGAAAAAGCCGAAAAACAGAGGATAAGGAAAGGGAGGCGGCGGTAAGGAGTGAGAGAGGGAGGAAGTTGTCGGTTGGAGCAGAAACGAAAGCGAAGGAAAAACTAGAGGGAGAAAGACCAGGCGGAGCCGCCACATTCCGTCGGAATCCGCCACTGTCATCCACGAACCTCCACCGTGAGAGATCACTGTAAGTTAATCTTCTCCTTTACATTTCAGTTTTTTCATTCGAATACAAACTCTGAAAGTTTTCGGAGCATGTCTGCCGATGAACATGCCATGTTTGCTGTTAGTTTTTTGTTTCAAATTTCATGTCAATTGTTCATGGCTTTTTCTGGATGTTGATTGGACTGAAATTTTGGGTTTGCTGAAAATTTTGGGGCCAATTATAGCTTCAATTGAGTAAGGAAGTAGTGAAGTTTCTAATGCCCCTAACCTGTTCGATGAAATGCCCAACTGAGTTTTCTAATTGAAAGATAACTGGTCTGCATTTTTACGTGTGAAAAAATAAATGATGAACATTCGGTTGGTTTTTTGTTTGTCCGAATAACCAAATTTTGGATTGAATGCCTGTGTTCCCGATGGATTTTTGGGGGTTGATTAACTTCAAGTGTCCAGTTTTTGTTGTTTGCTTGGAGTGTGGTTCAGCTGAGCTACACGGCTGCTAATAAAATAAAATGGGTGGAGAGTTTGTTGGGTGATTCTGTTTTGGTGACATGTCCGGGCTTTGATATGCTTTCCCGAAAGTGGTTGAGTTAGAAGTGGATGTTCATATCATGTAACTGCGTTTTATTTCTTCCTCTCCCTGTCCCAAGTTCACGCATTTGAGTCTGGTTGATGACTGTGAAAATTTGATTTGAATATCATATATGTCATTGAGATTGGCTAGATTTCTGCCATTCGGGTTTGTTTCACTACCTGCTATTCGGGTTTGTCTTTTGATCTGATGCTATTCGGAAAATGATGCTTGGGTTACATGTTGTTGATCCAAAGTTACATAAATCAAGCATGTTTGGTTTTTTGAACTGTTTGGCATGAATATATCTAAGCTAAAATGAAAGAAGCAAAAACTGCTGCATTCTTATTGCTGTTTTCCTCTCTACTCACTGAGTTTTTGCACATAAATTGTTGTTTCATCTTATGTTGAAAGAAAAAATGGAATGTTTGGTGTTGAGTTTGCATTTTTGGGTCCAAGAAAGAGTACCTGGCAAACCTTGAGGGAATCCAGTCTAACTTAATCCTTTTGTAGTTGGTTGAATACATTTTGATATTACGCATTCAAGTGAACCTTTTTAACTCTTATACCACAAGTAGGAAACTTTCTTACGTGATTTACACATTATTGGAAGACTAGCTGTATGCGAAACTTTTGTGTTTGGACGCATACTCATTGATTGTTGTATCGTATTGTTATATAAAAGATCAGAAATTTTTTGGAAGCAGATCTGGCCGTATTTAGAATGGTAAGGAAAACTGAGGATGACCTTTGAGAAGTGAGAGAAGTAATGATTAAAATAAGCTAAAAAAGAAAAAAAGGAAATAGGTTATGCTTCGTTCATCAGGTTCCTTGTGCATAAGATTTGTACATGTGCTAAATGGTTATCTTCTGGAATATGTGCTTGTAACAGTACATATTTCTGATTTACCGGTTATTCTTGTGGAGATCCTCTTAGGTTAGTTTAACTAGACATATTACCAACAATACGGTAATAGCATTTTTTGGGGCTGATGTTATGCATCATTGTTATCTGAACTTATTCTTTGGGAAATATCTAGGTATCATGTATATAGTGCTGTTAGTTTATCAATAGAGAGGTAAAAATCTGATTGTTCATCTGCAATAGTATATTATTTTCAAGTACAAGCGACAGACCATGCATGGATAGCAATCTTCTTTTTGCCTATGTAGTGACTTGAAAGAAATGAATATAATGCAAAGGGGGCGTTTGTGAACTTTGATTGGTTTCACCAGTTTAGATGGTCTTCACTTTCACATTGTGAGGCAAATAGCTCATTCTCTTTGCACAGTTTAATCCTATAGAGGCATCGTTTCCTTCATGATTTATGAAGCATAAACTCCTAAAATCAAAGAGGGCTAGTACCTCCTGTATTCATACCTCGTACAATAAGTTGCTTTCTGTGTTTTAATATATAAACAACCAAAAGCATAAAGATTAAACAATAATTACTGTGGGAGTCCAATTTAATTGTTTAATAAGTTGAGCTATTTAAAGAAGAAGAAAGAAAATTAAAAAAAAAACTGTTTTAGAGAGCTCTTTAGTTGAGCTTATGCAGTGTTGTATTTGTATAGATTGGACTGTGATTTCTAACTTCTTGCTGGTGTTGTAATATGTGGGCCCAAATTATATGAGGTTCTTAATGAATTGTAATTTTTGTCTTAATAATCTAAGTTTCATTACTTGTTCTTTATTATTGTACTCCTCCCCTTACCTACTTCTTTTACTCTTTTATGACAGATAAATGCTATTCATACTAGCTTTTGGAAGATATCTATGGTTATGGTTGAAGAATGTTGAAGACAAAATTGTCTTTTGCTCATGGAGTGGTTCATTTAGATGTTCTTCAATTTCTTAAACTGTGATTACTTTTGTAAATGTACCTTATGTACAAGTGATATTTTGAACAAATGTTATTTTTGTAGGCATTAGTTGGCTAATGTACACTTGAATTTGGCATTTGAGAATGCTATATTATTACCATGTAATCTAATGCAAATACTTTTGGTTATCAATCGTTCATGTTTATTTGTATGGTTTGTTTAAAATCAATGATTTAGCAATGATTACAAGCCAAATTATGACTATTAAGCTATTGAGAAATTATCTAATGACAAAAAAAAGTTGTCACAAAATAGAAAATAAAAATCCTTGTCACAACAGAGACTGTCACTAAATCTAAGCTACATTTGTGACGACAATTGTTGTCAGTAAAATAGTTATATACAATGGCTTTCGGTGCTTTTTAGTGACGACCTTAAGTAGAGCATTTTTGACAAAAGGTCAATTCGTCAATAAAACACTTCCGGATTGTTGTCACTAATGACAACTATTTAGTGATGACATTTCAGGTCGTCACTAAATAGTTGTCATTAGTGACGACAATCTGGAAGTGTTTTATTGACGACTTGATCTTTTGTCAAAAATGCTCTACTTAAAGTCGTCACTAATGAGAACTATTTAGTGACGACATTTTAGGTCGTCACTGTTTACTTTTACCGACGGGGATTTAGTGACGACTTTGTGACGATCAAAAAGTCGTCAATAAAAGGTATTTGTGACAATATTTGTATGTTCTGTGATGACTTTGTGTTGTCACTGATGAACAATTTTCTTGTAGTGTTTTAGCAGGTTGCCCGTAGCTTTAAAAACATTGAGGGGACTTTTTCTTTGAGGGCCGATTTTTACTTTTCTTCCTTGAACGAATTTGGGAGGCAACAATTGTAAGCTTCAAATAGCTTTTCCGCGGGGGTTGTTCTCCATTAATGGAGGACTAACCTCCTACTGCTAGTCAAGGGGACAACTGAAGATTTGGTTCAATAATTACTGTGAGATCTAATTTATTTTAATCGCTTTCTCATTTATTGGTATTTATATGATTCCTGCTTTTAATTGTTATAACTCTTGTGTATGATTGATTAGTGCGCAATAATTAATTATTCATATAGGCTATTTTGCTAAATAGGGGTAATTGAATCCGTAATTGTTCGTTACCTCTATCCCAGTAGCAACTGGCGTAATTGGGTTTATGTCAGGGAAACATACGATCTAATCTAAACAAACCCTCTTAGCGTGTTTGTTAGTTAGGATTGGGTCTTTCTGAGTTTTAATGCAATCTAGAAATTAAATCCTACGGTCGTACCTAGGATTGTTTTTGGGTTAGGGAAATAGTTAACGGTCATACCTTGACTATCGATAAATTAAGGAAGGGTTGGTTGTTTATCGCATGTATGACAACTATAACCAATCTATTAATAAATGTGGAATTATCTGTGAATCGATGATCAGTGCATGAACCATTTCTGGAGTGTACCCTTGGATAGAGTTTCTTTTAATTATTTCTCTTAATCAATTATTTTCTGCAGTTAATTTATTTAGTTAGCATTTAATCCAAGAACCCCCCATACTCTGGACTCTAGAAAAAACGAATTATCCCCAGTCCCTGTGGATTCGACCCTACTCACCGCTATATACAAAATCTGTATTTTTCTCGAGTAGGTATTTATTATTGCACAGGTTCGGCACCTGTCAATCACCATTGTGACGACTGGAAAACATGTTGTCACTGAAACTAGTCGTACAGTGACAACTTGAAATATCGTCACAATATGGTTGCCAGTTCTAAATTGGTGACAACAACTAGTCGTCACTGTCCAAAGCATTTATTCCATCTCACTTTCACTAATTCTACTATGTCACCCTAATTTTTTCAATATGGCCCATATATTGTAAATAAATTTTATTAATTCTACTATGACACCCTAACTTTTATATTTTGACCCCATATATCACCTTAATTTTTTTAATGTGCCCCATGTGCTGTAAATAAACTTTATTAATTTTACTATGACACTCTAAATTTTACATTTTTTCAACCTTAATTTTTTCAATATAGCCCATGTGTTGTAAATAAATTTTATTAATTCTACTATGACACCCTAACTTTTACATTTTAACCCCATATACCACCCTAATTTTTTCTATATGGCCCATATGCTGCAAGTAAAATTAATTAATTATGTTATGACACCTGAACTTTTATATTTTAGCTCCTTATTTGGTAAACTAATCTCATTAACTCTACCATGATACCTTATCTTTTGCAATTTAGTCTCGTATGTGATAAAGAAAGGTTTTGTTAATTCTATTATGGCACCCTATGTTTTTACACTTTAGGTTGTGTTTATCATTAGTAAAATGAGGAAGGTATTGTAAAAAATAATATTTACCTATTTTTTAATTATTCCAAACATAGCTAATACCTTATTATAAAGTTAAAAAAATATCATGCATTCATTTTTTAGTTCTTTTGACAACATATCGGAAATTACTGATTAACATAGTTTGAAAATAATGGAAGAGAATAATAAAATTTAATATGAAATTAAGTAAAAATCTTGACAATTCCATGACTGGAATTTGTTATGTATTACAATTTACAGTAATCAAATTGTTTATGGTTTATGAATCAGTACATGTATCAAATAGATTTAGTGTTTCATTCATGTATTAGTAAACCATTTTGGTTATTTGATCAACTAGTTTATTATTAACTAGTAAACCAATTGGATGACTGGAGTTTATTATTAATTACAATAGTCACATTGTTTATGGTTTATGAATCGGTACTTGTGCCAAAAATTTCTGGAGACGTGCTTAAATTAAAGTGTATAATCAGCACTTATTAATTAATTGTTCTTTGTGTCGACTCGTATTATCACTTGAGAAAATCACATAATGCACGCTGCTGGTGGTGCTTCTTGTTTGGAAGACGAAGAAAAAGAAATTTAAATTGTCACAACTTTTGAGCCGTGGTTGAGTAAAATTTTACGTTGGTGCATCGTTCTTGAGCAAATTCTCTTTTCACAACGATCTGGTGTATTGCAATGCTTAAGAAACATTATTCTTGTCCTAAATATAGGGATCGATTTCTTAATTGGAACGTTAAGCCTTGTTTTCTTCCTACTATGAGAGATTTACAACTCTAATGGATTCGAAAATTAGTACTAGCCATTATTGTTAATCAATATCAAATACTCGAATTTGATGAAATGTGGAACCAATGTTATTTTGGGCTATTCTTTTATTCATAATGTATATATCCATAATTTGCAGCTCTTAGATTTAGAGTCTTCGACCTATAAAATATGGGGTAATTGAACATGGCATGATGCTTTTTTTTTATTAAATAGGGATGCCATCCCTTAATTTATTTGTAACCGAAAAAGAGTACATCAAATTAGAGAGGGCCAAACCTGACCTCTGTTAAAGGAAAAGAAACATCTGATGATAAAAAAATAAAACGCGCATATGAAGGAATTTTAAAGACATAACAGATCAATCCAAAGAAATCATCCACACGAAAGTGCCCCATATTTGTGTGACTGCGAGTGAGCATGGGAATTTGGTTTGAGATCTTGACGTGTTTGCATTGTTTTACCTTTTTTTGAAAGTTGTTTTCTCGCTTTCTTTGAAATCACTTGGGTAAATTGCTCTTAAACTAGGCTCTAGTCTTGATCTTTGTGTTTTTCGCGTTGTGAATCGTCATCTTCTTCTTCCTTTTTGTTGTCATTGCATGTTATACTTGAACGAATAAAGGGAATTTGATGTGGTCGGGAACTGTACCATGTAATTTTTCTCATTTAATCTCTTTGAACACATCTTTGAATTGTGGCACTGGATTTTGAGGCATAGTAATTTTCGTTTTCGTTCTTGTACTTGTACTCGTAACAACAAGGGATGGTACATCCTCAACCCCACGCAAGGCACCGTAAAGAATTTCGGGCTCAGTGGTGTTGACCTTTTGATGATTGTTATCTTCCAAATTCTGCTCCTCAAAAGCTTGGGACCCCTCACTTTTATTTCAATTAGAATTGTCGGCATTTTGATTTCTCAATGAAGTATTGTCGGCCATTTGCTGCTGACCATCTCCCAATATTTGCTCCACTAAAATATGGGACCCCTCACAATCATTCCCATGGTCATGGGCTGCAATTTGATCGAATGGTCCCTCCCTTTCATCATCAGCAACGGACTTTGCTTTTGCAACAGTTTCGGCAGCTTCTGTTTGTCGTCCATCCTTGACAGCTTCTTCGTTCCAGCTCTCCCCTGGCACAACAGCCCCCTCTTTGGTGCGCATGGGCTCCACCATGAACATGGCATTATGCTAAAGTAAATGAAGTGGTCTTTAATTTAGGGTCTTATCTAATAAGTGTCCATTAGGCATTCATTGTTAAGATGAAGTTCACATGTAAATATCTTAGAAATGTAAAGTTAAATAAAGAAAATTTATAGAAATAAGGTATAATAATAATTATTAGGATGTATATTTATACGGTAAGTTTGGTATGATTTACAAGTCTTAATGGCCACAAGATAACACAATTCTTAATTTAAAAGTTCTCTATTTTGAAAATTCAACACATGCAGACATTTTCTAACACATGTAAATTTGGTAAGCTTTCCTCGTTATTGTGAAGATGGAGAATGGAATGCCTATACAAGTGTTAAAGGAACCAAAATCCTCGCAAAGAAAAAAAAATATAAGTACAAATATTTGATTTGAATATTTGAAGAACTTAAACTTGGGTTTTACTAAGGGGTGTCTTACATAATATTCACTTAACATATCATATATATACACATAGTAACAATTATTATCCTCTCTTGTATTTACACACTTTCCTTATTTAATCTTACCTACCCTCTTTTATATTTATTTACTTTCACTAATTAATATTATATTTTAAAAAATATAACACTTGAAATATATTTTAACGAGTGTTCTATGGGCACCCGTTATACAATTTAAACTTTGATTATATTATATTGAACTCCATAATGGGCTAAACTTTTGTTTCTTGACTTTGATTTGTTGCTATATTTGCAGTGCAGTTTGTCTGTCAAACATTTTTAAAAAGAATTACGGCACATAATTTAAAATATACACATTTGTCATAACCAGTTCCTCTCAATTACTCATAATTCATCAAATTATGCGAGTAAATCAACATGGGATTTCCGAATCACGTTACATGCCTTTTCCAGAATGCCAGTAGCCATGCAAAGGATGGATGATGATGATGATGATTATTATTATTCTGGGGTTTATGGTTATAGTTTTGAGGCAGATTGTGACCCAGTGAGGGATGACCTCCACTCAAAACCATTTTGTCTCCTCAAGTTAAGTTAATGAAGTTTGTGTATATCAAGAGTTAATTTGTGAATTGTAAATCATCAAGAGTGTTGGTCTGGGAAAATTCAGGGAAGAAATGAAATTATTCCCTGAAATTAATTGGGCAGCTAAGCAGCCCGTGTTCTGCTTTCACATGCTTAGCTTGCTCTCAAATTCCTCACAAACTTACTTGGTTCAAAGCAATTGGCATTTGCATAGTCGCCATTTCCCCATGGGGCTGTTCATGGAGCAGCGAGCTAGCATATTACCCAATGACAATTTGACGGCTAATCTTATTATGATTAATCATTTGGGTATTAGTTATCTGCAGAAATGAAAAACAGATAAAAATCATACTGTAAAACTCCAAATAAATATTTTTTTAAAAATTGTAAAGCTCCACTTGTTACTTAGCTTAAACT
The DNA here is from genome assembly GCF_036785885.1 of Coffea arabica. Lineage (NCBI taxonomy): Eukaryota > Viridiplantae > Streptophyta > Magnoliopsida > Gentianales > Rubiaceae > Coffea > Coffea arabica. The sequence goes on along the minus strand of NC_092314.1, from coordinate 40,188,876 downwards.
AGCACTTCATGATATTATCCCATTCTTTGCGTTTGCAGAAATGTTAGAGATGGTGTTGCACATCTCATTATGCATTAGGTTAGAAAGGTCCTTGCACCTTAAAGATTGGAATTAGCTAGCCAGTTTCATGAATAACCATACATACGTGCACGAAAAAATCTGGTCAAAGCAAAACTGATTGAAACCATACATAGGTTTGGCCATCCATGCAGTACATAGGATAGGATTTCTAATTGCCAAAAGTATGCAAGTCATGAATGGTAATAGAACATCAATCAGCAGCCATTATGATTTAAAAAAATATATATATTTTAAAAAAAAATCATCAGCAGACTTATTGAAAACAAGCATGTGTTCAATTTCACCAATATTTCATTTGAAAATAGTACATAAAAACAACTCAATTAAATACAAATTGAATGAGATCTTAAAGTCTAATAAAAACTGATAGGTTATTAACCATTTGAGATATAGACCCTAATCCAAGGATGTTAACCAACCTAAATGTGTTTTTTTTTTTATGGTCTCTGAACTGATAGCTGCATCCAAAATGGCTACAGTCTTCCATTTCGCCTGCCTGATCTGCTGATTACCACCTAATTTCTTACATCTTTTTAATTTTCGAGTAATTTTGCCACTGCTTAAGTTGTATTAGTAAGACTTGAATACGACATGATTTTTTTTCATATGTTCATCAGAACATTTTAGATATAATTAAACTATGTTATGCAATTAACTTGGAATGAAGTTACAAATTTCTTGTTATCAATTTTATATGCCAGATGTTGAGGATTTAACTATTATTAGCTTCTTTGCTCCTTAGTGGTATTCTAACTGAATTTTATCTTTATAATTTTTGAGCAAGTACTAATATAAAATTCAGTTTAATAACAATGAATGCATAAATGCAGTGAGATAATAGAGAAATCCATATCATATGGCCATTTGTAGGCAGATAGATCATTGATAGTACTAATCTAGTAGCTAATTGCATGAGCATTATAACTAACACTCTAAGGTGGAAAATGAACCTATAAATTTTTTTACCGTGTATATTGCTGCCGCACAAAACAAGAATAATATTAACAAAACAGCCTCCATTGATCTCACACAGATAAGCAGACATAGACTAATATCTCCAAAATACCTATCTTGTACAGACATCCTTCACTAAGAGAATCATCAGACTTCACTCTTATTATGTTTTTGTCTAAATTTAACATCCCAAATTTATTTTCATTAAAAATTTCCTCTCTTATATGGTTAAATGGGACATAAAATCGTCACAAAAAAAAGAAATAATTCTTTTCTATCTTAAAATGGGACCTAAAATTGTTATAACAAAGAAAATTAATTCTTTTGAATTTATCTATTAAAATTTGAGGTATCCAAATGAATAACACCAAAGATTGACAATATGTATAATCGTCATCAGAAAATTAAAAAATATATATCCAATTCAAATAGAAAATTTTGAACTTTACTGAATCATCATCATCATCAAGTAACATAACACAATATACCAAAATAAAAAAAAGGGAGAAAACCCCAAAACAGAATATGAAAAAAAGAAAAAACAACAAATCAATAAAAAATTAAAAATAAATGGAAATTAAAGTAAAAAATGTAAATATGGACAATGAGCTCATGCAAAGGTGATCGGACTTTGAAAATTGTGAAGACGTCAGCAATCGGACATTGATTTCCCAATTACTATATTTTTCTAAAAAAAAAGATAAAAAGAAAACATATTATGTATAAAAAGTCTACAATTCCAACTATCAATTACCTGATTTCTAGTTTCACCTAAAGATTTCATGGAATCACTGTCCAATAAGGTTTGTAATTTTGCATGTATGCATCATTAATTCCAATAGTCGAAATAACCAGGGCATCTGGTATACATTAAAGTTTATGTTCACTATGTGTATCTAAAGTTAATGCCTTGGGTTTGGTTAAACTTTCTTTGATTGTTAGTGTTTATTATTTGACTATTTGATGCGATTATTTTGAACAAGTTATTTAGCACTTTAGCTCTTTAAATCATGATTAACTTGGTACCATTAATTGTGATTACTAAATGTGTTGTTTCTTCAATGAAAATTGAGATTTAACACTAGTTCAAAAAGTACTAAACCTAGGGAGTACACTCACGAGAGTAGAAGTGCGTCTATGTGGCTTTAGTGATTCATTTCATATAATTTCATAGAAGAAATGAACTTGTAGCTAATTTAATAACCACGAGAGTAGGCATGGATTAGTTATAAGTATAGTTGATTCATTACGAGAGTAGGTTTCACATGCATAAGAAAATTACGCCATAACTAGCCAAGATAGTAGTAATCAATGATCCAAAAATAGCATTTGCATGAATGGTTAGGAATACCATAATCTATGGAGCTTTCATTTGTTTTTATCTTGCATAAGTTTTAACATAGTTTTATCTCTTTTAATTTATTGATCGTCTAAATAATAGAGAAGTTTTAATAGTGCCGGTATTTGTCCAATCTTCCTCATGGAATTGACCCGATATTTGCCATAAACTACTAATTTGACCTGTATACTTGCAGTCAAAAAGGGTATATTTCGAAATTAAACTTGTACTTATATCAAAAGCCCATCAGTAGCTCAAAGAAACTATATTTTGAAAACGATATGATGAAAATCACTTCAAATTATAAACATCACTTGACTCTATTAATATGATCAGAACTCACCAAAAATGAGTGTGTGTCCAATTTGACCTGTATTTCATTTAAAAATAGTACATAAAAACAAGTTAGTTGAACACAAACCGAATGAGATCTGGAAGTCTAATACAAATTGGTAAGTTGCTAACCATTTGAGGTATAGACCCTAATCCAAGGATTTAATCAGCCAAAATATCTTATTCTAGGTTCTGTGAACTGGTAGTTGCATTTAAATTGGCTACAATCTCCCATCTCACCTACCTAATCTACTGATTACCATCTAATCCCTTACTCTTTTTTTTTTAAATTTTCAATTAATTTTGCTATTGCTTAAGTGATATTAATAAGATATGAAAGCGACATGGATTTTTTCATATGTTTGTCAAAACTTTTTAGATATAACTAAACTATGTTATGTAGTTAACATGGAACGACCTTACTATTTCATATTATCAATTTTATCTACCAGATGTTGTGGTCTTAACTATTATTAGTTTCTTTGCACCTTAGTGGTTTTCTAACCAAATTTTTTATGTTTAGAATTTTTGAGCACGTACTAAAATAAAATTCAGCTCAACAACAACAAATGCATTAATGCTATGAGATAATAGAGAAATCCATATCAAAATGCTCAATTGAAAAAAAAAAAGTGAAAGAAAAAAGGAACGAATATGTCAGATGTGCTGTAATTTCATTATTGGGTTGTGTAAAAACATTTTCATTTTGACAATTGAACATACATATAGACTTTGTAATACCTTACTCTTGAAATTCTTGTCTCTTCGCTTGAAGGTGAAAAGAAATTACGGCATAGTTATTTCCATAAGTTGTAGAAAACAATCAATAAAGGAAAAAGAATAAGGTTCTGATGGGGAAAATTCAGAAATTGGAACGGAACAATGGGCTATATTTTTGTTAAGAACTGAAAATCTTTTTCTTCATTATCCGTTCCTTCTTCAACTTACATTCAGCTGTAATGGCTGAATTTAAAGTGGAAGCGATGCATCTACTTCAACAATGTTGGAAACAGTTATTGTCCTTAGCTACCTCAACTCCACACCATTTATACATAATGTGCTTGCTTTGCATTCCAGGCTGGGATTTGGACGCATTCCAATGTTGGATTGTGGTGGGGTTTAATACCAAATCAATGAATTAAATCCTTTATATAAAGGAGCTAAACAAACAATTTTATTACACTCAAAATATATATAATAACAACAGAAAAAATACATTTATATTAGACACTAATAATTGAGCCTCACTGTTGAGAATATTTGGTCTAATTTATCAGAGGCTCACTCTTGAGATATCTGCTCAAACACTCACTCCACAATTGAACTCGTTCATTTCCTATCTTTCACTTGAGCTTTGGTGCCCTTCAACTGAGGAAATGGCATTTATTTATACTAGTAAGGATCCTACAAGCGGCTGTAATTTTTCTCTTCTCATTCAATGCCCAATTGCCAGACAATCTGGTGAACTTTGCAAGTAAATCTGGTTCAAGATACAAGCACGAACCAAATTGATCAGCCGCCCACGTTCAGCTTCAAGATGGACTTTGGCAATTTGTCTATTGCCAATAAATGAGTAAAACAAACACTCCAAAGCCATAAAATTTATTCTGAACACCCTAACTAAAGGTTCATCACTTTTTAGCACAAACAACATTTTCAAAAGACATATTAATTAATTAATAATAAACCTCAATGATAGATCGCAAGCCCAATACTGCAGTTATCTTATAGTCACAGAATCCTGCCTCAGAGAAAAGTTTCGCCCAATCTTTCTCATTTCTTTGCCTTCCTTTGACTAGAACCATCGCCCCCATATCATAGAACAGTTGGGTCTCAATCGCCTCGTGATCATCATCCCCTTTCTGCTGGCTTTTGCAGAACGTGTCAACAATTATCACTTTGCCTCCTTTTTCCTTGCTAGGAATTGCTTCTTTACATTTTTTTAGTATTTGTACACACTCATCATCGCTCCAATCAATCAATATCCACTGCTCGATTGCAAATTGTATCACAATGAAAGAAAATTTTTGTTAGAGACATTACACCCCATCTAAAGCTTTTTGCGTCAAAAAGAAAAAACAAAACTATTCTCCTATAGTACCAAACACATGCCATCAATTTGACGTTTAAAACTTTGTTCTTTTTCTGTCCCTCTTCATAATGCAGTTCTTAGATTAAGCATAGCCTCAATTTCTTCTGCTCAATCTTACTTTTGAAGTTGACACTTCCCATAATTGGTGAATTTTAATCCTATGATCTCAGGCAGTTAGGATGAAAACCTAAATAAAACTTCTATAAAAGAAAATTGTCAACTAGAAAACGTGCAACATCGATTTCATACCTTCATTAAAACAGCATCTGCAGGAGGAATGGCTTCAAACATGTTACCTCCAACATAGGCCAAGTTCTTACTACTCTCCAAGCCATCAACAACATGAGGAAGATCAAGCACAGTGCATTTCAGGCGAGGGAAAGCATCAGCAATTGCCTTAGCAAAGGTTCCAGTTCCACCTCCAATATCAACCAATGAATTCAAACCCTCAAAAACGTGCTTACAATCTTTGGTCACCACGCTACTAACCATCCGGGCATCACTAGCCATTGCTTCGTTAAAGAATTGATTAAGCTGAGACTCATGGCTCGCAAAATCATAAAGTGACCTCCCATGGCAAGTATAAAATGGGCTTTCATCGCTGTTCTGAAACCACTGGCTGAGATGGTGCCATGGATCAGTCAAGGCGGGATCGAGCATGGCCAGTAAAAATGGCGTCACGCTAAAAGGGTTGCTCTTTAAAAGAAGTTCAGAAGCAGAAGAGAGCAGATAACCCTTTTGATTATCATTCTCATTTCCAGGAATCTTTGCTTCAATGAAGAAGCCTGAGTGGATCAAAATCTGCATGAGACGATAAACGAATGGGGCTTTTTCATTCTTGATGGGAAGAGCATCGATCAATTGATCGAGGGTCATCGGCTGGCCATGCTTGTGAATAACATCTGGAATGTCTAATTGAATTGCACATTTGAGGGACATAGAATTTATGAAGTTGAATATATGGTTCCATATGTGAGCTTGTGCTTGAAAAAGCTCATCAGTATGATCACCAATATTTCTAGCCAAATCCATTTTTTGTTTGAAATTCTAGGATTTTTTGCGCTTTTTGGTGGTGGGAATTGCAAGTAGAACTCGCATTTTATAGGCGGATTATGGGATTCACAGGAATAATGTTGCAATAATTTCTTCTAATAGTCTGACAAGAACCTGTTAGAAAAATAAACAATGAAATCAACTCAGAAAAAAGGATCCAAAGGCAGCTGACATCAGTTTCCTTTTCTTGACTGACAGGTGTCGGGTCTGTGCAATAATAAAAACCTGCTCAACTAAAGTTAATTTTTGTAGTAGTGATAAGCAGGATCGAATCCACAGAGACTGGGTGTAACTGTTTCTTTTCAAATTCACAGTAATCAGGGAGTGTTTTTACGTAGAAGGTGACAATCAAATAAATGCAAATAAAATTCAAGAAACTACTAAAAATTAAATAACAATTTACTAAAGTCAAATGAATGATAACTAACGAGCTAGCCAGGAAATAACTTCAGCAATGATTCACCTAATTGATCATCGAAACAAAGGCAATTCCAAGTATTTACTAATAAATAGGTTACAACTGCCAAACAAGCGATGACAGTCAACCCCTCCTTACTGTATCGGTGACTAAGGTACGCACGTTAATCACTGTTCTAATTGAAAAATAATCTTAAGTACGCCCGTAAGATTTAATTCCCCAATTGCCTTACGTATTAGAGGGGCCCTATTCTAACAAAATAACGCACTACCTGGGTTATTTTAAGTTAGCTCGCGTATCTCCCTGACACAAATCTAATCATGTCAGTTGTCACTATTTTGAGACAATTAAACAATTATAGATTTAACGTCCCAATTGACAATAGATTATCAAATTAACTGATTATTCGGATCTGATAGGGTGTTAATTGTTAGTAATTTTATTGTTAATTTCCCCTTTTATTCTTGCCAAATATTGTTTTAATTATTAATATTTACTTATATTTGGTATTGGAGCTTAATTTCAGGAACAAAGCAGAAAATTACCAAAAAGGAGGGACTTTTATGGGAAAATGGAGACTTCTAAGGACCCTGGACTCTTGAATTGGTGGGGACCACAAGCTAGTGCAAGGCATTTGGGTTTTTCAAAGAAAGCAACGTAGAGAGACTTGGAACAACAAGTACTTTGGAGGTTTTGTCCACATGTGTGGGGACCACGGATAAGAAGCATGAGTCATTTGGACTTTAGGAAAAGAAACGTACAAGACTTTGAATTTGGTGTGGAGACCACTAGAGATAGCATTAGACTTCCTTTTGGCTTTAAAAAGGGAGACAAATGTACTGAGAACTCTGATCAATCAATAGTTTTAGTTTAGGCTTTTAGCATAGTTTTAGTTTTTTTTTTCTTAGCTTTTTCGCATGGTTGTTCTCCATTAATGGAGGACTAACCTCTTAATTCTAGTCAAGGGGACAACTGAAGATTTGGTTCAACAATTACTGTGAGATCTAATTTATTTTAATTGCTTCCTTAATTTATTGGTATTTATATGTTTCCTGCTTTTAATTGCTATAGCTCGTGTGAGTGATTGAATAGATGCGCAATATTTAATTAGTCACATAGGCTATTTTGCTAAATAGGGATAATTGAATCCGTAATTGTTCGTTATCTTTATCTCAGTAGCAACTGGCGTAATTGGGTTTATGTCAGGGGAGCATACGATCTAATTTAAACAAACCCTCGTAGCGTGTTTGTTAGTTAGGATTGGGCCTTTCTAATTATTAATGCAATCTAGAAATTAAATCCTACGGTCGTACCTAGGGTTGTTTTTGGGTTAGAGAAATAGCTAACGGTCGTACCTTAGCTATCGATAAATTAAGGAAGGGTTGGTTGTTTATCGCGTGCATGACAACTATAACCAATCTATTAATAAATGTTGGGATCATTTTTGCATCAATGATCAGTGCATGAACCATTTCTGAAGTATACCCTTGGCTAGAGTTTCTCCTAGTTATTTCTTTTAATTAATTATTTTCTGCAGTTAATTTATTTAGTTAGCATTTAATCCAAAACCCCCCATACTTTGGACTCTAGAAGAAACGAATTATCCCCAGTCCCTGTGGATTCGACCCTACTCACCGCTATATACAAAATCTGTATTTTTCTCGAGTAGGTATTTATTATTGCACAGGTTCGGCACCTGTCAGGATCTAAGACAATCAATTAATTGAATAATCACAAACATTGAAACCAGGGAATATGCGAATACCAATAAATAAAAGAAATAGATAAAATTAAATCGATCTCACAATTTTAGGCGACTCAAACCATTCGTTGTTCCTTGACTAGAGGAGGGGATTTAATTCATATTTGATGAACAAAACCCACAGGAAATTGTAAAGGAAACCGCGGCCATTGTCCCTTGAAATCGGGGAAATTCAATTCGTAGTAATCAAGAAGAAAGACAAGCTACAGGAAGGAATTCAATGTTTCCACTTGGTCTTTACATACGCATAAGAGAAACCACAAGAAGATGACATGGAAAAAGTCCAAAACTAAACTAAGCTAGAGGTCCTACTATCTGAAGAAAGAAAAGCTACTCCAGAAAAGTCAAAAGAAAAACTATCTTTTTTGTCAAAGTCAGCAGACTTTTGGACAACTTTTTACTAACCTTAATTCCGTGAGAATCCTTAAAAGCCGGCAACTTTTGAAGGTCTGGTTCCTCCTACTCTTGTGCGGTGTCTGCGGCTATCAAGAAAACCGAAGACTTCCCTTTTTTCTTTCTTCGGCCAAATTACCAAAAAGGGCTGCGCCTCCTTTGTTCCAAAAATGCCCTTGAGTGCCTTCTTTTTTAATTCTTTCCCGATGATCGTAAAATTGGCGCTTGTTATCATATTTTCATTCTATTCCCTGAAATAAATACAAATTACGAAAAATAAATCGAATCTAATAATTAATCCACATCAGGTTAGGTAATAGGAAAAATTAATAATAAAATAAATGATAAAATTGTAACCCATCATTGACCAATTCATATATGAGTATATGGGTAACTCAGCCTCCTTCTTGGTGTGACTACACATAATTCATTGTTTCTGGAGACGTGCTTAAATTAAAGTGTATAATCAGCGCTTGTTAATTAATTGTTCTTTGTGTCGACTCGTATTATCACTTGAGAAAATCACGTAATGCATGCTGCAGGTGGTGCTTCTTGTTTGGAAGGTGAAGAAAAAGAAATTTAAATAGTCACAACTTTTGAGTCATGGTTGAGTTGAAGTTTACGTCGATGCGTCATTCTTGAGCAAATTCTCTTAATTTTCACAACGATCTGATGTATTGCAATGCTTAAGAAACTTTATATCTTGTCCTAAATATAGCGATCGATTTTTTAATTGAAACGTTAAGACTTGTTTTCATCCTGCTATGAGAGACTGACAACTCTGATGGATTCGAAAATGAGTACTCGCCATTATTGTTAATCAATATCAAATTAGTACTCACTTTCGACCTGTAAAATATGGGGTAATTGAGCACGGCATGATGCTAAAGTAAATGAAGTAGTCTTTAATTTAGGGTCCTATCTAATAAGTGTCCATTAAGCACTTGTTGTTAAGATGAAGTTCACATGTAAATATCTTAGAAATGTAAAGTTAAATAAAGAAATTTTATAAAAATAAGGTATAGTAGTAATTGTTAGGATGTATATTTATACGGTGAGTTTGGTATGATTTACAAGTCTTAATGGCCACAAGATAACACAATTCTTAATTTAAAAGTTCTTTATTTTGAAAATTCAACACAGGCAGACATTTTTTAACACATGTAAATTTGGAAAGCTTTCCTTGTTATTGTACAGATGGAGAAAGGAAAGCCTATACAAGTGTTAAAGGAACCAAAATCCTCGCAAAGAAAATATATATATAAGTACAAATATTTGATTTGAATATTTGAAGAACTTAAACTTCGGTTTTACTAATGGGTGTCTTAGATAATATTCACTTAACGTATCATATATATACACATAGTAACAATTATTATCTTTTCTTGTATTTATATACTTTTCTTATTTAATCTTACCTACCCTCTCTTATATTTATTTACTTTATCTAATTAATCTTACATTTTAAAAAAATATAACATTTGAAATATATTTTAACGAGCGTTATATGTGCACCCTTTATACAATTTAAACTTTGATTATATTATATTGAACTCCAGAATGGGCTAAACTTTTGTTTCTTGACTTTGATTTGTTGCTATATTTGCAGTGCAGTTAGTCTGTCAAACATCTTAAAAAAGAATTACGACACATAATTAAAAATATACACATTTGTTTGGGTACTAAGCTTTTAAATTATATTTTGTCACTTTTGGTTTTGTTTCCAATATTACTTGCATATCTTGTTATCGAAGTGAGCAGATACCTTTTGATTTCATTTTCAGGAAGCTAATTTGATTTAATGAACAAGTCTGAATGGATTAAATCGGCATGAGACAACTAATAAAAAGAGACCCTGCATTGTTGATTGGTATAGCAATGATCAATTTAGCAAGGCTGATTGGCTGGCCATATCAATTTCTGCTTATGAAGTTAAACTGCACATGTGAGGAATAGAGAGTTTATGAAGTTGAATATTAGTTGACTTAAGCTTTGATTAGTTCAGCAGTTTTTTTTTTTTCTTACTCTTGAATGATTTCAATTGCAAGCCAAATAGAAATTGGACTTGATAGCGCAGGTCACGAGACTAAAATAAATCACACAGCTATAATTTCGGTGATAAACTTAATAAAGTCGACAAACAATGTCCTATCAAAATGAGCTTATTGAGAAAAATATATATGTAAAAAAATGAATTAAAAAAAACATGGAGATCAACTGAAAAACACATTAAATTTGACAAAGTTCAATTAACCTTTGTCACAGCCATCTACAGCCTATCTCAACTTCATTTGAATGAGTTAGAACTCATCCGAATTGGTAGATAGCATCTCCAGAAAATGACTGTTTACTATTAATTCAACATAAACAAAACTTAATGCAATGATGAAGTAATATCCAGTTCCTCTCAATTAGTCATAATTCATCAAATTATGTGGGTAAATCAACATGGGATTTCTGAATCACGTTACATGCCTTTTCCAGAATGCCAGTAGCCATGCAAAGGATGGATGATTTTTTTTTTATTTGAACTTTTTTATTTTATTAATGAAAGAGATATACACAATATTTTTTCTTACAGACGTCTAATTTTCCGAACTGAGGGCAAACCCAACTTGTCTAGAAAAATTGCCCCACGAGCTACCCTTGGGAGCATAGTGAAGCTGTCATAAATCTTGACTTGTTGGTGGGGATGAGATGTTCCGACATTGGATAAAGCGTCAGCAACTGTGTTAGCCTCTCGATAACAGTGTGATAAATGAGCAGGATCTTCCAAGAGCTTCAAAATCTGTCTGATTTCCCTTCGAATTTCCCATGGACATTGAATACGCTGCTGAATGATGTCAACTAAGAGCAATGAATCTGATTGAACCCTTATATTTCCGAAGCCCCTATTTTTACATGTTTGAAGACCAATAAGGAGGGCCCGAGTCTCTGCACAGAGAGATGTAGTTTGTCCAAGATAAGCCGAGAAAGCAATCACTGGTACGCCAAATGAATCTCGGAGAACTCCACCACCTCCACCCACTCCTGGATTACCTTTAGAACATCCATCCGTGTTGAGTATCAACCTCCCTGTCTCCTTTATTTCCCAGCGAACCAATTTATATGCAATTCTACCGACAGATACATGCGATCAATCATACAAATGATGAAAAGACTGCAATTGAAGTTCTTGTTTGAAATGAATCCCCACCATAGACTGTATTTCTGAGAAAATGTTCTTACAAATAGCAGATGATTGCATCTGGACACCCTCAAACATTGCTTTATTTCTTGCTTTCCAAATCTGCCAGCAAAGTACACTAGGTAGAATGCGGTCGATAAGTCGTCGTGTCTCAGAGTCATGTAAACGTAGCCACCATCCTACGATGCGAGGACGCAAAAAAGATCCTGGACACCTGAATCCACATAGGCTTCCAAAATAGTTCCAAACTACCGAGGCAATATGTCCGTTAGCAAATAGGTGCTCAATAGACTCCACAGATGCCGAGGAGCAGCAAAAACACTTTGAGGGAAGTTGGAAACCAAGCTTACCTAACCTATCTGGTAATAGTAGTCTTCTCAGAAACAATCTTAACATGAAGAATGAGACTTTCCAAGGAATCTGAGGATGCCAAATGTAAGTAAAAGCCATTGACTTGTGTCGGGTCTGCCTGACGTCCCCAAAAGCCGATTGGAGAGAGAACTTACCAGATGTCGTGGGCATCCAAAAGACTTCAACTTCACTCCCTTCCTCTGGTACCGAGTGTGCCAAAATGGAAGTAAGTTTGTCGCTTGGCATCGTCGAATGTAAGAGATTTATATTCCAGTGACCATTGGTGATAAAATTTTGGAATGACAAATTTGGGATAACTTTTGCATGTAGAAATAACGCACCACTTCCCAACCAGTTGTCATACCAAAAATGACAAGCTCCATCCCATAACATTGAGAGCTCCACTTGTATACTTACGTTGATCATCCTTCTCCAGATTGCCGAGTCCGTTGTTCTGAGTTCGATCTGACAAGGATGAAGGCTTCCGCAATATTTTGCTTGCATGAACGATGCCCACAGGGATGATCCTGTTCGGAAATTCCACCAAAGCTTGCATGAAAAAGCTTGATATACGTCTCATAGTCTCCGGAACCCGACTCCCCCTTCCTCAACCGGGTAACACAAGTGAGACCATCGTATCCAGTGGAATTTCGAGTCGTCGGTTGATGATCTCCACAGGAAGTTCGAGCAAGAACTTTCTATAATTTTGAACACCTTGGCCGGGATCACAGCAGCTGACATTAGATGCATTGGCATAGAAGCCAACACGTGCTTGATTAGAACTATTTTGCCTCCAAAGGAAAGCAGTCTTGATTTCCATGACAAAATCCTCCCTAGAATAGACTGACACACTTCTCCAAAATATGAAGATTTGCATCTTCCAGAATAAAGAGGGAATCCCAAATAACGTATCGGAAATGACTGCCAGGCAAACCTAGTGATACGTTCAATCACCCTTCGTCTTGCCAGTGGCGTCGATGGGTGGACCAAATAACAGCTTTTTTGCACATTTATGAGCTGCCCCGAACACCTTTGATATGCCTGTAACACCTGCATGATTGCCTTCAGAGAAGAAGAGGATCCATTTGCGAATATAAGAACATCATCCGCAAATGCCAAGTGAGTAATAGCCGGACACCGATATGGAACTTTGAAACCCAGGAACCTCGATTGCATGGTGAGGTTATTCAGTCCTCTAGATAAAACCTCAGATCCTATAATGAATAATGCAGGAGATAATGGGTCTCCCTGACGAAGACCTCTCGAAGACTTGAAGAAACCGTAGGAGGAACCATTTATAATGATTGAAAACAGACATTAGAGAGTAACCGCCATATAAGGTCAATAAATATTTCCCCGAATCCAAACCTCCTTAGAATATTAATAATATGACCCCATGACATCCGGTCATATGCCTTGGACATGTCTAGTTTCATTAAAACATTTCCACCTCTATTCTTTTTCCCCATGCTTGATACCATCTCTTGAGCTAGTAGAAAATTTTCAGTTATATTGCGGCCCTTCACAAAACCTGTCTGATGTGGGGAAATGATTTTTGGCAGTAAACAAGCCATCCTGTCTGTCAAAATTCGAGATAACACTTTATTGAAAAAATTGCATAGACTGATAGGCCTGAATTGAGAGAATTCCTGAGGATTTGGCGTCTTTGGAATTAGTATAATTGAAGTAGAAGTGATGAATCGTGGTAGCTCCGCCCCACAGAAGAAGCTCAGTACCGCATTGTAAACATCTTGAGCGATCACTTCCCAAGCAAATGTAAAAAATTTGCCTGTAAAACCGTCTGGGCCAGCTGCACTTTCTCCATCCATTAACTTTATGACTCCATATACCTCCTCAATTGAAGGTAATGCTTCCAGTTTTCCATTATCCTCTTCCGTAACCAAGTGCGGAATTAAATGAAGCATATCAGTAGATGATTCCAAAGAGCCCGTGAAAAGATCAATGAAATATGCCGATGCCTCACTTGCTATATCATCGTCCTTTTCCACCCACGCACCATTGGACTTTTTGATGCGGTGTATCATTCCTTGAGCTCTTCTCTGCCTTACTACCGCATGAAAATATCTTGTATTCCTATCTCCATGACGAAGCCATTTGACCCTGGCCTTCTGTCTCCAATACTGTTCTTCAATTGACATTGAATACCGCAATTCTGCTTGTGCCTTATTAAGCTCAATTTGACACTCTTCGGAATAATCGTGGTCTAGCAACTCCTCAGCTCGTTGAACCGCCATTTTTGAAGAACGGACAGCATCAAAAATATTCCCAAAATGTTGCTTGTTCCATGATTGAATAGCTCTCCTTGTTGCCAATAATTTAGAACACAATACGCGTAGCGGAGGCCCACCCACATCTTGTTTCCAAACATGGCGAATCACTTCCAAGAGATCTGGTTTGGAAGTCCAAACATTCAGAAATCGGAACGGCCGAGGTTTGTTATCTGACCGAGTTGCAAAAGAAACCTTCAAAGGTGCATGATCGGAGGGGTGTCTTGCCAAGTGAAGTACCGAAATGTCATTTGAAAAATCCAAACAAGATCCATTGACTAAAAATCTGTCCAACCTTTTTGAAATCCGAGCTCTACTCCGTCGATTATTAGACCATGTGAATTTAGATCCTGAAAAACCGACATCAAGGACCTCAGCTTCCTCCATAAAATTCATAAAATCCACTCCTTCCGCTATAGCAAATGGACGCCCCCCTCGCTTTTCATGTGCTGCTAATATAACGTTGAAATCACCTCCAATACACCAAGGAAGTAAAGAAGGCTTATCATGTAATAATGATGTCCATAACTCTTTACGCTCATCCACTGAGCACTTTGCATGAACAAAAGACATAATGATGGAACTTGGTAGTAATGGATTTTGAACATCTAGAGAAATATGTTGATCCGAACTACCAACGATCGAGCAAACAAAAGGATTATTATAGAAAACCCAAATATCGCTAGAGCAATTAACAAACACATAATCAAAAGATAGACGTAACCGAATGAGTTCGATTTTAGAAACGTCTAGTTTTGGCTCACAAATCACAACAAAATGAACATGATAAATCCGAACTAATTTAATCAATCTTCTTAAGTTTGGTGCTTTTGCTATCCCTCTAATATTCCAAAATAATCCATTAATCATAAGAAAGAACCTGGAATGAATTTTTGGATGATGTCTGTGACCTTAACTGTCTGTCAGATGGGGTTGGAGCCCGCATACCCTTTCTGTGCGGTTGTCGGAAGTCACCACCAGCCTCACCTATTTGATCAATGTTTAGGCCATTAATTGATGATTCCAGCAATTTTTCTTGTGGGACACCAATTCAGGGGGACAGATTTCCAGCATTAGTAGGCATTTGATTTGCTTCTACCAGCTGTTGTGTAGAAACTTCATCCTCCACCCCTCTCAATTCAACATAGAGATTCTCCAAAACATTATTGTCGGCCAGCAGCTGCAGTTCAACATTGGTTTTGTCGGCCAATTGCTCATGGTCACTCGTTGAGTTGTTGTGGGCCTGATTTGCTTGTGTAAATGTTGTAGCTTTGTCGGTCAGATTCTGTTGTGCCAATGTTAAAGCATTCTCATCCAGATGATGTTGTTCGGTGCTCAAAGGCTTCTCTTTGAGGACATGGGACCCTTCACTTTGACTGCCATGATGTTTCTCCAGTTGGTTTTCCATTGCTACATGTTCCCCATGCAAAACCATATTCATCACCTTACATGTCTCCATGTTTACGTTGACATCTGAAATTTCTAAATGGGTTACTACTCCTTCATTAGCAGGATCATCATCAATAATGCAGTGTTGCAGATTTTGTACTTCCTTTTGCACGACTAGCACGGCAGGTTCAGCAACCATGGCCTTTGCTGCTGAAGTTTTTATCCCATTTTTCACCGTAGCAGTGGTTGAAATTTCCTGTGAAGTAGCCTCGTTTATCACAGTTTCATTCGCAGTAGCAGCAACTCCATTCACTATCATTTCATTTGCAATAACAGTGGATATATTCGCTGCCTCTTTATTCTCCAAATCAGTTTGATTAGTCCCAGGTTGATGAGTAATCATCTGATTTCTATCTATGTATGGGTTTTGCTGGTTGTTCAGTTGCAGCCGAGACCCATCTTTTTTCAAATTCTTGTTGCAGTGCTCATGAGAATGTCCTAATCTTGAACAAAAAGAACAATACGAAGGAAGATTCTCTGTCTCAATACGTTGCCAAAAACCTGATTCCCCTTCGACAGCAACCCACACCCTTGGCACAACAAGCTTCGCAACATCTATCTCTACGCACACCCTGGCTACACTAGGACGAATCCCAGCAGCCGTTGCCGAATCTAGAAACAAAGGTCTTCCTACTGGAGACAGTATGGAAAACAAAGAATGTTTGTCAAAACAATGAATAGGTAGAGTTGGAAGATTTACCCAAACCGGAACTAGAGATGATTCTCTATGCACATGAAATTCCCTGGTCCATCGAAACACACGCATTGGATGTTTACCCAACTGCCAAATTCCTCTTGTCCAAATTCTATTGAAATCTGCTTCAGCTGTACATTTAATAAGGACATGCCTATAGTCCAGTAGTCCAATGGAGACTTGGTCTTTCAGATTTAAAGAGGCAAAAAACTTTCGAATATCTTCCAGAGAAGGTCGTCCATGAGAGAATTTGCCAACCAAAGTCCATCTAAATGGTGCTGCAAGTTTGTCCGCTTCTGTTCTGGAAAATATAACCGCCGCTTCACCCTTGTAAACAGAAGCCTGCCGAATCTGGATTGGAGATGTTGCCGGCTGTGAGAAAAGCTGAGAAAAAGATTTTTTTTTTTTGTAGGGGAAAATTCTTGCCCCTCAGCCGATGGCTGAAGGGCTGCCATGAAACCTTACGATCACTAGTGGCGAGAAGAGAGAAGATAGAGAGGATCCTAAGAAGAGAGAGAAGTTTTTTAGAGAGCATTCGCTTAAATACAATTAAGTTGTAATAGGACTAAGATCTTGTTGTTCTTTCTATTAAAAAGGATGGATGATGATGATGATGATGATTATTATTATTATTCTGGGGTTTATGGTTATAGTCAGGTATATCCTAGTTAGTTTTGAGGCAGATTGTGACCCAGTGAGGGATGACATCCACTCAAAACCATTTTGTCTCCTCAAGTTAAGTTAATGAAGTTTGTGTATATCAAGAGCTAATTTGTGAATTGTAAATCATCAAGAGTGTTGGTCAGGGAAAATTCTGGGAAGAAATGAAGTTATTCCCTGAAATAAATTGGGTAGCTAAGCAGCCCGTGTTCTGCTTTCACGTGCATAGCTTGCTCTCAAATTCCTCACAAAATTACTTGGTTCAAAGCAATTGGCATTTGCATTGTCGTCATTTCCCCATGGGCCTGTTCATGGAGTAGCGACCTAGCGTATTACCCAACGACAATTTGATGGCTAATCTTATTATGATTATTCATTTCGGTATTAATTATCTACAGGTATGAAAAAATGATAAAAAATTATACTATAAAACTCCAAATAAATATTTTTAAAAAATTGTAAAGCTCCACTTGTTAAATAGTACAATACGCGCTTAGCTTAAACTAGCACTTCATGATATTATCCCATTCTTTGCGTTTGCAGAAATGTTAGAGATGGTGTTGTGCATCTCATTATGCATTAGGTTAGAAAGATGATGATAGACTTGTCCTTGCACCTTAAACGTATAAATGCCACTCTTACTGGATACAAGATGCTTATTTAACGTTACTTCAAGTAATGTGAAGGAGAAAATAGCTATGTTTTCAGAACCGGACCGGATATCGACTCGATCGAGGTCAGAGGTCAGGGTTTAATAGATTCAATCGGATTCGATCAAGATTGAACTGGATGACGTCATAAATAAAAATTATTTAAAAATTAAAATATTATATGTAAAATACCTAATAACATGTTAATATTAATAAAAGTATATTCATATATATTTGATATTTCAAATATATTTAACAAGAAAATACAAAGAAATTAGAACAATCAAGTAGCAATTTGTATTTTTTAATGAGCATTAACAAGTTTAGAATTAAAATTATGAATTTATTTGAAAAATAATACCAAACTTTAGGACAATATTTATAAAGTTTGAAACATTTGAGATATATTAATAATTTTTAACAATATAAAGGTCAAAACATAATATTAAAAATATTTTGACCTTTCAAAAAAAAAAGTTAAAAAAAAGAGAGTGAATTGGTGCCAAGTTTGGCGGATAAAAAGAAAGTCTATGAGTTAAATGGAGAAGTCGAGGTTGATATAGTAGAAAGTCCTATTAAATATTTAATAATTTCTTTACCTTTTATTTTTATTTTTTCATAAAATATCAAGTGTAGGATTTATTTTCTCCTATTCACTGGTAACTCTTTGATCCCAATTGTAGATGGCTAGCAAGTGGTAAAACTTTACAAGGTGTGGATAAAGGTTGAAAAGACTATAAAAAGTGTGTACTGAAGTACCAAGGAATTGAATAAAACAATTCATCGTCATGACATGCGTTTAAATATAAGAAATTTGTACAAAGGAAAAAGGTTGGGAATTTTGTTTGCCTATATCATTACTAGTTCTTTAGCTCGAAACGAATACAAAAATATAGAGTGGGTGGTCAGAATTGAATGAAAATCACTGCTGGATGCTGAACAAGAACATCAGGAAACAGTTTGGATTTTTTCGTACGACTACCAACAACCGCGTCTAACTGCTTTGCTTTTATTCTAATAATATAAAATAAAACACATTCCGCTAATTCGTATAGGGTTAATTGCACTTTTCACCTTTTACCCATGCTCAGATTATTACTTTGATTCCTAAACTTTAAAATGCGACATTTTAGTCTTTCGAATAAAAATTTTGTCCCACTTAGGTAAAATTAATGATGAAAATGAGCCAGATTTTATATTTAAGTGAGACAAATATCATTCTTTAGGGATTAAAGTGGAATAGATTTTATAATTTAGGAATTAAAATAGGATAGATTTTGTACATTAAAAGACCAAAGTGAGACACATATTATACTTTAAGAAAGTAATTTAAAGTTTAGTGATTAAAGAAGGAATTCGGGAATAATTGAGCGGTGTAAAGTGAAATTAATCCTTGAAATATGTAGAATAGAAAAACTGATACTATTTAATTTTTGGTTGAAATAAAATGACAAAAGTGGGCAGTGTTGGAGACCAAAAAGATTACATATTCGTGCCGGTTCCGTATTGAAAAGAAGAATTACACAGCAGCTTCTTAATCAACTAGTGCTGGATTCTGTGATGTATTACTCAACTAAGTATTGAACATTTATCATAGTTAATAAACAAAGGATGATATTCGATTTCTGGAATATGGACTTGGAAAGGATTTTTTTTTTTTTTTTTTTTTTTTTTACTTTGGAGAAAGGGATTGCTTCCTTAGTACTACTCCTACTGTGTCTTGACTCTTTGAGCTTGATTTACAGCTTTTGACGATTTACTTTACATCTTTTAATGTAGTCCACAACATTTACTCAATTATTGCTAGATATTAGACGGTATACAGGTAAACGGATGCATTCCACACAGCTCCATTTTTTGCCTCACATTTCAATTTACCAACACGATAGACCCCAAATGTTTCTTGCATTAACTATTTAAAGTTTTATCCTTCAAAATAAAAAACTATTTAAAGTTGAAGGGATATTTGGTAAGTAGGTTTTATGCTACGAGTTTCAAATTCAATCTCATTTGGATTGCTATTTTCTAGAAAAAATTTGGTATATGTGAGGTAAAAAAGTAATTGAAAAATATGATCACTAAAAACGTAACAATTTTTTTGAAAAAATTTGCAATCCAAACATGTAAATCTAAATAAATATGATACGTTTATTCTTTGGATTTTGTAATTACTTATTTTTTAAATAGGGATTTAATGTTTACTTATTTATTTGTCTCGTATCTTAAATTAAGAGTAAGAAAGCCATTTTCATTTTATACTCTGCATTCCGCTTTTCTTTCAGTTTTGGGGCATCCTTTGCTGCTAATGTGGCGGTGGGGACAAAGTATGAAAATACGAAATTTCCAAGCGAACACGTATCGAAAAGACAATAGGGAAAATAGTCCAATATAGTGGTGCCTTTGCACATTTCCAAAAGACAATAAAAATGGATGGGGTGTTTTTAAAAAATTAGCTTTTTAAATATAATAAAAATTTTTAAAAAATATTTTAAAAGGTTATCTAAAGCTTAATTTAAATTTTTTTAAAATTTTAAAAAAATATTTTAAAATATATTCTAGAAATTCTTCTATTCTTAAATATTTCAAAATATTTTTTAAAAATATCTCAATATATACTTTAAAAATTCTGTTACAGTAAAATTTTTTAAAAACATCTCAAAAAACAGTTAATCCAAATGGAGTGAATCACTCCGTTAAGTTTGCACATTTCCACTTCAATAGTCAACTAGTTTTGTACCCGTTCGTTGAACGGGAATCGTCGAAAAATAACAAACTTTAGTCAATTTATAAAAATGTCGATATAAAATACATATTTAATGTATAATCTATTATAATTTGTCTTAAGTATATTACCATGTGCGCATTGTAATGTAAAGTATTCTTACAATATAAATTTGAACATCTAATTCAGTGAATAATAATTCAAAAATAGAAAAAATAACATTCAACAATACCATAACATTCAAAAACTTGAAAATAAATAAAAAGTGCAGTAAATAGTATCAAATAATATTCTACTATTCAGAAACTTTTTTTTGTTTTTTTCTGTTTGAACATTCTCCTCGATTTGTCCGTGCAAATCAGCATTTATTGATTTTATATTATCACTGCATGATAGCAAAGTAGGATAACTAAATATAAAAAAAATAAATGATTTATCGCATTCAAGTTTGTGTATAACAATACGTAAAGATTATAATTAAGTAAATGGCCAGAGTCTTTTAATTAACTAATGAATTTGGAGATATATCTAATAGAGATATTTATGTTTCTTGTATTTATATCGCATTACTTTCCAGTGCCTTTTGTTTTTGGTTGTTTTTCCTGAAGGCAAATTAACAAACATCGTAGTATATGATCACAAAAATCAATTAACAAACATGTTAGAAAAAATCCTACAAAAATAACGATGAAAGTACTTGTTTAAATCCTATGTCTTCATACAAAACAAATAGAAAATAAAACAAAAAAAATTCAAGATATGTTACTAAGCTCTTACAATTGAAGATCAACATGCCTTTTTAATATATATATATATATATATATATATATATATATATATATTGAAAAAGATGTACCTGATAATCAAGAGGAATGAAAACCCAAAATTGATATTTTAATATGCCAACCGCTTGCACTGGAAATACTTAACCATGAATTTGATACTTGAAATCAATATATTAGAGGCTATATGTAGTATAGACATAGGAAATAAGAATTGATAAGAATACAAAGAGATATTGATAAGAACATTAAAAGTATGTTTATCTTAATTTAAGTTGCTTAAAGTACGTAACTTTGGATAGGAAATAAGAATCTTATAATATTAAGAATTCTTATAGGAAATAAAACCATAATCGTCCAAATAACTTTGGGTATGAAATAAGACCTTATGTGACTCGTACTATGCACGTATATAAACCTGTACGTAATAAATTTACAAATGCGTTATCAAGATAGATTTTATCGACCTTAAAAGACCACCTCCACTATATCGAGTCCTTTAAGTGCATGGACTCCTATGATGTGGGTCACACACGAAATACTCCCCACCATCTGGGCAAAGATATATTGTGATTAAGGAATTATTAGCAGAAATATATTAAAAAAAAAGACGGGCGGAGGACACGACGGACGGAGGGTCGGGTAGGGGCTTTCGGGGTGCAAAACTTCAATAAATATCTAATGTTTTATCTCATCTTTCTTTAGCTATGATAATGGGATTTTATTTCTTTGGTTGATGAGACTCCATTTTTTTTATGGACTTTTCCAGAATTTTTCAATTAGATGAAGTGCCATTTCTCTTTGTACATTAATTATGCATGGGGATTGTGAGTTTTGTAAAAACTTTCTCGAGCTAACTTTCTTTAATTTCCATGTCTAGATTGTTTGTATGTTGTTCTATGTATGGGTAAATTATCTTAAAATAAAAAGGATCTATGATGAAGCTGTTAAAAAAAAAAGAATAGGACACTATAAAAAAATATATTATCATTTATTCCTATATATCTAATAGAGGAGATTTATGTCTCTTTTATTTTTATCGCATTACTTTCCAGTTCCTTTTTTGGGTAAGAAATAAGAATCATATAATATTAAGAATTTTTATAGAAAATAAGAATTGATATATATCCAAACAAAAAAGGAGTAAGCCACGTAGGAAACTACTTGCCGTCTCGTTAAGCCACGTAGGAAAGAGAAAATATGAAGGGATAAGTATGAGGATACGACTTTATTATATATATATATATATGATTACTTTGGATTGCTCTTCCTACCTTATTCATACCTCAGCCGTCCTTCTAGTTTCTTCTTCTACTCCTCATTTTTTCCCTTTTATCATTTTTTTAATTTTATTATTTAGACGGTGAAAATGATGATAAAGTTAGTAAAGATGTACATTACAAACTTTTTTTTTTTTACCATAGAAGGCCATTTGGTAGTGAAGAAGATGATAATAGCCAATATAAATATCAATTATAAAGGACGCATATATCTTCAGTACATGGTTGTTCTACTTTTCTTTCTTTTTTGTTAATTTTCAATATTGGAGTTGATTTTACAAACCTTATTTGATTTGTTCTTGACTTGGGAGAGTCAGAATCTTCTTTTTCCATTAATTTGAGATATTCGGTAGATAAATTTATATTTGTTTTGATCTTTAATATTGCTAAACGAAAAACATTTTCATTTCTTTGGTTGATGAATTGAAAATTGCTAGACATTGTGTAAAAGATATTTCAGAATTCAGGGTTTTTGCCTTTATTTCATACTTCCTCATTATTAGCTATTTTTTTATTATTAAAAAAGTTTTTAAAAAAATCATCGAGCCGATGAACTGACTGGTTAAACCGATTTTAAAAAAAAAAAAAAAGAACCGAACATCCACCCAATTTGTTTGGAAAAAAAAAAAATCCACCTAATTCATTTACCTGTCCGACTTTGAAAACATCGAGGACAGCACAGATAACAGAAAGGACAACAATTCTTCGACAAAATTAATGGGCTGCCCTACAAGCAATCAAGTACACAGAAGATAACAATTTGAAATTGACTACTTCCTAACAAATTTATATCTATTTGAAAGAACAATTAAAAAGTGAATTAAAGAATGATTAATGGTACAAATAAGTCACTACCAGCCAATAAATACTGCAAGTTGTCATGTGAAAAGGTTCTTCCATTTATTTAAGTGTAATTAAAGGCAAGGGGATTGCCGGCCTGCCGCTTAAGCTTCTCAATCACATGTACTAGTAATAAGCATTTAGCTGTACGTGTCTTTTGAGGTGGACATAAGGTGTAAACTATTTAGCCAAACCTGCTTTTTTTTTATTTAATATTTTCGGGTTCATTCATTCAAGTGCATTTGGTAAAATTAAAATCTGACATCGTTAAGTTATTAAATTATAAATACTGAAATCATAATATTTGAGCATATTCTGCATTCAATGAAATCCTACACCGTTCGAACCCATTTAATTAATTAAAATGCTCAATTTCTCGTTATCAAACATATCTAAACATGTTAAAGATTTGACTATATTAAATAAGTTTAAGTGCTGAATTGAATTATCAAACAGAGTTTTAGTTTAAGAAACTTAAAATTGCATTCAAGTGTACATTTTTATTTATCAAACTAGTTTTTCACCCTCGCACGAGGATGCCCTTGGTCTGTGTTTTGTTTATCAGTAGCAATCTTTATTGTGATTTGTTAAACACGTTTATTGGGTATTTCAGTTGCAAGGGGATACGATTCTTGCTGTTGTTTATTTACCCAATGCTAGTGGCATTGCTGAGCATGTTCACTTGCATTCGACATCTTGCGCTGAGAATGCAGTTATTCGTCCTGTGATGATGCAAGATTGCTTTCAAATTGGCTCTAGTCCATATGAAATAACACTAACAAAGCACACTTTTATTCAGCAAGCTGTAACCGTTCATGATTTAGCTATTCACAATTATTATCAGTTGACTCGTTTTGGAGATTTGGAATCCCTCATTGATCATGCTAATCCAAAAAATAAGTATGGCTGACTAATTTTACGTAAAAAGAAAATTCTCTGTAGCTTGCTTTGTTTATATGAGTGCTTATAGTTTAATAATAATTTTGAGTTGTACTGTAGTTATTACTTGGATTGACTATTCATGCTTTGCCAGCACGTACGATAATTGTAGGGAGGAGAAATGTACAAATGCAAGAATTCGTCGTTACGAATGAAGAATAGTATATCCTGATAAGCTGAAGATGTGTTTGATAGGGATATTGGGTATTAATTTGATTTGCTACTCACTATTGTTGTTCCCTGGACTGCAAACGAATTTAATCGCTTGCAAATCGATCGTGAGAGACTCGAGTCCAGCTAGGTCAACATTGAGCTCGAGTCAAGTTCAATCTCGAACTCGAATTCAAAAATATTAAACCCGTTAGCTCGCGAGTCTACTCGAACTCGATTATATATATTATTTTTTATTTTAATAATAAAATTAAATATATATTCTTAATATTTGTTAAGGAAAATTATTATTTTATTTATTTTTTAAAAATTAAATAATTTTTTTTTTATTTTTTTAAACTCGAGTTCAAGATCGAGTTTTATATTTTGAGCTCATCGAGCTCGAGTTCGAATTTCATAAACTTAGGTTGAGACTGAATTTAATTAGTTCAAAACTCAACTCATATTAACTCATTTGCACCCGTAATTGTTCCCATGCTGGTACGAATGAACAAAAAATCAGACCTCAATATGGAAGGAAAATCGAGAGCAGCACAACTAGCAATTCATGTCAATATAGCAATCACATGGTGTGCTTAACACTAATCAATATGGCATTAACATAAAAAAATGGTCTTGTCTTTCCGAAGGAAGTCTAGAATCCAAAATAGAGAAGGGAAAGGTGGGGGGCTGTTTGTGTTTTTAAACTCGGATCAAACCGATTGGCTCGATTGGTTGAACCGAGAATCAGCTAGGCTTTCAGTCCGAGTTCATTCAAAAAACCGCCCTAAATAAAAATTAGTCAAAATCGGGTCTGACCGGGAATTGAAAATAACCATAAGGACCGGGTTTGTTTCATTTGTTTGGTATTCTGCTTTTTCTTCTTCACTTTTTGACTGTTCCTATCCCTAAAGAGATGATCACTAACCTTTAACTACCCTATGTTCTCTCACGGATACTTCCATGGTGGTAATCTAGCAAGAGCCTTTCATGGTTGCCATCATAGTTACTAGATCTGGAACTTAAAAAAAAAGGATGGCTAGTTCTGAAATAAAAAAAAAAAGGAAAAGATGAATCAGCAAGATGATGAAAAGAAAACAAGGATTGAAACTTACGAGCTAATGAGTTAAGTATCTTTAAACTCGAGTTTGCTCGAGCTCGATCACTTCAATTGCGAGTAACTCGACTCATTTGGACCTCTAGGATTGATTGAAGCTCTGATGTGGTATGATTTTTCTAATTATTTATTTATTTGACTTGTACTTTTTTTTTTCAATGCTCCATTGATTTGTTAACCATTCTTTTCCCTTTCTGGTATTAGGACTGCATGGTTATTATTATGTTTGGGATTTTAAGAATGCAAAGTTCAAGACCATACCACTCTGCTGAAATATTTCTTGAAATTTTCTTTTACAATAAAATGCCTAATATTAGAACACTTGTAAATGCCTCTAAAGCCTATTTTGTGTTCGTATCGCCCACATTCTTTTAAAACCGGCCTGATATTAGTTAAAAATAGTAAAGATCGTAGACTCAATATAATTTGCCTGAAATTTAATAGGACCAAATTGATTAATTTTCTAAATATCAAGGACTAAATTTTCTTCCTTGAAACAAAAAGAACCATTTTACCCACATCCTAATTGTTGAGGACCAAAATCTAATTAGTTTAAGACTGAGGCGGAGGACAACCACCAGAAGAGGTAAATGGAGTTCTGGAGGGTGGTTGCCCCTCTCTTCTACTTCTGTTCCTCTCCCGATGAACTCCAAAAAAAACAAAAAATGCAATTCCTTCTTTCTAAATCCAAATCATATATATATATATATATATATAATAAAGTCGTATCCTCATACTTATCCCTTCATATTTTTTCTTTCCTACGTGGCTTAACGAGATGGCAAGTAGTTTCCTACGTGGCTTACTCCTTTTTTGTTTGGATATATATCAATTCTTATTTTCTATAAAAATTCTTAATATTATATGATTCTTATTTCTTACCAAAAAAAGGAACTGGAAAGTAATGCGATATAAATAAAAGAGACATAAATCTCCTCTATTAGATATATAGGAATAAATGATAATATATTTTTTTATAGTGTCCTATTCTTTTTTTTTTTAACAGCTTCATCATAGATCCTTTTTATTTTAAGATAATTTACCCATATATAGAATAGCATACAAACAATCTAGACATGGAAATTAAAGAAAGTTAGCTCGAGAAAGTTTTTACAAGACTCACAATCCCCATGCATAATTGATGTACAAAGAGAAATGGCACTTCATCTGATTGAAAAATTCTGGAAAAGTCCATAAAAAAAATGGAGTGTCATCAACCAAAGAAATAAAATCCCATTATCATAGCTAAAGAAAGATGAGATAAAACATTAGATATTTATTGAAGTTTTGCACCCCGAAAGCCCTTACCCGACCCTCCGTCCTTCGTGTCCTCCGCCCGTCTTTTTTTTAAATATATTTCTGCTAATAATTCCTTAATCACAATACATCTTTGCCCAGATGGTGGGGAGTATTTCGTGTGTGGATCCACATCATAGGAGTCCATGCACTTAAAGGACTCGATATAGTGGAGGTGGTCTTTTAAGGTCGATAAAATCTATCTTGATAACGCATTTGTAAATTTATTACGTACAGGTTTATATACGTGCATAGTACGAGTCACATAAGGTCTTATTTCCTACCCAAAGTTATTTGGACGATTATGGTTTTATTTCCTATAAGAATTCTTAATATTATAAGATTCTTATTTCCTACCCAAAGTTACGTACTTTAAGCAAGTTAAATTAAGATAAACATACTTTTAATGTTCTTATCAATATCTCTTTGTATTCTTATCAATTCTTATTTCCTATGTCTATACTACATATAGCCTCTAATATATTGATTTCAAGTATCAAATTCATGGTTAGGTATTTCCAGTGCAAGCGGTTGGCATATTAAAGTATCGATTTTGGGTTTTCACTCCTTTTGATTATCAGGTACACCTTTTTTCAATATATATATATATATATATATATTTTTTAAAAAGGCATGTTGATCTTCAATTGTAAGAGCTTAGTAACATATCTTGAAATTTTTTTGTTTTATTTTCTATTTGATTTGTATGAAGACATAGGATTTAAACAAGTACTTTCATCGTTATTTTTGTAGGATTTTTTCTAACATGTTTGTTAATTGATTTTTGTGATCATATACTACGATGTTTGTTAATTTGCCTTCAGGAAAAACAACCAAAAACAAAAGGTACTGGAAAGTAATGCAATATAAATACAATAAACATAAATATCTCTATTAGATATATCTGCAAATTCATTAGTTAATTAAAAGACTCTGGCCGTTTATTTAATTATAATCTTTACGTATTGTAACACACAAACTTGAATGCGATAAATCATTTATTTTTTTTATATTTAGTTATCCTACTTTGCTATCATGCAGTGATAATAGAAAATCAATAAATGCTGATTTGCACGGACAAATCGAGGAGAATGTTCAAACAGAAAAAAACAAAAAAAAGTTTCTGAATAGTAGAATATTATTTGATACTATTTACTGCACTTTTTATTTATTTTCAAGTTTTTGAATATTATGGTATTGTTGAATGTTATTTTTTCTATTTTTGAATTATTATTCACTGAATTAGATGTTCAAATTTATATTGTAAGAATACTTTACATTACAATGCGCACATGGTAATATACTTAAGACAAATTATAATAGATTATACATTAAATATGTATTTTATATCGACATTTTTATAAATTGACTAAAGTTTATTATTTTTCGACGATTCCCGTTCAACGAACGGATACAAAACTAGTTCTATATATTTTCGATGTGAAATACGAAGGGGCAAAAGGTAGTTTTGGATGACAATCATTTTCTTGCACAGTTGCACGTACCTATTACGCGTTAATTTACAACAAACTCAAAGAAGTCATTGCAGTTGGTGGAGTCAGTGACCCATCTTAATGTGATAACTTATCTTTTTGGAAGAATAATTAAAAAGTGAATTAAAGAATGATTAGTGGTACAAATCAGTCACTGCCACCCAATAAATACTGCAAGTTGTCATGTGAAAAGGATCTTCCGTTTATTTAAATGTAATTAAAGGCAAGGGGATTGCCGCTTAAGCTACTCAATCACAACATGTGCTAGTAATAAGCATTTAGCTGTACATGTCTTTCGAGGTGGACATAAGGTGTAAACTATTTAGCCAAACCTGCTTTTTTTTTTATTTAATATTTTCAGGTTCATTCATTTAAGATACGTTTGACAAAATTGAAATTTCAAATCTGACGTTTGAAAACCGACATCTGAATCCGTTAAATTATTAAATTATAAATACTGAAATCATAATATTTGAGCTTATTCTGCATTAAATGAAATCCTACACAATTTGGAACCATTTAATTAATTAAAATGCTCAATTTCTTGTTATCAAACATGTCTAGAAATGTTAAAGATCTGAATATATTAAGCAAGTTTAAGTGCTGAAGTGAGTTATCAAATAGGGTTTTATTTTGATTTGCTACTCTTTTTTTCCAGAGACGACAATTGTAGTATATCCTAATCTATCCTACACTAGGGGGAGGGGGTGGACCTAAAGAGGTCCAAGGATAATCCGGAAGGGACTGAACTACCATCGGACCAAATGGGTGCACTACGTACTCGTCTGGGTTTTTTGAAACATATCCATATTTAATTGTGGTGATTGGTGGGATGGTGGCCACAAGCCCAAAGGCTGATGGTTCCTTAATTTCTGAGTTCTGATGGCATCCGGTGCATCAGTGCTGGTATGATCGCAACCAAGAAGGAAGATTTGCTACTCACTATTATTGTTCCCAATGTCTGGTACGAATGAACGAAAAATCGGACCTCGATATGGAAGGAAAATCGAGAACAGCACAACTAGCAATTCATGTCAATAGCAATCACATGGTGTGCTTAACTCTAATCGATATGTCACAAACATAAAAAGTAGTCTTGTCTTTCCGGAGGAAGTCCAGGATCCAAAATATAGAAGGGAAAGGTGGGGGGATGTAGGAGGAATGAAAATTTTGTGCAAAGAGAGGGAGATGGAGAGGGCCTAGTCCTTGGATAAACACCAAAGCCGCGAAGAGGAAGGGAGGAGAAGTGAAGAAAGAGGAAAGACATTTGTAGAGGGTGTAAATGAGTCTAATAAAATCAAATGTCATAGTATTTAAACTTGTTTAGTTATTTTAAAGAGTTTGAAATTTTATTAAAATTTAAATAATTTATTTGTCAAATTGAAATTAAATAATTTTTTTCAGCGAATATAAAATATTATTCAATTTTAAATTAATTAATTGACGAATCAAAATTGAATGAACTTTTATCAAATAAAACTCGATTCGAATATTGAATAGTTTGACTCCTCTTCCAATCCTATACATTTGTTTGGCGCTTCGGATGGTGGTGAGTGAAAAAGGCTTTTTATAAGATGTGCTGATTTATCTTATGTTTCCTGTGGCTTTGGTATCAAGTGAGCATTATGTGAAGTTTTTTCATATGTCATTCACACACATTAGGATGTGTGTTCCAATATGTTGCCTGTGCTTTTCTTTCTCTGTTTGAAATACGAAAATACTTTTATGACAAAAACATGAAAAGCTGGATTACCAATATTTCATGGGGAGAAGGAATTGCTGACTGAATCTCATCTCTCCAACCAAATAACTTGTGAAAGGCATAACAGGTGTAAGTAGTACAGTAGTATCCGTCTTGTGAAACACAGTCACCTCAGTTCATCTTCCTCATTTGATACTGATACTGACATCTTTTGTAGAACTTAAAACTTACACTTTTCCTCTTTTAGCGAATCAACAATCAGTTATTCCATTTTTCCGAACGAATATTCACATCATTTGAGCTGATTTCAGCGCTTTTCTCAGCTCCATGTTAGCTAAGGACGGAGGTAAAATAGAATTCAACTGAGGAGGTTCTCTTATAAAACAAAGAATAAACAAAATGAAGTTTCTAATTCTTATAATCTTATTATGATTATCATTATTTTGTTTTTTTCGGTTTTTCGGTTTCGACCCTTTCTTTAGTGAGTGCAGACTGCAGACCATAATACACGTCAAGGCAACTGCAATGCTAGTGGTAAAAAGTAAGATAATGTTATTTTTCCAGGCCAAACCATTTTTCTTAACCTCCCACCCTTCCCACTCCCAATTGTTGAGTCCAAAATTTGAACCCTCAACCAAATAGCGGGGGAAGTCCCTGACTACTTGGCCAACTTAGATTCTTCTGTCTGAGAAAACAAGTTTCATCGGCTAAAAGATTCGCATCTGAAAAGTGTAACATGTTGTTTTCATAGGTATCACGAACTATGTCTTCTGGAATTGTGCAGATGTCAAAATGTCAATTCTTTTGGGCTGAAGAAACAAATGACCATTTCTTGTCTTCCAGCATCATGATTTACACATTTGCGATTTTTTCCCTCTTCTAGTAGTGCAGGATCTAGTTTGACATTGACTGATGGCGATTGTACTATGATGCATTGACAGCAAAGGGGGGAGGTGGTGTTGCGGAAGCCCTACCAAAGTTAAGGTATAACGAGTAAATTATTGTACCTAAAATTGCAAAATGGTAATTCCCAGGAAATATTTGGTGAGGCACACTGGCCTGCTTAAGTACCAATTTCCTAGACAGAATCACCTATATATGCACTTAATTGCACAATAACTCACTACAAATATACCTACAAATATAGCTACTAAATAGACAATAAAATAGAACACCAGAATTTAACGAGGTTCGGCTAATTTGCCTACGTCCTCGGACACTACCGACAATTTAATATTTCACTAGAAGAAATATTACAAAGAGAGAGAAGAAAGCAAGTTATTGGCTCTTGCTTGGTGTACTTGAATTGGTTTGTTTGAGAGCTATTTATAGTTCTCAAACAACCTCTCAAATGTTAAACTTAACCGATGTGGGATTTAGAAACTTAGGCCAAAGAATTCAAAGTCCTCAATTTTGGCTTGAAAAAGTCATCAATTGAGGCTTGGCTTTGAATTCAACAAATCTCCACCTTGGCATAATTTCTAATCCCACCAAAAATACAAATTTTTTTTCCCTCAAATTCGGTGGTGTCTTCAAATGCGTTGTCAAGCGCCAATCTTCAAGTTGTGCACAACATTTATCAAATTCAAACAATGTTGGAATTTGATAGTTGTCACAACCTTCGTAAGCATATCAGCAGGATTCTCCTTGGTCTGAATCTTTTGAAGTAGTATCGTACTATCTTCCAAAATCTTCCTCACAAAATGATACCGTACGTCGATATGCTTCGTCCTTGCATGATAAACTTGGTTCTTTGCTAAATGAATAGCACTCTGACTATCACAATGAACTTTGATAGACTTCTGTCCAATTCCCAATTCATCAAGCAATCCATGAAGCCAAATTGCTTCCTTAACAGCTTCCGTAACTGCCATATACTCCGCCTCTGTAGTAGACAAAGCAACTGTTGACTGTAAGGTAGACCTCCAACTGACTGGTGCCTTAGCAAGTGTAAAAACATACCCAGTCGTTGATCGACGTGTATCTTGATATCCTGCGTAGTCGGAATCACAATATCCAACTACGCCTTGACCAATCTTCTCATTCCGCTCAAATACTAATCCAACATCTACGGTGTTCAAAATATACCGTAAAATCCATTTCACAGCTTGCCAATGCTCCTTGCCAGGATCATGCATGTACCTGCTCACAACTCCAACTGCTTGTGAAATGTCGGGCCTTGTACACACCATAGCATACATCAAGCTACCCACCGCATTTGCATACGGTACCTTTGCCATATATTCTCGTTCTGCATCATTCTTTGGAGATAACGATGCACTAAACTTGAAATGAGGAGCAAGTGGAGTACTAACAGGTTTAGTCTTTTCATTCATACCAAACCTCTTTAATACTTTACTAAGATACTCTTTCTGTGTCAAATAAAGCCTCCCCAATCTTCTATCTCTACTTATCTCCATGCCGAGAATTTTCTTGGCTTTGCCGAGATCCTTCATTTCAAACTCCCGACTCAAATGAAATTTCAATTTTTCAATCTCACCTTGATCCTTGGAAGCTATCAACATATCATCAACATAAAGAAGAAGATATATGTAGGATCCATCTCGTAGCTTGCGCAAATATACACAATCATCATATTTGCTTCTTGTGTACCTTTGCCCCATCATAAACTTGTCAAATCGCTTATACCACTGTCTTGGAGACTGCTTCAATCCATACAACGATTTGTCAATCTTGCATACCATCTTTTCTTTACCAGCAACTTTGAATCCTTCTGGCTGAGTCATGTAGATTTCCTCTTCCAAGTCACCATGTAAAAACGCAGTTTTTACATCTAATTGGACAAGTTCCAGATCCAATTGTGCTACCAAAGCCAATAAAATTCTGATGGAGGAATGTTTCAGGACTGGAGAAAACACTTCGTTGTAATCAATTCCCTCCTTCTGAGCGTAGCCTTTAGCCACCAATCTTGCTTTGTAGCGAACACCAGACTTGTCAGGAAATCCTTCCTTCTTTGCATATACCCACTTGCATCCGATTGCCTTCTTTCCCTTTGGAAGACTGGTTAGCCTCCATGTTTGATTCTTATGAAGGAAATGTACTTCTTCATCCATTGCAATCCTCCACTTTTCTTTATCCGAACTTTGAGCTGCTTCATTGAAAGTGGCAGGAATATCAACATTTATGGTTGGGGATGCATAGGCCACTATATCAGCAAAACGAGCAGGTTTTCTGATTGTCCTCTTTGGCCTACTGGTTGCAATTGATTCATGTTGCTGTGAAAGTTCTTCAACTGGAACATTTTCTTCAGTTGATTCTTCTTCTACCATAGGAGTCCTTTCATCTACTCCGATATCCACTGCTGGTCTGATAATGCTTCTTTCAAACTCCATCTGCTTAGGAGTGCTCTCCACCTGTTGGGGAGTACTATCATTCTGCTGTACATCTACCTTTGTTAACATGGTAGATTCATCAAAGGTGACATCCCTGCTGAAAACTATCTTTTTCGTTTCGGGACACCAAAGGCGATAACCTTTAATGCCTGTTGTGATCCCCATAAAGAGCGCCTTCTTCGCCCTTGGATCCAACTTTGATTCTTTAACATGATAATATGCAGTAGAACCAAACACATGTAAGGAATCATAATCTGTAGCAGGTTTTCCCGACCATTTCTCTAATGGCGTTTTGCCGCCAATAGCAGTTGATGGTAAGCGATTAACGAGGTGATTTGCATATGCTAAAGCCTCAGCCCAAAATTGTCTGCCCAACTCAGCATTGGACAACATACACCGAACTTTCTCCACCAATGTCCGGTTCATACGCTCTGCCACCCCGTTTTGCTGTGGTGTATCACTGACTGTGAAGTGCCGAACAATGCCTTCATTTTCACAGACCTCCATGAACGGGTCACTAGTGTATTCACCTCCGTTGTCTGTTCGAAGGCGTTTGATCTTTCTTTCTGTTTGAGTTTCCACCATCTTTTTCCACTTGATGAAAATTCCCAATACTTCACTTTTCGCCTTCATAGTATACACCCATACTCTTCGAGAGAAGTCATCGACAAAGGTAACAAAATAATTCTTGCCTCCCAAAGAAGTTGTTTTGGAAGGTCCCCACACATCAGAGTGCACATAATCCAAAATACCCTTGGTATCGTGAATTGCAGTGCCAAATTTTACCCTTGTCTGCTTTCCTTTGACACAATGCTCGCAAAAATCTAACTTGCAAACACTGGCTCCTTTTAATAGTCCTTGATTCATCAGAAGATTCAAAGATTTTTCTCCGGCATGCCCTAAGCGCATATGCCATAATCTGGTTACTTTCAATTCTCGATCATCACTGGAAGCCACGGCCGCTACTCCAACAACTGCATTACCTTGATAGTAATACAAGTTATTATTTTTTCGGATTCCTTTCACCAGCACCAATGCACCTGAAATGATTTTCATCACTCCATTATATGCCGACACCTTGTAGCCCATTGATTCTAGTACTCCCACAGAAATGAGGTTCTTTTTCAATTCTGGCACATATCGGACATCAGTTAGAATCTTAATTGATCCATCCTGATTCCTCAGCCGAATTGAACCAACCCCATTTGTTGCTAATGTGGTCTCATCTGCCGTGTAGACGACTCCACCTTCTTTTTCCTTGAAATCAAAGAACCATTCTCTATTGGACGTCATATGATGGCTACAACCTGAGTCCAATAGCCATGTACTAGAATGACCAGTAGGCATGACAGCTAATGAAAAATCTGAGTTTTGATCAATGCACTCAGATACATTTGAATCCGCAACAGCTTTTTCTTTGTCAGGTCTACCCTTCAGTTTTGGACAGTCCTTCTTCCAGTGCCCTTTCTCTCTGCAAAAGGCACACTCATCTTTACTTAGTCTGGCTCTTGACTTGGATCTTCTTCTCGTCCCCTTTCTCTGGTTTTGTGAGCGTCCTCTAGTTACCAGAGCTTCTGCTGCTCCATCTCTGCTATTTTGTTTGTCTTTTCTTCTGAGCTCATAGCTGTACAGGGCAGAGCTAACTTCACTGAGGGACACCTCAGCTTTCCCATGGAGTAGAGTTGTTTCAAGATGCTCAAACTCCTCAGGAAGAGATCCCAACAACATGAGAGCCAAATCTTCGTCTTCAAATGTCACATCTAAATTCATCAGATCAGTGATTAACTGATTGAAATTAGTGATGTGATCACTTAGAGTTGTGCCAGGAACATAAGTGAAGCGAAATAAACGCTTCTTCATGTTGAGCCTGTTCTGACAATTTTTCTTCAAGAACTTCTCCTCCAATCCAGTCCATAATTTATTTGCAGAGGTTTCTTTTGAGAACACATATTTTTGTTCCCTTGAAAGACACGATCGAATTGTACCACACGCTAAACGATTTAGCGTCCTCCATTCCTTCTCTTCAATCTCTTCTGGTTTCTCTTTTTCGATGGCAATGTCTAGACCTTGATTAAAGAGCGCGTCTAGAATCTCACTTTGCCACATGCCGAAATGACCGGTACCATCAAATGTCTCCACATTTAATTTTGTATTCGTCATAACATTTCTCGCCATAATAGATAATGACGAGCTTGTTGATGCTTGCATTGTAGATGAAGATCTACTTTCGGCCATCTCTACAAATTATATTTAGTAGCTCCTAAATGTAGAGTAACAATAGCCCAAGAAATCTTTTCTGATGTGGAAGATCAGACCATGCTGCAACCACAGAGCATACTAAGAAACCTCGAGCTCTGATACCAATTGTTGCGGAAGCCCTACCAAAGTTAAGGTATAACGAGTAAATTATTGTACCTAAAATTGCAAAATGGTAATTCCCAGGAAATATTTGGTGAGGCACACTGGCCTGCTTAAGTACCAATTTCCTAGACAGAATCACCTATATATGCACTTAATTGCACAATAACTCACTACAAATATACCTACAAATATAGCTACTAAATAGACAATAAAATAGAACACCAGAATTTAACGAGGTTCGGCTAATTTGCCTACGTCCTCGGACACTACCGACAATTTAATATTTCACTAGAAGAAATATTACAAAGAGAGAGAAGAAAGCAAGTTATTGGCTCTTGCTTGGTGTACTTGAATTGGTTTGTTTGAGAGCTATTTATAGTTCTCAAACAACCTCTCAAATGTTAAACTTAACCGATGTGGGATTTAGAAACTTAGGCCAAAGAATTCAAAGTCCTCAATTTTGGCTTGAAAAAGTCATCAATTGAGGCTTGGCTTTGAATTCAACAGGTGGTGCGTGTCATTTCCAGCAGCATTTGCTGGGATGATATTAAATGTGCATATAAGACCAGGCGAATATCAACCCTCCTTTTACTATGTTAGGCTGCCTGATTTATGCTATCTGTTCATTTACCATTGACCAAGCGCGGCTCCATGGCAGACGAACGGTTTATTTTCATCAATGGTGTGCCATTGTCATGTTCTCAATTTGCTCCATCAGATTGCCTATTGCTTGTCTCGTTTATGATCTGGCAGATGAGTCTTCTTCATTTTTCTTCAGGATGCAAATCATAGAGAAATTGTGATCTGGTGGCCTTCACCTCCTCTTAGTACATTCAAGCCAACTGTTGATGGTTTGGCGAAATTAATAGGTATAGCAGTAATGGTCCTCCCCAGGTTGTACCGCACTGGCATTATAAGTTCTATGCAGAAGCTCTTATTAAGGAGGAGGTTGAGACTAGATTTTCCAAGAAGGCATATGAATTTTCATGGTTTATGGATTGAAATGCTCGCTGGTGAGATTAATCAAAGAATTAGTACAGGGGAAGGAAAATCCAACTTCTCATATGTATCCAAATAGTGCTGGCGCTGCATCAGTAGAAAGGAGATGCAAGCATAATCGTAGTAGCAGACTTGTAAACTAGATAGGTTGCATGTTTTTCTAAATGGAAGCAAGGCACCTTATATCTTGTACTTCTCTTGTAAGCTGCTTAGTCACTAGTGCATTTACCTTCAAAGGAAAAAAACATCGGAAAAAATATTAATACAAAAGAATAAATTATTAGGAAAGACATACTTGGTACAAGCATATACGCAATAGGGGTTAGGAATCAATTAAATTGATCAAAGTTTACTGAAAATGAGGGAGTGAAAAAGAACGAGAATTAATTACTAGCAGAAAAAAAAGGGCAAAAAACCAAGAAAAACAAACATTGCCGCAAGCGAGGGTTTCCATTGACATCTCTTGTACATTTCCGATTCAGCAAACTTATCAAATCGGGAACTGAACTGTATTTTGTTTTAAGTTTTAACTGAAGGCTGAATCAGTTAAATCTCGGGCTAAGCTCTACAACCTCAGGAAGCATGTCTAAGCCCAATTCCAGAATTAGTTTCTTGTTAGATTATTTATGTATGTCGAGCACATGTAGTTTGCAATAGACTTGGAGTTTTTCTCATAGTTATTAAACCCAATTTGATCTGGTGGTTCGACTCGTCAAGTCTGTGAACTGGTCATTGAACCAGGCCAAATTTTTTGATTCAAACATTCCTACAAGTGAACCGTTGACTTTTTAACGGATCGACGGTTTAATCGGTCAATCCGGTGAACCATTCGATTTTATAGGAAACCCTGTTTACATGTTAAAAATTTTTAGATGTGAAGATTTGAACCCAAACTTCTTGTATATATGCAAATGCAATTACCACTACAGCAACAACTCATTTGTTGATTGTTTAGTCTTTTTTATATTATCTATTAGACTTTTATCCTTATTTTATTTTTTAAAAATAAAATTTATTTGGAATCTTTTAATAAATTTTATTACTCCCCAAACTCTATAAATTATGAAACGAATATAAAACATAACATATCACACAATTCATTCTAATATCGTTTAATAACTATCATAATAATTTTTTTCACACAATTCATGTCTAATAATCTTTTGCACCTAAAATTCATAAATAAACCCGATAATTACACTTAAATAAAATTTTATACTTGAACTTTGATAGATTACTAATTGAATTTAGGTTTTATTAATTTTTATAAGAATTAATGATTCTATAATAAATTAGGCAAATTCAGCATTTACTATGACATAATTTATTATAGTTTTAACTATATCAAAAATTATGAAATATAATATTTAAATATATTTAGTGACTCACCGGTTGAACCATTCACTCATTGGTTGAACCAGTAACTCATTCACCCACCTCTTTCGTCAGCTCCCTTTCGGACCGGGTTTAATAACTATAGTTTTTCTAGTCGAACTTTGGGAAGAAAACTGAAAATTGAGTGGCCAAGCTGATTTAACTTGAGACATTACTTCATGGTGTCAGTAAATTAGAGCTGTAGGCTTTGCCATTGTGTTCCCTTCTCACAAGTAGGATTAATCAAATCAAGCTTCTGGGGTCAATACCATGATTTGGAGCAAGGGAACATGCACAGCGAAGGATAATGTCCAGAAGTTTCTTCAGCTGTTTGTTAGAACTCGCGTGTCATTTGTGGACTCTCAGCAACTTTACCTCCAACAAACAGGACAACATTAGAGATTGCAGAAACAAGAAGGATGCACCAAATAACAGGACAACATTAGCTTTAACAACGAATGCAAAAGCTACAGTTGCAATAAAAGCTATAATCTTCAGTGTCCATCCAATCATCCTTTACTCCGACCGTAAGCAAAGATAGGTTAGTCCAACCCATCCGTTGGCATTTCCTATGACACATCGTAAATTAGATCCTCTATAATTATATAACTTTTCTTGAAGTTAGCTTGGTCTTGTCAGATGTAACTGCAAAACTTGATTGTTGTACCCAAACATACAATAAAACCAGAAAATAAGTGTAATTCTTGTTAAAACTCAGAATGAGATCTTAAAGTCTAATAAAAACTAGTAAGTTATTAACCATTTGAGATATAGACCCTAATCCAAGGATGTTTACCAACCTAAATGTGTTGTTTTATGGTGTGTGAACTGATAGCTGCATCCAAAATGGCTACAGTCTTCCATTTCGCCTACCTGATCTGCTGATTACCACCTAATTTCTTACATCTTTTTAATTTTCGAGTAATTTTGCCACTGCTTAAGTTGTATTAGTAAGATTTGAATACGACATGATTTTTTTTCATATGTTCATCAGAACATTTTAGATATAATTAAACTATGTTATGCAACTAACTTGGAATGAAGTTACAAATTTCTTGTTATCAATTTTATATGCCAGATGTTGAGGATTTAACTATTATTAGCTTCTTTGCTCCTTAGTGGTATTCTAACTGAATTTTATCTTTATAATTTTTGAGCAAGTACTAATATAAAATTCAGTTTAATAACAATGAATGCATAAATGCAGTGAGATAATAGAGAAATCCATATCATATGGCCATTTGTAGGCAGATAGATCATTGATAGTACTAATCTACTGGCTAATTGCATGAGCATTATAACTAACACTCTAAGGTGGAAAATGAACCTATAAATTTTTTTTTACCGTGTATATTGCTGCTGCACAAAACAAGAATAATATTAACAAAACAGCCTCCATTGATCTCACACAGATAAGCAGACATAGACTAATATCTCCAAAATACCTATCTTGTACAGACATCCTTCACTAAGAGAATCATCAGACTTCACTCTTATTATGTTTTTGTCTAAATTTAACATCCCAAATTTATTTTCATTAAAAATTTCCTCTCTTATATGGTTAAATGGGACATAAAATCATCACAAAAAAAAAGAAATAATTCTTTTCTATCTTAAAATGGGACCTAAAATTGTTATAACAAAAAAAAATTAATTTTTTGAATTTATCTATTAAAATTTGAGGTATCCAAATGAATAACACCAAAGATTGACAATATGTATAATCTTCATTAGAAAATTAAAAAATATATATCCAATTCAAATAGAAAATTTTGAACTTTACTGAATCATCATCATCATCAAGTAACATAACACAATATACCAAAATAAAAAAAAGGGAGAAAAACCCAAAACAGAATATGACAAAAAAGAAAAAACAACAAATCAATAAAAAATTAAAAATAAATGGAAATTAAAGTAAAAAATGTAAATATGGACAATGAGCTCATGCAAAGGTGATCGGACTTTGAAAATTGTGAAGACGTCAGCAATCGGACATTGATTTCCCAATTACTATATTTTTCTAAAAAAAAAGATAAAAAGAAAACATATTATGTATAAAAAGTCTACAATTCCAACTATCAATTACCTGATTTCTAGTTTCACCTAAAGATTTCATGGAATCACTGTCCAATAAGGTTTGTAATTTTGCATGTATGCATCATTAATTCCAATAGTCGAAATAACCAGGGCATCTGGTATACACTAAAGTTTATGTTCACTATGTGTATCTAAAGTTAATGCCTTGGGTTTGGTTAAACTTTCTTTGATTGTTAGTGTTTATTATTTGGCTATTTGATGCGATTATTTTGAGCAAGTTATTTAGCACTTTAACTCTTTAAATCATGATTAACTTGGTACCATTAATTGTGATTGCTAAATGTGTTGTTTCTTCAATGAAAATTGAGATTTAACACTAGTTCAAAAAATGTTAAACCTAGGGAGTACACTCACGAGAGTAGAAGTGCGTCTATGTGGCTTTAGTGATTCATTTCATGTAATTTCATAGAAGAAATGAACTTGTAGCTAATTTAATAACCACGAGAGTAGGCATGGATTAGTTATAAGTATAGTTGATTCATTACGAGAGTAGGTTTCACATGTATAAGAAAATTACGCCATAACTAGCCAAGATAGTAGTAATCAATGATCCAAAAATAGCATTTGCATGAATGGTTAGGAATACCATAATCTAAGGAGCTTTTATTTGTTTTTATCTTGCATAAGTTTTAACATAGTTTTATCTTTTTTAATTTATTGATCGTCTAAATAATAGAGAAGTTTTAGTAGTGCCGGTATTTGTCCAATCTTCCTCATGGGATTGACCCGATATTTGCCATAAACTACTAATTTGACCTGTATACTTGCAGTCAAAAAGGGTATATTTCGAAATTAAACTTGTACTTATATCAAAAGCCCATCAGTAGCTCAAAGAAACTATATTTTGAAAACGATATGATGAAAATCACTTCAAATTATAAACATCACTTGACTCTATTAATATGATCAGAACTCACCAAAAGTGAGTGTGTGTCCAATTTGACCTGTATTTCATTTAAAAATAGTACATAAAAACAAGTTAGTTGAAC
This sequence comes from Coffea arabica, assembly GCF_036785885.1. Lineage (NCBI taxonomy): Eukaryota > Viridiplantae > Streptophyta > Magnoliopsida > Gentianales > Rubiaceae > Coffea > Coffea arabica. Next base: position 40,147,675 of record NC_092314.1, on the reverse strand, counting down.
ACAAACCGAATGAGATCTGGAAGTCTAATACAAATTGGTAAGTTGCTAACCATTTGAGGTATAGACCCTAATCCAAGGATTTAATCAGCCAAAATATCTTATTCTAGGTTCTGTGAACTGGTAGTTGCATTCAAATTGGCTACAATCTCCCATCTCACCTACCTAATCTACTGATTACCATCTAATCCCTTACTTTTTTTTTAAATTTTCAATTAATTTTGCTATTGCTTAAGTGGTATTAATAAGATATGAAAGCGACATGGATTTTTTCATTTGTTCGTCAAAACTTTTTAGATATAACTAAACTATGTTATGTAGTTAACATGGAACGACCTTACTATTTCATATTATCAATTTTATCTACCAGATGTTGTGGTCTTAACTATTATTAGTTTCTTTGCACCTTAGTGGTTTTCTAACCAAATTTTATGTTTAGAATTTCTGAGCATGTACTAACGTAAAATTCAGCTCAACAACAACTAATGCATTAATGCTATGAGATAATAGACAAATCCATATCAAAATGCTCAATTGAAAAAAAAAAGTGAAAGAAAAAAGGAACGAATATGTCAGATGTGCTGTAATTTCATTATTGGGTTGTGTAAAAACATTTTCATTTTGACAATTGAACATACATATAGACTTTGTAATACCTTACTCTTGAAATTCTTGTCTCTTCGTTTGAAGGTGAAAAGAAATTACGGCATAGTTATTTCCATAAGTTGTAGAAAACAATCAATAAAGGAAAAAGAATAAGGTTTTGATGGGGAAAATTCAGAAATTGGAACGGAACAATGGGCTATATTTTTGTTCCAGTTTTGGGCTATGTTATGGGCCATGTAGCCTGTCTTTTTCGATTGCAATGTTTTTTTTTTTTTAAATTGTACGCAAAATAACAAAAGATACACATCTTAACTTCATACACATGTCTAACAAAAATGATCTAAAAAAAAAAAAAAAAACTATCCACAACTCTAGGGGTGGCAATTCGGGTCCAAATCAGGTTGGCGGGTTGAGGTTAGAAAATCTATTGATCCGAACGCGACCCGCCATTGCAATGTTTTTTTTTTTTTAATTGTACGCAAAATAACAAAAGATACACATCTTAACTTCATACACATGTCTAACAAAAATGATCTAAAAAAAAAAAAAAACTATCCACAACTCTAGGGGTGGCAATTCGGGTCCAAATCAGGTTGGCGGGTCGGGGTCAGAAAATCTATTGATCCGAACCCGACCCGCCAACTCGTGACGGGTCAGATATATTGACCCGAACCCGAAAATTTCAGGTTGACGGGTTGGCGGGTCGACCCGAAATGACCCGAAATTTAATTTTAATTTATTAATTTATCACTGTAATTTCTAATAAAATTAATTTCTCACAAAACTAATTACATAATCAAGTAATAAAAATTTAAATAAATAATTTCAAACCAAATCTAAAATAAATTAAACATCGTAAAAGTGTTTTATCCCAAAAAAAATATAAAATAAATTAAAACAGTATAAAAGTAAAAAATAATATAATATATTATTTGTCCAAATATAATAATTTCAACTTCACACAAATTAAATAAATTCATTTAGGATTAAGTAATTAATGCCTTTGAAAAAAAGAATAACTTAGTTTAGTTAGATAAAATTATTTTTATGTTTATTAAATTATTTTTAATTCGTAAACGGGTCATATCGGGTCATATTAGGTCACCACGGGTTGACCCGAAATCGACCTGTTTTCTTTTCGGGTTCATCGGGTTCAACCCGATTCTGACCCGAATTCCCGAAAGCTCAACCCAAACCCATTAATTTCGTGTTAGGTTCGTGTCGTGTTTTCAGATCATGTCGAAAATTGCCACCCCTACACAACTCCTAACAATAAACCTCAATAAGGGATCTCAAGCCCAGCACTGGAGTTGTCTTCTAGTCAATGCATGAATCCTGCCTTTCTCATCAGCGTATCAAAGAAAAGTTGAGTTTCCCTCGATTTTCATTGCTAGAAAAGTTGGGTATAATAGGTAGGCAAGTTAAGAACTGAAAATCTTTTTCTTCATTATCCGTTCTTTCTTCAACTTACATTCAGCTGTAATGGCTGAATTTAAAGTGGAAGCGATGCATCTACTTCAACAATGTTGGAAACAGTTATTGTCCTTAGCTACCTCAACTCCACACCATTTATACATAATGTGCTTGCTGTGCATTCCAGGCTGGGATTTGGACGCATTCCAATGTTGGATTGTGGTGGGGTTTAATACCAAATCAATGAATTAAATCCTTTATATAAAGGAGCTAAACAAACAATTTTATTACACTCAAAATATATATAATAACAACAGACAAAATACATTTATATTAGACACTAATAATTGAGCCTCACTGTTGAGATATCTGCTCAAACACTCACTCCACAATTGAACTCGTTCATTTCCTATCTTTCACTTGAGCTTTGGTGCCCTTCAACTGAGGAAATGGCATTTATTTATACTAGTAAGGATCCTACAAGCGGCTGTAATTTTTCTCTTCTCATTCAATGCCCAATTGCCAGAAAATCTGGTGAACTTTGCAAGTAAATCTGGTTCAAGATACAAGCACGAACCAAGTTGATCAGCCGCCCACATTCAGCTTCAAGATGGACTTTGGCAATTTGTCTATTGCCAATAAATGAGTAAAACAAACACTCCAAAGCCATAAAATTTATTCTGAACACCCTAACTAAAGGTTCATCACTTTTTAGCACAAACAACATTTTCAAAAGACATATTAATTAATTAATAATAAACCTCAATGATAGATCTCAAGCCCAATACTGCAGTTATCTTATAGTCACAGAAGCCTGCCTCAGAGAAAAGTTTCGCCCAATCTTTCTCATTTCTTTGCCTTCCTTTGACTAGAACCATCGCCCCCATATCATAGAACAGTTGGGTCTCAATCGCCTCATGATCATCATCCCCTTTCTGCTGGCTTTTGCAGAACGTGTCAACAATTATCACTTTGCCTCCTTTTTCCTTGCTAGGAATTGCTTCTTTACATTTTTTTAGTATTTGTACACACTCATCATCGCTCCAATCAATCAATATCCACTGCTCGATTGCAAATTGTATCACAATGAAAGAAAATTTTTGTTAGAAACATTACACCCTATCTAAAGCTTTTTGTGTCAAAAAGAAAAAACATAACTATTCTCCTATAGTACCAAACACATGCCATCAATTTGACGTTTAAAACTTTGTTCTTTTTCTGTCCCTCTTCATGATGCAGTTCTTAGATTAAGCATAGCCTCAATTTCTTCTGCTCAATCTTACTTTTGAAGTTGACACTTCCCATAATTGGTGAATTTTAATCCTATGATCTCAGGCAGTTAGGATGAAAATCTAAATAAAACTTCTATAAAAGAAAATTGTCAACTAGAAAACGTGCAACATCGATTTCATACCTTCATTAAAACAGCATCTGCAGGAGGAATGGCTTCAAACATGTTACCTCCAACATAGGCCAAGTTCTTACTACTCTCCAAGCCATCAATAACATGAGGAAGATCAAGCACAGTGCATTTCAGGCGGGGGAAAGCATCAGCAATTGCCTTAGCAAAGGTTCCAGTTCCACCTCCAATATCTACCAATGAATTCAAACCCTCAAAAACGTGCTTACAATCTTTGGTCACCACGCTACTAACCATCCGGGCATCACTAGCCATTGCTTCGTTAAAGAATTGATTAAGCTGAGACTCATGGCTCGCAAAATCATAAAGTGACCTCCCATGGCAAGTATAAAATGGGCTTTCATCGCTGTTCTGAAACCACTGGCTGAGATGGTGCCATGGATCAGTCAAGGCGGGATTGAGCATGGCCAGTAAAAATGGCGTCACGCTAAAAGGGTTGCTCTTTAAAAGAAGTTCAGAAGCAGAAGTGAGCAGATAACCCTTTTGATTATCATTCTCATTTCCAGGAATCTTTGCTTCAATGAAGAAGCCTGAGTGGATCAAAATCTGCATGAGACGATAAACGAATGGGGCTTTTTCATTCTTGATGGGAAGAGCATCGATCAATTGATCGAGGGTCATCGGCTGGCCATGCTTGTGAATAACATCTGGAATGTCTAATTGAATTGCACATTTGAGGGACATAGAATTTATGAAGTTGAATATATGGTTCCATATGTGAGCTTGTGCTTGAAAAAGCTCATCAGTATGGTCACCAATATTTCTAGCCAAATCCATTTTTTGTTTGAAATTCTAGGATTTTTTGCGCTTTTTGGTGGTGGAAATTACAAGTAGAACTCGCATTTTATAGGCGGATTATGGGATTCACAGGAATAATGTTGCATGATTAGAGTGCTCGGTAGAAAAAGGGGATTCCACTTAAAAAAAGTGCTCAATGTTTTGTCTTTCCTTGCATTACTTTAAGCATCAATAATTGTTACACTTAGAATTTGGATACCTGTCATCAAATAGCTTTATCTATCTGTAGTACTTTCATCCATATGCTCTCTGTTAGTTATACACAAATTTTGATTAAATCTGTCATTCGCTCACTGAAAAATATATATTTGTTACTCACTCTCTCAACAAAGTATCTATCATTAATTGTTACACTTAGAATTTAGATACCTGCCATCAAACTTTTATCACTACAGCTTTATCTCCAGTGCTTTCCATCCTTATGCTTTCTGTTAAAAAAAAAAATCTATGCTTTGTTGATGGAAGGACAATGATACAGTAATTATCTTTTTCAACAATTATGGTGTAGGAATGCTGTAGCAAAATAGTATTCCTTGGTGGGTTCTCAATTTCAATCATGGGAATCTCAATTTGGCGGTTTCAGTCCTTCCAATTTATGTCAAGAGTGGCAATATCACGGGTGGTTGTCTTTTTCCTAATGTGTTCTCCATCCATTTTATGGATGTAATCATGCACGCCTCTCTTGATGATGTGCATTTAATCCTTTGTTGGGTTTTCACTTTTTAATTTACATTGTTAGGTCGTTATTCTGGTTTGCAATATTTTCAATGGGCTGCATGTCATTTCAATTTGTTTGACAATAAAATAGAATAATTTTATTAATCATGAGATCGAATCTGCAACAAGTGCAGAACAAATAAAAGATGAAGAAGAGTTTCTCCATACTATGGGTGTTGTTCCCATCAAATTATTTCATTTTAATGGTGTGGCACATTTTACAGACACTAATCCTCTTCATTTGGAGGTGGTATCAATAATCGATGGCTTGAAGTTTACTCAAGACGCTCGATTTCAATTTTTGGTATTTAAGATGGGAGCTACATTCATACACTCTCCAACTTGAGGGAAAGGATTAGAGATTAGTTATTTTTAAATTTTAATTTTAACAACACCTTATTTGATAAGTTGTTGTATCAAATTATTTGATTTATAATTTCAATTCCAGTTTGATAGGATTTTATCTTGTAATTTTGATTTTTAGTTTGATAAATTTTCATCTTTTGTAACCATATTTGTGGGGTAACTTTTAGATAAACTCTCACCAATGTCAATAATGTTGGAACACCATAAATGACAGCACCCTTTTCCTAAAATTCATCACTATTGAAGATTAGATAGCTTTCAGATTTTAATTCAGCAGCATCTTTGATAAGTTGTTATAGCAAGTTATTTGATTTGTAATTTGATTTTTAGTTTGATGATAAGTTTTTAACTTTTATAACTATCATCTTTGTAGGCTAATTTCTATATAAACGCTCGCAAATAGTAGTTTGTTTGGATAGGAGTTTATTTGAGATAATTACTATAGCATTTTTTATGATATGATGTATGTGATATAAAAAAGTGATTGAAAAGATAAAAAGATTGTTAAAATTTATAAAATGAATTATTTTATCTAAAATCAAGCCAATCCAAACAAACCCTAATGATATTTGGAACACCACAAATAATAGAACTCTTTTCTAAATTTTATCGTCTCCGTACAATCTAACTTCTTTTTATGTATCTGGACTTTTCTCTTAACTTTTGGAGTCAAAGTTCGTTCAACTTTTTGATCAAGTTTGTCCATTCAAGTTATGCGTGATTGTCCACCATTTTCATCGTACGGACTTAATTAATGCATGGAATAATTCTTCATCTACCACTTCTTCACCACGTGGTTCCTTTTTTTTTTTTGGCCTTTTGGTTCGGGTTATGAATTCTGGTCCACAATGGTAAATCAAGTGTTGTCTGTGAAATGGGATTTACAAGTATGTTTTGATTGGTAACCACTTTTGTCTCCCAACCTACAAGCTAAAACTAACATGATTTTACTTGCTTTTATAAGCATCATAATTTCATTAGAAATTTATTAATTAATACTAGTTTGAAAAGACATAAAGTTAAATATCAACTCACATAAATAGGGGAACACTTAGAGAGAAGCACTCAATGAGTCTTAATTGGATTTACATCACAAAAATAAATAAAATCTAGTAATTAATATGGTTGATTTTGGCGAGAGCTGATTTCACAACATTAAGAGATTTATTATAGTCATTGAACAAGATTTAATTAATCAAGATTAAAAAAATTAGGATAATTGAGAAAATCTAAGCTCTGAATCGTCTGTCTTTAATTGTTTTTTTTGGGCGAGAATTGGACTTTTATTAATAATTAGCAATTAGCATCCGAATAGCAATAATCCTTCGCACTAAACAGCATCCTATATCCACTTCTCTATACATTGGTGAACTATCATATTTTCAATATTCGGATTTCAAATTTCAAATTTCAGTTTTATCAACTGCATCCTAAGTAGCTGTCAGCTTATTAGTGTATGATGGTTGATCAATAAAGCTAGCCAGTTTACTTAGAGTTTTACCTGAATAGTAGTGTAGTTTTGGATTTGGTAGCTTAATCTAAATAGGCAAATTTGATCTAATCCTTCGCTAAATCGACTTCAAGAGTCCAAGGTTTAAGGAATAACATTTTACTCATAAATGGCCATAGAGCTTGATCCAATACCTGAGTCTTAGCTTCTTCATATTCAAAGTGAAATATAAAGAGTCAAGATTTCAGCAGAGTACAATCCACCTTACAAAATTTTCGCATAATTTAATAAGGAGGAGCTAATCCCAAAACAAATCCCACTACTGCGCCTTTCCACTTCATGATCTCTTCTTCTACACCAACCATATCAATTTGGGCATTCATAATTGGTTCCTTTAAAGGAGGAAAGTATGCTAAACCCAATCCATCATGAACATTTGCATGATCACGAAACACTTGTGCCCATGATTTAGCTTTAACATCCGATCCACTACCATTCTGAAAGCAATCAGCCCATGAAACTTGTTTCGCAGATCCATCCTGTAATTCCAAACTCCTCGAAGTAGGTCCAGTCAAGGAATTAGATAAACCAGCCATAGCTGAGCTTAATCTTGAGAGAACTTAAAAATCTAAGCTCTTGTGAAGGCGTAGGAAGCAATAGAAGTAATCTCGAGGATAGAAATTCTGCTACGCCTAAACCCAAGCCAAGCTTTAGCTGAACCAAGTCGAGCTACGAGAACAAGGAAAAAACTAAAGGAACAAAAGAGAAAAGCATAAAAACTACTAGATATCTACTGGAGAGCTGTTACACTATATTTACTTGTCATTGGGCTGATCAATTTCAAGTAATTTCCTCCACAGATCTCACAATCTGCATCTATGGAGAAAAAGAAGAAAAGCGCACATTAACTCCCAGATTCTCTCGGTGCACATTAGCACAAGTAACGAGCTCCCCTCCAATATTCTGAAAAACCCGCTTGTCTTTAATTATTTTAGTTTTAATTGAATTCTGTTTATTATTTTAAATTGTTGAATTAATTTATAATCTAAATAATAGAGAAGTTCAATAAACATTAATAGTTGGTTAATCTTCTCTGTGGGATACGGCACTTGAATACTTGTTATATCTGCTTATGATCCATACGTAAAAATAGGATTTAATTTAACTTCACATCAAAGTTATTCCAAAATTTCAATCCTGCTGCATATCTGTCGTGGGGCACATCTTTAAATCGTAGTATGGCGAAACATCAAATGCTGATGCAGAAACCACCAATGCTGTCAACAAACTTTTGCAGGTGTGGTGCTGGGGAAAGATGAAGCTGGGGATGCTACAGAAACCACCAATGCTGTCAAAACTATTGCATCAAGAAAATGCTGCCAATTGGAGGACAGATTATAAAAACGCTTGGGGTTGGAGTTGATGATGGTCTAGAAGAGAGATGTCTACATGTCGGCAAATCCTGCTTGGACAGTCTGCTGAGCTGCTGTCGTGACTGTATCTGTGTATGGCCTTCGTTCAAGTGTCTTGTGACGGGATTTTAATATACGTGCAAGTTAAAAAATCCGAAATACATCCGTTTTATTGTAAGTATACAGGTTAATTAATAGTTTAGGGTATATATCGAGTCGATTTCACGAGAAAGATTGAACAATTACTGATGTTATTAAAGCTTCTCTATTATTTAGACTATCAATGAATTATAAGAAATTAAACCGACTGAACTTATATAAAATAATAAATGAAAACTCCTTAGATTATGGTATCCCTAACTACTCATGCAAGTGTTATATTTGGATCATTGAATACTACTATCTAGGCTAGTTATTGTGTACTTTCCTTATGCATTTGAATCCTACCTTCATAGTGAATTAATTATACTCATAACTAATTCATACCTATTCTCATGGTTATTAAATTAGCTACAAGTTCATTTTTTCAATGAAATTACATGAAATTAATCACCAAAACCACATAGGTGCACCTCTACTCTCGTAAGTGTACTTCCTATGTTTAGCACTTCTTGAACCAATATTAAATCTCAATTTTCATTGCAGAAATAACACCTTAGATAATCACAATTAATAGTACCAGATTAATTATGATTTAAAGAGCCAAAGTGCTAAATAACTTGTTCAAATAATAGCAATCAAATAGCCAAATAATATACATTAACAATCATAGAGAGTTCAACCAAACCCAAGACATAAACTTTAAAGACACATAATAAACACAAAATCCAGAACTTGCATATTAACCATACTTAAGAATCCAATACAAAAGATAAAGAGTTGGAGAAGAGATAACCCATGTCACTTGAGTTTCAACTTCTCTTTCTTCATCTCTATCTTCATCCTAATCTAACCATTATACCAGAATGGATGAACTAACTAGCTAAACTATCCTACACTAAGGAAATGGAAGAACTACATTTCTGCACTCCAAGCTTTCCTTCATATGATTCTCAGACCTCCCAAATGTCTTTGCATATAAACTGATGAAAAGCTCCTCTCCTCACCAGTCCAAATTTGCTACTATGATTCTCCAATCTCCTTTTGTTAAGATAGCCAAAAACAAAGATTTTTGACTTGACAATAAGCCATATTTTCTACCCTTTTGTCTTCTGAAGCATGTGCACCGAATTCCCTTGCAAACTTATAGCTGGAAACTAGTATGAACACAAGAGAAATGGTTGAGCAAATTGCAGAATTTCAGCTACAAAACACGAAACACAAAATGCGACATCAACTCGCGTTTTCAACTTGGCTTCATTTCAACTGCGATTTTCTTTATTATGGAGGCCGAACTAGCTTTTGTGCAAAACACAAAGGTTGTAGCTCTTTGAGTTAGTTTTACAGTGCTTCAAGAATCATCTAAATCGAAGTTTTGTAGATTGAGATATGACCAAAATACCAAAACCTGGTCAAACCCATGTTTTCAACTTCGTCCATAGAGTGCAGCTTTTGTATTTCAACTTTTTGTCCATGAAAACAGTAGAATTGAATTTCGATGTCTTCATACCAAATATACATCTGTCTCTTAGCTTCAAAAATGTATAAAGATCACCTCAATCTGATATGTGTAGCTCCAGATATAATTGAAATACAACAATATGTTAGAATTGTTTTCACTTGCATTTAAGGAAGATTCTAGGGATGTAGATTCCACTTATGGCATAAACTACACAAATGAATGGATTTACTCCTTGCTATTATTCTTGCTTAACCAGAGATTTATTTCCAAGAATACCAAGTCTCATTTTCATGATGAAATGGCTTAGAGCAATATAGATTTCCCCATTTTCATGGTGAAATATTCTACTACTCCGTTTTATTTCATGAAATGCTCAATAATCCACCTAAGTGTATCTCTATTTTCATGAACATACAACTCAAGCTCTACTCATGTGTTTCAATTGTTATTACCAATTCTCATTGAATAATAACACTATAAACATGCTATTGGTGATCAATCAACAACACGTAATCACAGCTACACAAGTAGACAAGTTACTACAAGATATAACAAGTGTAAATCACATTCCATTCATATTATTTAACCATAAGCTTCATCTACTCCCTAGATTAAGGGGTTTAGCTACTCATGAATGATTTAACAATCAAACTCACAAGTTTATTAATGCCAAACATCATGAAGTACAAGTACAAGAAAGATAAAAGAAAGCTTAGCCACTTGAAGGTGAAGCTCTCCAATTCCTGCTATGCTCTTGCACAATATGATTACAAGTAAAAACTCCAAGTACTTCTCCAAGAACTCCTATCTAGAGAGAAACTAGATACCAGAAAGAAAACTAGCTACGTATGGTCATCCTCCTTCTCCCCAGTCTTTCTGCATAAAAATGTGGTAGAAATTCCATTCCTCTCACTTCATAATTTCTTCCACTCAGATCTTGTAAAAAGAGGTCAAAGATATGATGTCTCCTTTTGTCCACATTCATTTGGTCTTCTCTTTTGTTGCAGAAGCATGTGCCACCGATTTCTGTCCCTCAAAATAGCTGGAAAGTTGTGAAAAAGGTAAAGAAAAACAGCTATGGCACTTGCTGAGGAGAGAGACAGATCCGAGCCTCGGATCCGAGGAGTGAAAATTGGATCCGAGCTCGGATATTAGGATCCGAGGGCTTCCATGATGGATCCGAGGTCGGATCGTCCTGACCTCGGATACACTCCGCCAGAAGTACAGACTAGGGGTCGGATCCCTCTTGTACACACAGATCCGAGCGCGGATCTGTGTTGAACAATTTTCCAGTTTTTCACTTCTTCCCTTTTTCTACATTTTTGCTCCCAATTTCTTGTGTACTTTGTCTTCTGAATGACCCTGACATTTCTTTCAACTTGTGCATGAATTTCATACATCAATTACCTTCACAATTTCACAAAATTAACGCATTAATCCACTCATTTATCAATTTCTGAACTCTTAAACAATATTTAAGCAATTATCACCAAAAGAGTTCAAATATGGCTTTAATCTTCTCAAAACATACCAAAAATTCATGCCAAATTCGTACAAAATGTACGTTAAATATTCACTTATCAAATTCCCCCACACTTGAATCATTGCTTGTCCTCAAGCAATTTTACACAAAACTTATTTCAAATATTCAATAGAGATAGAGAAAACAATATGCGTACTATTGTCAAATTTAATTCCTCAAAAACCTAGAAATCAATCATTATGCCATTTCTCAGATTACACTAAATACTCATAATATTCAATTAAATAAAAATAACTATGCCTTAATTTCAACAAATTCAAATCAATTCTCTCATTCTATCCTAATTTCACAAATAAGTAAATCACATTAGTCAATTTTATGGCCTTCCTCATCCCAAAACTTATCAATTTAGAGGGATTTATTCACATTTCATCTTATTTAAATAGTGAAAACGTCTTTTTACGCGAAAATCAACACTTTTAGGTGAAAATTCCCGGTTACTCAACATTTCACTTATTTAAATTGCTAAGCATACTCTTAATTCCAATACCTTTTTACGCGAATGTCGACATTTGTAAATGCCAACCCCCGGTTACTCAGTATGTGAATCATTGGAGTAGAATAATAATATTATTCTTTTTTTTTAATAATTTCTTTTTCCCTCTAAGTATAATTAAAGGAAGAATTTGGCCTTGTCTTTGACTATATCAATCACTTACTTATAAAATTAAGTAACAATGATAAATATCATTAATTTTGCAAAATTCTAAGCATAATTTTTCTTATTTAACCAAATATACTTTCTAAAATGTAAATATCCTAATTGCATAATAATTCGTTCCAAGCCAATTAAGAACTAAACTTTTCCAAAATACACATAGCATTTTATCCAATGGAAGAATTAGACACTTAAAATTTTAACATTTTGGCCATTTAATTGGAAGAATTGCAATGAAATATTGGAAAATGTTTTAGAAAAATTTCGACAGAGTTTCCCCATAAAAATGGATGAAACTCCCTGCCAAATATCATTAATTTTCACAAAAATTATCCTCATGACTATCTCCACATATAATTCCAACATTTTTAAGCCATAAACAACTAAAATCATGCATTTCAAAACACAATCACCCATAAGATATGCAATGCCTCCCCCACACTTAAAATCTACAATGTCCTCATTGTAGAGGAAGGTAAAAGAACTGAAACTTCCCTCATATAGGTGGTGATGCAATTTGAAGCCCTTACTCATCACGATCATCCAATTTCTGTTCAAAATGAGACAACAAAGGTACCAAACACCATAAGTAGCACAAGATGATTCAAATTAAAGAAAAATAAAAACTACAACATTTATCTTAACAAAAGAAGAGAAAAATAAAGAAATAAAAGGTCGAATCCGCTAAAAAAAACATCATGGCTGCTGGGAACGAGGGTCTACTGCCTCCTCGGCTCCATGAGGACCCTGTGAGGTACCAATATGGCCCTCCTCCTGATGAGGTGTCGGAGTAGGGGACCGTCGGATATGGAAATGATCCTCGATCGCACGAAGACGGCGATCATGTCGGTCGAGGCGCTCAGTCATCATCCGCTCCGTCTGGTCAATGCGCTCGACGACTCGCGTCTCCATACAGCAAATAGCATTGAGAAGCTCTTGCCACTTGGAGCGCGTTTGAGGAGGTGGTCGTGGAACCGGAGGAGGAAGAGTCTGCTGTGCCTCCGTCTCTTGAGTTTCCGCTTGAGGTTCAGTGTGAGGCGGAGGTTGAGTGGAAGTCGATGCTTCTCCTGTGTCCCGGACCAAAGCAGCTCCAAATTCCGTAGAAATACCCAAGGATTTGAGTATTGAAACATTTACCTCCTCGGCCGACCTAGTTACCACCGATCTCTCGGTTCCAAGAGGAACCTTGAGCTTCTCAAAAATGAGGGATAGCAGTCGAGGGAATCCAAAACAAGTCTCGCCGGCCCTCATGCGAGCTGTGGTCCGCATATAACTGATGATAATGCTGGGTAGAGGAATACCAGTCAACTGTCTACCCACTCCATGTATCATCTTATCCAGAAAATAGAGATCGCTATTTCGGATCTCCCGTTTACCACTCTTTTTCGGCACCACATTGAAGGCAAAAAGATAGAAGATCAGGTGGTAACGATGCTCAAAGGAGTCGGCATATACCGTGAGTTTTTTCGAACTTCCTCGCTCACGGTACTGACCCTTTAGACGTCCCACGGCTTCTCCCACTTGCCAAGGGTCTCGAGCTTTGAATTCCTTGGTCAGTTTGACATCTTCGCCTTCGTCTTTGAGTTGGACGAAGTGTCTCAATGTATCTCGATTGAGAGTCACTCTTTTACCTCGAACCCACGAGACGATGAGGTTGCCACTGTGGCTCTGCTTGTTCTCCACATTGGCATAGAACTCCCTGACCAGGTTGGGGTAGTAGTGCTTGGGCAACTGAAGGATGTTCTCCCATCCAAGCCTCTTGAATGCTGTCGAAATGTGGTAGTGCGCATCCACCTCTGGTGCCAAGTGTTTCTCAATTATGATCTCCTTGTCCAGTCCGGCTTCATACCACTCTTGGTTTTCGAGCGATGTGAATCGTGTGGTATCGTAGTCTGGCGGTGGCTCGTCACGGCTAGTGGATGCGGTCTTCCGGCGAGACCGAGGTGGCGACTCAGGTGAAGGAGATTCCTCCTCAGGCGACTCCTCATGCAAAGAAGGTGTATGTTCTTCACTTGACGATGGTGTAGGAGTACGAATACGAGCCCTCCTTGTACGAGCCATAGTACCTATAAACAAGATGAGTATTTATTAGAAACGATAGAAACTCACTCATACATGTTAAATAGGAATTTAAGAAAATTTCGGCAGAGTTTCCCCTGAAAAAGGGCTAAACTCCCTGCCAAAATGTACCCAAATTTAAACAAATAAACTTCCTAACACTTCTCAAATCCAATTCCCACATTTAGAAAGGATATTAGCAGTAAAGAAATCATTTCATGCATATTAAGTGCAAACAATTTTAAATTATATTCATTTGCAAGAATGAACACTCAAACACTTGAGAATATCTTCAATCCAATTCATAACACTCGTTAACACTTAAGTTAACTACACATGAGTCCCAATTCATCCAAATACAATTATTTCAAGTAACAGTGGTTCAATGTGCTTAACTTGATCGGGAACACACACTTTTACCTAATGGGCTATTGCTCTAGTGATAGCATATCATTTTCAATTGGTATAACAGTGATTTATACCTCTCTGAACAAGTTCAGATATTCAATGAAAGCTAAATTCACAAGTTTAAATCACTAAAATGTTCAAGCCCAAAAATTGAGAAGGAAATCTCAAAACTATCACTAAATCCACAATTCTCTCACAAATAAACATGAAAATAATTATAACAACTGATTTGAGCACAATGTAGCACAATTATATCAAGAATTTTCAACAATTAAGCTATTTAGCAAAATATATTGAAAAACTAAAAATATGCAAAAATGAGAGATATACAATGTCACATAAATTCGAAATTTGTTACCTCAAATAGATGGAGTGATGATGGAGGATGATAATGATGCAAAAATGGAGAACAACCAAGCCCAAATTCGACCTCAAAATGCAAGATTTCAATTCGGCCCTATTTTGCGTCTTGAAGATCAAAACCCCTCAATTTGATGTTTTTGATTCCAAATTGTTAAGGGTTAATGCTCAGAAGAGGTTAGTGAAGGTTTTTGTTGTGAAAAATTGGGAATGTTATGGATGAAATGGAAGATTGGAGGAAAGGGAATAGGGTTTCGAAGAGAGAGAAAAGAGAAATCTGGAAATTGAGGAACCGAGGCCTCGTTTCCCTTCTTATCGCGAAAGGATCCGAGGTCGGATCAATTCTGGAAGGCCTCGGATCCGACAGGGCTCGGATCAGTCCCAACAGAAACACAGACGAGCCCTCGGATTTATCTGGGTTGGAATGGATCCGAGGTCGGATCAGTTGATCCGTGGTCGGATCTGTCTGGGCTTTTCAGGATCCGAGCTCGGATCTGTATTTCTCTGCACTAATTGCAGAAACTGCAATTTTTTCAAACTTTTTCTCCCTTTTTCGGCCAATTCCAAATTACACATTGGACATACCTTTTCTCAATTCCAACCTCCCACGCACATGTAATATACCATAAACATAATATCCAACCTCTCAAAACACAACAAACACATCTACATTGAAAATCGAGGGGTGGGGTTCTTTGATCATTTTTGCATTTTTACACTAAAATGGCATTTTTGAGCATTAAATGTACATCAAATGAGTCCATAAGCCTTTATAACCATGATATCACCAAAACTCATTTGAAATGCACAATGTATGTATATGCATGGGAATTTTAAGCACTTAAAACACAATTTGGTAAGAAAAACTCCCTTTTACACATATTCTTCAAGTGCACCTCCGAGATGGATGATAAAACTCCCGTACCTCCTACAAACAAGTGAAATACATCTAATTAGTCAATTAAATCACACCAAAATGTAAGAAACACCTAAAAACACACAAATACACTATTATCATTGGGTTGCCTCCCAACAAGCGCTTTTGTTTATAGTCGTTGGCTCGACAATCCTATAACTTCTTTAATTCTCCTTTGCATTTCCTAAGGAGTAAATTACCCCTTTAGGAACTTTTTCTCCTGCCAAATAGGGCTTCAATCTTTGTCCATTTACTTTAAATGGAGAACCATTTTCTCCTTTTATTTCCACTGCTCCATACGGAAATACTTGAGTTACTTCAAATGGTCCCGACCATCTTGACTTCAATTTTCCTGGAAATAACCTCAAGCGTGAGTTGAACAAAAGTACATTTTGCCCTACCTGAAATTTTTTAGGAATAATATGCTTGTCATGCCAATATTTGATCTTTTCTTTATAAATTTTGGCATTTTCATAAGCATGTAGTCGGTGTTCCTCCAATTCACTTAGCTCAAGTAATCGCTTTTCTCCTGCAAAATTAAAATCCATGTTAATAGATTTAATTGCCCAATAAGCTTTGTGCTCAATCTCTACAGGTAGGTGACAAGCTTTCCCATAGACTAAACGATACGGCGACATCCCTAGGGGTGTCTTAAATGCCGTTCGGTAAGCCCATAGTGTATCATCTAGCTTTGTAGCCCAATCCTTGCGTGATTTATTCACAGTTTTCTCCAAAATGAGCTTTATCTCTCTATTAGCCAGCTCTGCTTGTCCATTGGCTTGAGGATGATATGGAAGTGATGTCTTGTGCCTACAACCATATTTAAACAATAAGGAATCCAATTGTTTGTTACAAAAATGTTTCCCTTCATCACTTACTATGGCCTTGGGTATACCAAATCTACTGAAAATATTCTTTTTAAGGAATCTAAGTACAATCTTAGAGTCATTAGTAGATGAAGCGATTGCTTCTACCCATTTAGAAACATAATCCACTGCTACTAAGATGTACTTATTATTAAAAGAACTAGGAAATGGTCCCATAAAATCAATACCCCATACATCAAATAACTCAACTTCCAAGAATGTAGTCAGGGGCATTTCATTTTTTCGAGATATATTTCCAGTTCTTTGGCATGCATCACAATTTTTAACATATTCCCTAGCATCTCGGTACATAGTTGGCCAATAAAATCCTGATTGCCATACCTTTGCCACAGTCTTTGAAGTACTGAAATGACCACCTGTTTCAAGGTTATGACAATGATATAAAACATTATGTACCTCATCTTCAGGAATACATCTACGTATCATACCATCGGCACAATGTCTGTATAGCAATGGTTCCTCCCAAAAGTAACTTTTGACGTCATGTAAGAATTTCTTCTTTTGATGATAATTGAACTCCTTTTGAATCTCTCCACTGACCAAGTAGTTAGCAAAATCTGCATACCATGGAGAATTTCTAAGTGCTAGGACAAACTCATCCGGAAAATTCTCTTGAATTGGAACCTGATCTTTGATTGGGATATATTCCAAACGTGATAAATGATCTGCAACTAGATTCTCCGATCCCTTTTTGTCTTTTATCTCCACATCAAATTCCTGCAATAAAAGAATCCACCGAATTAGTCTAGGTTTTGCATCCTTCTTATGCAGCAAATATTTAAGAGCTGAATGGTCCGTATATATAATAACTTTAGATCCTACTAAATAGGATCTAAATTTGTCCAAAGCAAATATCACTGCCAATAGCTCTTTTTCTGTTGTTGCATAATTGAGTTGTGCCTCATTTAGCAACTTGCTAGCATAGTAAATGACGTGCAATCGTCCTTCCTTCTTTTGTCCCAAAACTGCTCCAACCGCATAATCACTTGCATCACACATCAATTCAAATGGTAGTGACCAATCGGGTGAAGTTATAATTGGGGCCGAAATCAATTCCTTTTTCAACCTTTCAAATGCAACCAAACAATTGTCATTAAATTGAAAAGGAGTATCTTTGCATAATAAATCACATAATGGCTTTACTATTTTAGAAAAATCTTTAATAAAACGTCTATAAAAGCCAGCATGTCCTAAAAAACTCCTTATCCCCTTGACATTGCTTGGGGGTGGCAATTTTTCGATAACTTCTATTTTGGCTTTATCCACCTCAATTCCCTTGGAGGAAATCTTGTGCCCTAAGACAATTCCTTCTTTTACCATAAAATGGCATTTCTCCCAATTCAGTACAAGATTTATTTCCTCGCATCTCTGCAAAATCAATTCCAAATTATGAAGACAATGGTCAAAAGATGAACCGTACACAGAAAAATCATCCATAAATATCTCCATAATTTTCTCAATATAATCAGAAAAAATAGCCATCATGCATCGTTGAAAAGTTGCAGGAGCATTGCATAAACCAAATGGCATCCTTCTAAAGGCAAAAGTGCCATAAGGACATGTAAATGTGGTCTTCTCTTGATCCTCTGGAGCTATAGCTATTTGATTATATCCTGAAAAACCATCAAGAAAACAGTAAAATTCATATCCGGCTATTCGCTCCAATAATTGATCAAGAAATGGCAGGGGAAAATGATCTTTTCTTGTTACCGTATTCAACTTACGATAATCAATACACACTCTCCACCCTACCACAAGTCTAGATGGAATTAATTCATCATTTTTACCTATGATTGTAGTTATTCCACCTTTCTTTGGTACCACATGAATTGGACTAATCCAAACACTATCTGAGATAGGAAAGACTATACCTGCATCAAGCCACTTAAGAATTTCATTTCTTACCACCTCTTTCATGTTTGGATTGAGTCTTCTTTGTGTTTCCACCACTGGTTTGTAATTGTCCTCCAATAAAATGCGATGCATGCATATTGAAGGACTTATACCTTTAATGTCAGCAATTGTCCATCCCATTGCCTTCTTATGCTTCCTTAAAACTCTTAGCAACTTTGTACACTGCTCATCATCAAGGTCAGCACTAACAATTACAGGTAAAGTACTATTTTCTCCAAGAAATTCATACCTTAGATGAGTTGGAAGTGGCTTAAGCTCTAACCTTGGAGGTTCAATTTCTGAAGGTTGTGAAAACCCTTTTCCTTGGCCAAGATTTTCATACAAATTACCCCTTTTATAAGGTGCTTGAAAATCCAAGTACTTGGCCAATTCTTCAATTTCTTCAAAAACATCTTCTTGCTTACCTAAACTCATTAAACAATACTCAAGAGGATCTAAATCAAGGTTGACTTGACTCATCTCTTGGGTTAGTTTATCAATTGTGCCAATAGAATAAGCATGATCAGTAAAAGAAGGGTATTTTTCCATTTCATTCAAATTAAATTCTACTTCTTCTTCACCTACTTGAAACTTAAGCTTGCCATTTTTTACATCAATAATAGTACCTGCAGTAGCTAAAAATGGTCTACCTAGAATAATTGGCATAGATATATCTTCTTCCATATCTAATACCACAAAATCCACTGGAATGATAAATTTTTGAACTTTTATCAATACATTCTCCAACACTCCCAATGGATATCGAATAGACCGATCCGCTAGTTGCAAAGTAATATTTGTGCGTTTAAGTTCATGCAAACCCAATTGTCTAGCCACTGTTAAAGGTATTAATGATACACTAGCACCAAGATCACACAATGCTTTAGAAAAATCAACATTACCTATGGTGCAAGGTATAGAAAAACTCCCTGGATCCTTCAACTTTGGTGGTAGCTTATTTTGAATAATTGCACTACATTCCTCCGTTAGTGCTATTGTTTCGCAGTCTTCCAACTTTCTTTTTCTAGTCATGATTTCCTTGAGAAATTTCGCATAAGACGGAATCTGCAAAATAGCATCGGCAAAAGGAATGTTAATGTGCAATTGTTTGAAAAGTTTAACAAATTTTTCAAAATCTTTATCAAACTTATTTTGCTTTAATCTTTGTGGAAATGGAACCGCAGGGGGTATTGGAATGGTAGCGGAAGATGATGGTTGATTTTTTCTTGATTCCTCCCGGCTACTTTCCTCCACTATCGCCTCTTGGTTCCTATGCTTTTCTTCTTGTTTTTCATTCTCATCTTTCTCAACTTCCACCACTGGAGGATCTTCTAATTGCTTACCACTACGAAGAGTAATGGCTTTGACATGCTCCTTAGGATTTACCTCCGTTTTGCTAGGTAATTCTCCTTGATTACGATTATTCAAAGAACTAGCAATTTGACCAATTTGGACCTCTACATTCCTGTACATTGTAGTGAGTTGGTCCAATCTTCCTTCTACTCGCTCAAATCTGTCTGAAGTAACTTTTGCGAGCTTTTCCACTGCCATCTCCCAACCAGGTTTAGTTTCAACTTGTTGTTGCCTTGATTGAAATCCCGGTGGATTGGCTGGCCTTGGTTGATTTCCTTGATCCTTCCATCCAAAGTTTGGATGATTTCTCCACCCCGGATTGTAAGTATTCGAGTAGGGGTTATTTTGAGCATTACGATTGTAATTATTAACGAATTGTACCTGCTCAGAATCAACACACTCATTAGTATCATGTTCACCTCCACATATAGAACAACATGCTACATGTGCATTAGATGAACTTGGACCAACTCCACTTTGTCTACTTAGCAACTTCATCACATTATTCATTTGAGCACTCAGCATATTGAGAGTGTCCATTTCTATCATACCTGCGTGACGTCTTGTATTACCTCTCTCATTGGCCCATTGGTAGTTGTTTGCAGCCATTTCTTCTATCAAATTCTGAGCTTCTTGGGGTGATTTACCCATTAAAGCTCCACCTGCAGCTGCATCGATCATAGTTTTAGTAGAAAAAACTAAACCATTATAGAAGGTTTGTATGATTAACCACTCCGGCAGTCCATGATGTGGACATTTCCGAAGCAAATCTCTAAACCTTTCCCATGCCTCATATAATGATTCACTTTCTAATTGGCTAAAACTAGTGATATCCATTCTAAGCTTAGCAGTCTTACCTGGTGGAAAATACTTATTTAAGAATGCTCTTGATAACTCATCCCATCCAGTGAAAGTATTAGGAGCATGAGAGTGTAACCAAAGTTTGGCCTTATCTCTCAATGAAAATGGGAACAATCTTAGCCTTATAGCATCATCACTAACTCCATTCATTTTAATTGTATCACAAATTTCCAAGAATGTAGCTAAGTGTGTATTAGGGTCTTCTACTGCATTACCTCCAAATTGAGATTGTTGAACCATTTGGATAAGTGCTGGTTTAATCTCAAAATTGTTAGCATTTACCGTAGGCCTTGCTATACTCGTTTGAGATCCTTGTGTTCCCGGTAGAGCAAAATCTCGTAGAACTCGCCTATGTGCTTCGTTTTCTGCCATGTCTTCTTCAAATGGAAGCTCTATTAAGATATCTTCTATTGGCTGCCAAACCTCTTGTTCCTCTTGATGTGATGTACTCCTCCTTTGTCTGTGTAATGTTCTTTCAATTTCAGGATCGAAATGTGCAACTTCTCGATTTGATCGGTGCATACACTACAGACAAAAACAAGAGAAATTTTGCAGTTTAAATTCAACAACTTGAAATAATAAAAAAAAATGAAAATATCTAAAGTAATAGAGATGATTAGGCCCTAATATTGCCGCTCCCCGGCAACGGCGCCAAAAACTTGACGGGATATTTGTATCTATACAAGTTTAATTCCGATTTTACACCCGTTGGACTGCAAGTATACAGGTCGCAATTGTAGTACAAGATGTGTATCGGGTCGATCCCACGAGAAGCAATTTAAACAATTACTAAGCCCTTGTTCTCTCTATTATTTAGACTTACAATTAATTTGAGCAGAGAAAGTCTAATGCTGTAATCTACAAATCTGATATACAAATCTAGTTTAACAAATACTGAATACAAATAGAGAAATTTTACTTAAGGAAGATTCTAGGGATGTAGATTCCACTTATGGCATAAACTACACAAATGAATGGATTTACTCCTTGCTATTATTCTTGCTTAACCAGAGATTTATTTCCAAGAATACCAAGTCTCATTTTCATGATGAAATGGCTTAGAGCAATATAGATTTCCCTATTTTCATGGTGAAATATTCTACTACTCCGTTTTATTTCATGAAATGCTCAATAATCCACCTAAGTGTATCTCTATTTTCATGAACATACAACTCAAGCTCTACTCATGTGTTTCAATTGTTATTACCAATTCTCATTGAATAATAACACTATAAACATGCTATTGGTGATCAATCAACAACACGTAATCACAGCTACACAAGTAGACAAGTTACTACAAGATATAACAAGTGTAAATCACATTCCATTCATATTATTTAACCATAAGCTTCATCTACTCCCTAGATTAAGGGGTTTAGCTACTCATGAATGATTTAACAATCAAACTCACAAGTTTATTAATGCCAAACATCATGAAGTACAAGTACAAGAAAGATAAAAGAAAGCTTAGCCACTTGAAGGTGAAGCTCTCCAATTCCTGCTATGCTCTTGCACAATATGATTACAAGTAAAAACTCCAAGTACTTCTCCAAGAACTCCTATCTAGAGAGAAACTAGATACCAGAAAGAAAACTAGCTACGTATGGTAATCCTCCTTCTCCCCAGTCTTTCTGCATAAAAATGTGGTAGAAATTCCATTCCTCTCACTTCATAATTTCTTCCACTCAGATTTTGTAAAAAGAGGTCAAAGATATGATGTCTCCTTTTGTCCACATTCATTTGGTCTTCTCTTTTGTTGCAGAAGCATGTGCCACCGATTTCTGTCCCTCAAAATAGCTGGAAAGTTGTGAAAAAGGTAAAGAAAAACGGCTATGGCACTTGCTGAGGAGAGAGACAGATCCGAGCCTCGGATCCGAGGAGTGAAAATTGGATCCGAGCTCGGATATTAGGATCCGAGGGCTTCCATGATGGATCCGAGGTCGGATCGTCCTGACCTCGGATACACTCCGCCAGAAGTACAGACTAGGGGTCGGATCCCTCTTGTACACACAGATCCGAGCGCGGATCTGTGTTGAACAATTTTCCAGTTTTTCACTTCTTCCCTTTTTCTACATTTTTGCTCCCAATTTCTTGTGTACTTTGTCTTCTGAATGACCCAGACATTTCTTTCAACTTGTGCATGAATTTCATACATCAATTACCTTCACAATTTCACAAAATTAACGCATTAATCCACTCATTTATCAATTTCTGAACTCTTAAACAATATTTAAGCAATTATCACCAAAAGAGTTCAAATATGGCTTTAATCTTCTCAAAACATACCAAAAATTCATGCCAAATTCGTACAAAATGCACGTTAAATATTCACTTATCAACAAAAATATTGTATTATATGTGTGTGTGTGTGTGTGTTTGTATATATAATATTAAAAATACCAAAAATGGATTAGATAAAATAAAGAAAAATTATAACCTTATGTCTGCTTAAGAAAAGTAAAACTTGTTTGTGTAACTAAAGTAAAACCTACTTGTGTGACTAATGCTATGCTATAAGTAGAAACCCAACAAACTACTGTAAACTTTAATGACTATTTGCAAAAAAAACTTGATGTCATCCTGCAAATTAATTATCACAGTTGCAATAATTCTTTTCCTGGGCACTATCAAATGATTTTTATTATATTAATCTAATCGACCAAAAACTTTTCCATAATCATGTGTAGGTTGCATGTTGGTTTTAAAATTTGCACCAATTTCACTATTCTTATTATTACTGGTAAAAGTACTCCTAATTAAAACACAATAAAATCAAGTTTTTTTTCTTTTTTGATGTAATAGTTATATTTACTGGAAAATTAGTAAACCATTTTACGATACAAAGTTTCTTCTAAAAGTATTAAAATTTTATAAATAAATTGAAATAATTTTGTAAGAGATTTATGCAATTTCACTAATACAATCAAAAGAACTTTGCATCCTTAAAATAGAAATAGAAAGAAAGAACAATGGCAAGAGTACAAAGATGACCAAATGCAATACATATGACATCATGAATTTAGGTACGATTTGTTTAGGTAATCAGTAATTTAGTCCTAATCAATATACGATGCATATTGATTTCCTACAAATGAAAATAAAATTTAGCAATTATGCATTAACGGAATTCATAGTTTGAACATAATCAATTGAGCACCTATTTTCATTTTTTAAGTAGTTATTGTTTATTTTGTTACTTAGGTTAAATATTTATATGTAAAATAACAGTAATAGCATGCTAATTCTGGAACCAACAAAACTTCAATTGTGTTAATCACACTAATTTTACATTGATAAAAATTAGTCTGAAATATGAAATGTCAATGGAAACTATTGCTAAAAAATAACAATACTTTAATTTTAGAAAAATCAAAAACCAAGTTCCCAAAATATTTCACATTTTTTTTAAAAAAAATCTCAACTTGTTAATTAAATTCAAAGTAGTTCTATGATAAAAAATATTCTTTCTCAAATATGGGGAAAAAAAGAGATTCAAATATGGTAAAAATATCTCTCATACATGTGTTAGGGATATTTGAGACTTTCGGGAAAAAAAATTTTGTTGTTAAAAAAAATGGTATTATAGTGTGCTAATTATTTTTTGATCATTTTATACTTGAACTGAATTTAATTTAAATTATACAATAGATTATATGCGCATGTGATTTTCGTTTAGTGGTTGAATCTCATTTTTATGAACAATTTCCTAAAAAAAATCCAGATTATATTAATTTTGGTCTACTAATCCTGTCATTTTTATTATTATATTAATTGTTGTAATATTTCTCTCATTTTTAGGTATATATTAATACAAGTTTAACTCTTATTAATTTTTGTATCCTAGACAATAAATTTATTAAAACTTTATCATATTATTATATTCATAGGTATTAAATTATAGAAATTATATAGACAAGTGATATGCTATATATAACTAGGAAGAAATGTTGTTATTGTTATCTAAACGTTCAAAATTTTCAAAATTTGAAAATAATTAAAAAATTATAACATGACAAAATTTTGTTGCATATTTTATAATGTTATATGAAAAATCAAAATATTTTTCTTGGTATTTTAAAATATATAAATATAAAATATTTTTAAATTATATATACAATTATGTATTATACAGGTGTATTACGAGTACTTACTAATTAGATACTAAGTTTCAATCATTAATCAAAAATATTATTATTATTTCAAAAAAAAACTTTCTAATACTGGTTTGATATAATTTTGTAACAAAAATAGTACATTTGTGCCAAAATTAGTAAGTTTCGATCATTAATCAAATTTATTCTCTTATCAATAAGAATTACTCTTTATGTATAAAACTTACTTTTTCTTGAACTAAACTTACTCTCTAAAAAGTAAGTTTGGGATATAAAGCAGTAATTTATTCTTTTATAAAAGAAGTTTCATATTTATGCCAATTTATCTTTTGAAGCATAAAATTTACTAATTTATTATGTTAACTTACTATTTCAAATGAGAAATTTACTTACTTGTTTTCAGACATCATCCTATTTAGGTGGATAGATTCAACAGATAATCAAATAGTTGCTAAAAGTTTGATAATATATTATATCGGATAAAAACTGTTTCATTATCGTGACTATCATTACTGTAGCATTTTCCTAGAATGATTTAGCAACAAAAAGTCCACTGAGCCTTAGAGTAATAGGATCGGATAGAGTTTGGGTCTAATTATATGCCCAAATTCAATATGAGCCAAGTCTGGGTTTTACTAGGCTAGAGGAGCATGATTAAGAATAGACTACTAAGCAACTCCCAATATTAACCTCTTTAAAAAAAAAAGTAAACCATGCGCCCATTGGAACATACATAATATAACTGGTGTATGTATCCAAGTTCTGCACATCTACATAATGTATTTTGCAATGCAGTCGTCCACGTTCTCTTAAGAGGCTTATAGTTTGCTAAATTTTACGAATACTTTTCAATAAATTTATCCTTCCAAAGGCAAAGGCTTAATTTCAAGGGGGAAAGAGTAAAGAATGCCATAAGAGAAAATGAAGATAGGTACTATTCCAACTGAAAAAGGTTCAAAAAATAGACATGTAAAGAAGCACATAAGAAGTCCATTGCATTAGTATGGATCAACTTAACGTGCAATTGATTCTGGAGCTAACAAATATTAATTACAAGGCATTCAAGCAATGCATGAAAAATTCATCCCAATTGAGGCATCTAAAAAGCTTAGCTTAATTTTAATTCATTCTAGGTATTAGAGGTTCTGGGTTCAAATCCCCTTGTCCCCTCACTACTTCTTAAGTCTCACCCCTCTCCTGCTGGAAATTTTTTTTTTTTTTAAAAAAAGTAGATGCTCACGTTAATATCAGCTAAGAAGCTGGTAGTTGGAGAACAATACTTATTTTGTGCTCACGTAACATGTGGTGTTAATTTATAAATTCTACTCATATTTGGTGTTTATTGCTATTTTTAGGAATTTTGAAAATAAAAGAAGTTTAAAAGCTGAATATCCAGAAGACTACACTTTGTTTGGCTTGGGAATGCTCTAAGAAACTTGCGAGTGATGTGGGATTGCTTCTGCCTTCTCTTGGTTGTCTACATTAGTCAGGGATTTGGAAATCTACATATATATATATATATATATATATATATATATATATATATACATATAATATTAAAGTGTTTCTCACTCCTATATGGTATGCTTAATTGAAGAGAATTAATGGATTATGGGTCATTGAATTTTACCTATATTGAATATTATATTATATGTTTAAAAATTATTCCTAATTTAAAATAAATTTAAAAAATAGCTAATCTTATCGTAATGATATCTGCTTTCTATCAAATTACATAGAACTATAGTAAAACCTTTTTTAAATCACAATTATTAAAATCTTACGTATTCCATAAATTACTTTCTTCCACCACCATATTGTTGATTAATATTCAAATTGTTCATCATCTCTTCCCTTAATTTTGAATTAACTTAGTACAGAAAAAGAAAATTAACTGTTATACCGACAGAATTACCAATATTGTTAGAAACTAAATATTTATTGATGAGAAAAGTGGATTGCTGGATCTTTTCTACTTAATTAAATGTGAATATATAGTTCTAGGTTTGTGGTCATTATAAAAATTTAAATTATCTAAAAGAATATTTATAAAAAAATATCTACCAAATTTTTTATATGGGATACGTTATTTGATATATACTATCATATTATAGTGAAAAGTATGTAAACAAATTTTTAAAAATTAGTAAATAATTGAGCATTTAGAATACATTAATTTTTAAAATTAATATGAATGAACATGTAGGATTGTTGTTAATTTTTGTATTTAAATTATTCATATTTGTATAAATTCACAATATATAAAAATAGACCGTGCTAAGGCACTGGCAAAATTCTAGTACTTATTGGTCATTACTTGATGTAATTTTATTTGGAAACCAATTGATCTTGTGTAAGATCATTTCATTCAAATAAATCTGTATTAATGACAGAAAATACATCAAACAAATATGACGTTGGAAATCAATAGATATATTAGATCTAAGAAGACAATATAAATAAAGATAACATTGATGCATATATATCTTCCATCCAGATGAATCACTATAACTCAATGCATCAGTGCATGTCTGTTGACAATCAGGTCTGATTAAAATTGGTTCAAGTCCAAAGGGAAATTTAGATCTAACAATAATGGAGAAATTGCATATCTAAAAACCTTGATTCTAAATTTACAAACTTTCAAATTTCACAAAGATAAAAACCTAAAAAATTCTCATAAGAAAAATCCAAAAGAGAATAAAATTCTCCCTAAAACAATTTCGGAGAGAAGAAACTCTCACTATGAGATCTTAGGAGAGAAGAATCTCTCATTAGAAAATCTAAGAAGAAAATTTATTCAAATAAGGGAAATTAAAAACTATAAAGGATACTTCTTCCTACGGGGAAAGACCAGATTTGGGCTCTCTTCCATGGGAGAGACGAAGAAGATCTTGATTGAAAGAGTTCTAAAGAAAAGGGAGAGAAGAGTTTTAGTTTTTTAAAGAGAAGGAAGAGAAAACTAAATTAAAGTTGGGTTAAATTGCTAAAATGTGGAAGTCAAATAGGAAAGGAAATATTTTCCTTCGGAGATTTTGGAAAGCCACGTGTTTAGAAGGAAAAGAGTATTCCTTCTCACGAGTGAACAAAAGGGACGGACAACTCATTAATTTTTCTCTTAGGTTTTTTCTTTCTTTTCTTTTTCTCTTTTCTCCTAGCAATCCCTAGTTTTCAGCAACGGATCTTTCATTCCGTTCCTAAACTATTTTCTGTTTCACTTTTTATTATATATATGTGTGTGTGTGTGTGTGTATGTGTATATTATATTGACAGGTGCCGAACCTGTGCAATAATAATAAATAAAACCTAACTACCACTTAAAGCAGTCAATAGTTAATTCGAGTACTGGAGCAGGGACTCTAGGTGTGCAATGGGTTACTTGATTCACCCTGTTCCCAAAGAGTTTGCTTAATCCGATATACCTGAATTAATTATTTAACTGAATTTACTAACTAATAGACAGTGGCAAGCAGGGTCGTCTCCTCAGGGACTGGAGAATTATTTATTCCTTTTCGAATCAAGGCAGATGGGGGTTGTCACGATTTAGTGCTAAAATAAAGCAAGTGCAGAAAATAATTAATTAAAAGAAATAATTAAGAGAAACTCTAGCCAAGGGTACACTTCAGAATTGGTTCATGCAACTGATCATCGATTCACAAATAATTCCAACTTTTATTAATAGATTGGTTAAAGCAGTCTCGCACGCGCTAAACAACCAACCCTTCCTTAATTTATCGATAGCTAAGGTACGACCGTTAGCTATTTCTCTAACCCAAAAACAACCCTAGGTACGACCGTAGGATTCAATTTCTAGATTGCATTAGTAATTAGAAAGGCCCAATCCTGACTAACAAACACGCTACGAGGGTTCATTCAAGCCAGATCAAATATTCCCCTAACACAAATCCAATTGTGCCAGTTACTACTGGAATAGAAATAACGAACAATTACGGATTCAGGTACCTCTATTTAGCAAAATAGCCTATATGAATAATTAAATATTGCGCATTTATTCAATCACTCACACGAACTATAGCGGTTAAAAGCAGGAAACATATGAATACCAATAAATGCAGGAAACAATTAAAGCGATTTAGATCTCACAGTAGTGATGAACCCATTCGTCAGTTATCCCCTTGACTAGAATTAGCGAATTAGCCCTCCATTAATGAAGGACACGCTACGCGGGAAGAATCAGGATCCGTCGCTGTATCGGACCTTTTTTTCGTTTGGTCAAGAGCGGAAGTCCAGAACAAGAAGTTTTGATTTCTTGCACTTGTCTCCGAAAGCCCAAGCGTATGAAAGGCAGATTGTTCTGTGGTTGTCGTCAGCAAAAGTGGAAACCAAAGCTTAGAAAAGTCAATAACGGCGGCTATTCTTTCCTTCACTCAATTTCTACCAAAGCATACGAGAGAAAAGTCCTCCAACTCATTGATTTTGGTCAAAAGTAATCATAAGCTAAGGAATTCTAGAGTCAACATGAGATGGGAAAAGAAAATCCAAAAGTCAAGAATTGTGGCTTTGTTCTCTGCCGTTTCTCCCTACAAAGCTGCGGCTCTCTCTCTCTTTCAAACACAAAAAAACGAAGACCAGCCTTCGCCTAACCTAAGCTGCGCCTGAGATAAATTACAAATTGTTACCTCCTAAAATTGCAGCCAGACTCCCTCAAAATATATTAAAATAAAACCTATTACAATTAGGTTTCTTCAGCTTCTCAAGCGGGCCCCACGTACGATGAATCTTCTAAAAGTTGAATTTAAGCACTTTTCGGCACCCATTCCTGCAATTATCACCCAAAACAGAATATTAGTAAAATCCACCCAATTAACGAAAATATTCAGTCAATTAATTATGCAATAACGCCCGAAATACCCACTAAAATGCAACCTATCAATCTCCCCCACACCTGAACTATGCTTGCCCTCAAGCATAATTAACTCAGAAGTACAATCAAGATGCTAAGCAAATCACAGCAGTTCATACCAAGAATGGCATTCCAAATTCCCCAATAACCTTATCGAGATCAGAATATACCGAATCAACAATTCTTGCAGTTTAAAGTGCACTCATTCACTCCAAAGTGTATATGAAATGTATATAAGATGGCTCCCAAGACAACACAATAGAATGACACTGCCATAAGCTTGCTCATATATCATATCTCCACTACTCACTCATGAATTTAAATACAACAATCAAGGGACTTGCAAGGTTGTAATGGGGCTAGGGTGAGAAGGTAGGATAAAAAGGAGTCAAGAGGGTGTAGAAGTATGAAGGAAGTGCTCAGAAATTCATTACACAGATTCGTACACATTGGGAACTTCAAAGCATCTCAACCATTACACAAGTGAATTTTCTTTTCTCCTCCTCTCTTTTCCTGTTGCTTTTTCTTTTTCTTTTTTTTTTTTTTTTACGAGAACATTCAATCCTGTACAGCAAAAATATCAGCTTTACTCACTGATTCCCTGCACTCTACCCCCTTTTCACATTGTCCTCTTCTTCTTTTTTATTTTTTCAAACATAAATGGGTGCAATGCCCTTCGAATAATACTCCAAAAGCCTGTATAATGAAATCAAAGCACTTCTTCACACGAGATTCAAAAAGAAAGTCTAAAAAGAGGTTTCACGGCTAGGAGCTGGGGTCTCAAGCAAAGAATAGGATGTAAAGCTCAACTTGGCTCCCTAATGGTAAAATAATCCAAGGGTGAGTTTTAAGAAAGTCCAAAACGGCTCATTCCTAGGTGCCCTATCATTTCAATGCATTAAATTCATTTAAATGTGATTTTGACATGCATAACCGAGCAAGTTCTAGAATGACAAACCATGTGCACTAACCACTCAAAAACGAAAAATTAGGCTCAAAAATCGCACGCGTGGTCAAATTTATGTCAAGTTCAGCATATTCATCAATCAATTCGTTATCGAGGAAAATATAACACCCCATGGCATGAACTTGCTACGTACACTCATATCTCAATTGCATTCATCACAGTTTAAAGAAAGGAACTACTAAGGCAAGGGAAAAATTTAATCAGACAACTAAAAACATAACCAAAGCATAGTTAACCCTCCCCCACACCTAAACCTTACATTGCCCTCAATGGAAGCAAAGTAAGACCAAATTAGAGGTATTGGAGCAACGACACTTCCCTTAAAACGGAGGAGGGCAGAAACGAATCACGGCTGCGGAGGAAAAGGCGGGCGGAAGCCCACGTGATGGAGATACTGCGCTATATTCTGGGCCATCCCGCCCATTTGACGCTCCATCCGATCCATACGAGTGTCCATGTGCTGCATCTGGAACCGGAGGGCCGCTAGCTGGCTATCGACGGAGGAAGATGGCGGAGGTGCCGAAGATGACGGTCCGGGGGCATTCGTGGACGTACCACCAGCCTCCGGGGCAGCGGATTTGGAAGCTTTGGGCTTCGGAGGAACGGAGATTGGCCCCGGGGGAGCAAACTGGAAAGCGCCATTCACCTGTCTCACAAGACCCATTTTCTCCAAACAAACCAAATCAAGGGGCTCCATAATGCAAGCACGATGTAAGTTATGATTATTCAAGTCCAAAACCCCAAGATTTACAGCTAACTGAGTGATAAAGGAACCCAAGATTAATGGCTTATTTTTCTTACTTAGCACAGTTCGGAGGTGTAGGGCAAACCAGCTACCCAAATTGATCCTAGTCCGAGTGACCATGCACCAAACAAAAAAGAATTCGGGTTTAGTCAGAGTACCCGAGCTATCCTTCCTACCTGAGAAACTATAGGCCATGAATCTATGTAAATAGCGGTATGCGGCACTCTTAAGATAAGAAGCCTTAGACTGACTGGGGTCATAGCACTGCTGGTCAACTGACAAACCACTCCAATAATCGAGGTAATGAGAGAAAAATGGCTCTATATATTCGCACGCACTGTGCATATACTCCTCACTCTGGGAGTAAGGGATATCAATAAATCCAAGAGCCAAATTAAACTCAGTGATAGACTGGTTGAACTCTCTACCCATTAATCGAAACCTCACAACCCCAGGAGTGGTAACGGAGAATTCATCAGGAATTTTAAATTCAAAGGTAGCATAGAATTCCCACGTGAGTTCAGTAAAAGCAGGTTGATTGATAGAAGCATAGCGGGCCCAACCTACATTAGTTAAGTGCTGCGCGACCTCATCCCTCAGGTTTAGCAAATCAAGTGTAGGACCATGGAGGTATTTACAAGGAATTATCTTCCTTGTGCAAGCCGAGGCATACCGCTCCTTGTCGGCAGCCCGGGTGAAGGTCAAATGACCGCCAAAATGGGCCGGAGAGGAGATATGAACCTCCCTATTCCGTCCAAGGCGGGTACGGGGCCCTCCAGGCCCAGTCGACGGGGCAGGTCCCTCTAAGGGGACCGTAGGCTGAGGAAATGAAGTTGAAGGCTTATTCTTGCCTTTGGTTTTCGGTTTAGTCATTGGGGATTGGAAAAGAGAGCAAAGTCAAGGTGAAGTTGGGTAAAATGGAGTGGTGGTTAATTCACAAAGCAAAGGGTCCCCCAAACACAGCTCCAAGCACCAACAATTAAACAAATAGCAACCAAACAGCCCAAGAATCAATTAAGTAGATAAACAATAAAAATTGCACCCAAAAACTAATTAAACACGTAAACAGCAGACTACTCCCCAAACACTACCAAATCAACCCAAATCACTTAATTAGACTAATCGCAGCAAAGTTCCCCCCAAAAACGAATTAGAGAAACCACCGGAGTGAAAACTTTCCCCCAATATCTCTGATTGAACACCAAATTTCACAAATAGACCACAATCAACCACAGATATATCACAGCACCCAAAATCAAACAAGAAATTGAAAATCTGGCCTCAGCTAAGAAAGTAAAAATCTGTCCTCTGCTAAACAAAAATTAAGAATCTGGCCTCAGCTAAGTGACAGGAAATTAAAGAAAGAAATCACCCGCGGGGGACAACTGGCAGTTGCTGATAAGAGTTTATTTTACGTATTTTTAGTGTGTTTTATTAGTTAATTTTGGTTTGATTATTTAGTTTTATAACTAAAATAACTAAGGTTTTGGTAAAAAAACTACATTTTATGTTAAAATGGCTAAACATTGCATTTTATGGATTTTTATGGTAAAAAAACTTCATATTTTGTAGGTTTAATGATTCAATCATCAAATGAAGTGCATTGGGAAGATATTTGGATGATTGAAGATGAATTAAAGTGGTGAAAATAAAATATGAAGTGTAAAAGGAAAAATGCAAGAAAAGTCAGGTTTAACAACTCTGACACGTTTTGGTATTTTGACTATATCTGGAGCTACACAGATCGGATCAAGGTGATCTTGGTACCATTTTGAAGCTAAGAGATATATCTACATTTGGTATGAAGACATCAAAGTCCAATTCAGCCGTTTTCATAGTCCAAAAGTTGAAATACCAAAATTCAACTCAGCTGTCCAAAGTGGAAAACAGAGCTCCGACCAGTCTATAGTATTTCGGTCATATCTCAGGCTACAAAGCTCTAATTTGGATGATTCTTGAAGCATTGAAAATCTAACTCAAAGGGCTACAACTTTGGTGTTTTACACAAAATCCAGTTCGGCCTGTATCATGGAGAAAATCGCAGTTGAAGTAAGGACAAAGTGAAAACGCGAGTACACAAAACGTGACTTGTAGCTGCGTTTTGTATAGGCGCGTTTTCTGGCCGCAATTCTGCAATTTGCTCAGTCAGTTCTCTTACGTTCAAACTACTTTCCAGCTACAATCTGCAAGAGAATTCGGTGCACATGCTTCAGAAGACAAAATGGCAGACAATATGGCTTATTTTCAAGTCAAAAACAATGGTTTTTGACTATCTTAACAAAATGAGATTTGAAGAATCATAGCAGCAAATTTGGACTGGGAGAAGAGGAACTTTTCATGAGTTTATATGCAGAGACAGAGGATTCATTCATGGAGGAGAACATACGGGAGAGAACTTGGAGTGCAGAAATGTAGTTTTTCCATTCTCTTAGTATCATATTAGTGTAGTATAGTTTAGCTAGTGTAGTTCATCCACTCTTGTATATTGCTAGACTAGGATTAAGATAGAGATGAAGAAGGCAAGGTGATGAGCTCAAGTGACATGGGTTACATTCCTTTCCAACTCTTTATCTTTTGTACTTGATTCCAAATTTAGTTAAGATGCAAGTTCTGGATTTTATATTTAATATGTGTCTTTAAAGTTTATGCCTTGGGTTTGGTTGAACTTTCTATGATTGTGAGTGTTTATTATTTGGTTATTTGATTGCTATGATTTGAGCAAGTTATTTAGCACTTTTGCTCTTTAAATCATGATTAATCTGGTACCATTAATTGTGATTATCTAAGGTGTTATTTCTGCAATGAAAATTGAGATTTAACATTAGTTCAAGAAGTGCTAAACATAGGGAGTACACTCACGAAAGTAGAGGTGCACCTATGGGGTTTTGGTGATTAATTTCATGTAATTTCATTGAAGAAATGAACTTGTAACTAATTTCATAACCATGAGAATAGGTATGGATTGGTTATTAGTATAATTGATTCACTACGAAAGTAGGATTCAAATGCATAAGGAAATTACACCATAACTAGCCTAGATGTAGTATTCAATGATCCAAATATAGCACTTGCATGAGTAGTTAGGGATACCACAACCTAAGGAGCATTTATTTGTTATTTTGTATAATTTCAGTAGGTTAAATTTGTTATAATTTATTGATAGTCTAAATAATAGAGAAGTTTTAGTAATACCGGTAATTGTTCACTCTTCCTTGTGGGATCGACCCGATATATACCCTAAACTACTAGTTGATCTGTATACTTGCAGTGAACGGGTGTAATTCGGTATTTTTTATCTTGCACGTATGTAAAATACCCGTCAGTTGCTATGGTGGCACTGGAGGAGGAAGAAGGCGGCGCGCGGTTGGGTGCGAGCTGCTAGCTCTGTTGAGTCTGCGCTGGCGCAAGGCGGGCGCTGCACTGGAGTGGCGCGCTGGTTCCTGAGGGCTGTCGCGCAAGCTGTTGGGCGGCGCACGGACTGCGCTGGAGGCGCGCGCGCTGGAGTGGGCTGAAGTAGCTGGTCTGCGCGCGCGGGCTGATTCGGGCTGTGCGCTGGCGCGCAGCAGGCGAGGCTGGACAAGGTCGCGCGAGGCTGGTGGCGTGCGGCGCTGCAAGTGGCACAGGCGCGCGCGGTCTGCGCGCTGGGCAGCGCGCAGATGGGGAAGCTGCTGGTGGCGAGAGACGCGGCTGAGCAGCTGCGTGGTAGGCGGCGATCCAAGTGGCGGCGCGCAGATCTGAAACGCGCAGAGGGCGGCGCTCGGTTGAAGCTTGGTGGACGGCGACGGGCAGTGCGGCGGCCGACCAAGTCAAAGAAGGAAAAAGGAGAAAAGAAAGGAAGAAGAAAGAAGAAGAAAGAAAAAGGAAGAAAAGAAGAAGTAGGTCTACAGAAGTTTTTTTTTTTAACGTGACCACCTGGCGTGGGCACGCTCAACTGCTATGAAGGTTGCAGAACCTGAGCAGAAATTTCCTCCGTCAGGCGTGACCGCCTGGCGTGGGCACGTCTAACTACTATGGAGTTTGCAGAACCTGATCGAAAATTTCTTCCCCTCAAACGTGACCACCTGGCGTGGGCACGTCTAACTGCCATAGAGTCCGCAGAACCTGAGCAGAAATTTCCTCCGTCAGGCGTGACCGCCTGGCGTGGGCACGTCGAACTACTATGGAGTTCGCAGAACCTGAGCGAAAATTCCTTTTCCTCAGGCGTGACCACCTGGCGTGGGCGCGCCTAACCACTAATCACCTGCCACAAAACATCAAACCATCAATTAACACTAATACATAACTAAAACTTCAAAAATGCACGAAAACTGAAACAAATAGTCTTGGGTTGCCTCCCAAGTAGCGCCTTTCTTTAATGTCTTTGGCTAGACATGGCCAAAAACCCTCAAGCATGATAAGGTGGATCTTGGAGGTGTTCAACTTCTACTTCTTCAACATAGAAACCCTCATAATAAGGTTTGAGACGATGGCCATTCACCACGAACTTTTTCTCCGTTTTTAAACTCTGAATTTCCACTGCACCATAATGGAACACATTAGAAACGACAAATGGACCAATCCAACGAGAACGCAACTTACCGGGAAAAAGTTTGAGTCTTGAGTGATACAAGAGGACTTTTTGCCCCACTACAAAAGTTTTCCTAGAAACCTGCTGATCATGAAAGATTTTACTCTTTTCCTTATAGATCGTGGCATTCTCATACGCCTCATTTCTTATTTCTTCTAACTCTTGTAGCTGCAATTTCCTTTGGACCCCTGCTTCATCTAATCCCATGTTACACTGCTTCACTGCCCAAAACGCCTTGTGTTCGAACTCCACGGGGAGATGGCAAGCCTTACCGAAGACAAGTCTATACGGAGACATCCCAATCGGCGTCTTATACGCTGTTCTATAAGCCCATAGTGCGTCTTCTAATTTTAAACTCCAATCCTTCCTATCCGGGCGCACCATCTTCTCCAAGATCGATTTGACTTCCCTGTTTGACACTTCGGCCTGACCGTTTGCCTGCGGGTGATACGGTATGGATACCTTATGAAGTACACCGTATTTTCGAAACAAGGCCGTGATAGTCTTGTTGCAGAAATGTGTCCCTCTATCACTAACCACAACTCTTGGCATTCCAAAACGGACAAAGATATTAGATTTTAAGAAATCTGCAACCACTCTTGAATCATTAGTACGAGTAGCTTTAGCTTCCACCCATTTAGAGACATAATCTACAGCAAGTAAAATGTATAGGAAACCAAAAGATGAGGGAAAAGGACCCATAAAATCTATCTCCCAAACATCAAAAATTTCAACAAACAACATGGGGGTTTGAAGCATTTGGTCCCTACGAAAAATATTCCCCACCCTTTGACACCTATCACAGGATTTACAGAATAAATAAGCATCTTTGAACAGGGTAGGCCAGTAAAAGCCACTCTCTAACACTTTGCAAGCTGTTCGCTTGGGCCCAAAATGCCCTCCACATGCAAATGAATGACAGAAATTTAAAATGGAGTGGAATTCACCTGCACTTACACACCTCCTGAGCACTTGATCCGAACATTGTCTCCAAAGGTACGGGTCGTCCCAAATGTAATATTTGGCATCGCTCTTCAACTTGTCCCTCTTAGCCTTTGGCCACCCTGCAGGCAGTTGATTAGTCACTAGAAAGTTTACTAAATCGGCATACCAGGGTACAGACGAGTTAATAGCAAGTAGTTGCTCCTCTGGAAATGCCTCCCTCAATGGTGGCTCCTCCTTATGAGCCAGCAGGCGGCTCAAGTGATCAGCGACTAAGTTTTCTGCCCCACTTTTATCCTTAATCTCCAAGTCAAACTCTTGAAGAAGCAGGATCCATCTGATGAGCCTTGGTTTAGCATCCTTCTTCGTCATCAAGTATCTCAAGACTGCATGATCAGAGAAAACTGTTATTTTTGCACCTAACAAATAAGGTCTAAATTTTTCTAATGCAAAAACCACAGCTAGCAATTCTTTTTCTGTGGTAGAATAGTTGAGCTGAGCTCCATTTAACGCCTTCGATGCATAGTAGATTGCATGTGCAGCTCTACCAATCCGTTGCCCCAGCACCGCTCCTACTGCATAGTCACTCGCGTCACACATTATCTCAAATGGGAGGCTCCAGTCTGGAGGTTGGATAACAGGTGGTGATGTCAATGACTCCCTCAACCTGTCAAATGCCACATTGCACTCCTCGGTGAAGTCAAATGCCACATCTTTTTGCAACAATTTGAACAGGGGCGCTCCAATTTTGGAGAAATCTTTGATGAATCTCCTGTAGAACCCTGCATGACCCAAAAAGGAGCGCACCTCCCGCACACTTGCGGGGTAAGGTAGAGCAGAAATAATATCGACTTTTGCCTTGTCTACCTCTATACCTCTGGCCGACACTACATGCCCTAAAACAATACCATGATCCACCATGAAATGACATTTTTCTCAGTTTAGAACCAAATTTGTCTCAATGCATCTTTTCAAAATTAAAGCTAAATTATCAAGGCATTCGTCAAAACTGTCTCCATACACACTAAAATCATCCATAAACACCTCAATAATCTTTTCTACATACTCAGAGAATATACTCACCATACACCTCTGAAAAGTTGCTGGGGCGTTGCAGAGGCCGAAAGGCATCCTCCGGTAGGCGAATGTACCAAAGGGACAGGTGAAGGTAGTTTTCTCCTGATCCTCTGGTGCTATTGCGATCTGAAAATAACCAGAGAAACCATCAAGAAAACAATAATAGACACGGCCAGCTAACCTTTCTATCATCTGATCAATAAAAGGTAGAGGGAAGTGGTCCTTCTTCGTCACAGCATTCAGACGCCGATAGTCAATGCACTGGCGCCATCCTGTGAGTTTCCTCACCGGGACCATCTCACCCTCTTGGTTCTTTTCAACTGTTACTCCCACCTTTTTCGGGGCTACTTGCACGGGGCTCACCCAAGGACTATCTGAGATGGCGAAAATGATCCCCACCTCTAGGAGTTTAAGTATCTCTTTCTTCACCACTTCCATCATTAGTGGGTTCAGTCTCCGTTGCCCTTGCCTCACTGGTTTTGCATCATCCTCAAGCCGGATCCGATGCATACATAAAGAGGGGCTAATTCCCTTGATATCTGCTACGCTCCACCCAATTGCCTCCTTATGATCCCGAAGAAGACGAATTAGTCTGTCTTCTTGCCCTGGTGATAGGTGTGCAGATATGATGACTGGTAATGTCTCATTTTCTCCGAGAAAGGCATACTTCAGATGCTTAGGGAGAGGCTTGAGCTCCAACTCAGGCGCCTGCACAATAGAAGGCAACAATTTTGCCTGAGTTTCTGGTACAAAAACAAAAATAAGCTCATACCTTGGAGAAACTGGGGGGAGCGAATGTAGTGCTCCAACAGCGTGGTATAGCTCATCACTTATTTCTACATCAAAAGTTGCTCCCAACTCAAGATGTTTGGCCAATGCCACTGCCAGTGCGTCAACCCCATCCAATTCAAATATTTCCTGTACAAGGGGCTCAACAATACTTAAAGCACAAACATAGTTAGTTTCATCTGGGTACTTCATCGCTTCAAAAATATTAAAATTTACAATTTCTCTATCAAACTCCATTGACAAGGTACCCTCATTTACATCTATCTTTGTCCTAGCAGTGCTTAAAAATGGCCTACCTAACAATATAGGAGACGGATTTAGTGCCCTTTCAACCCCCATGTCTAGGACATAGAAATCTGTAGGAAAAACTAACTCATTGACCTGTACCAAAACATCTTCAACTAACCCTTCTGGGTAAGCATTGGTACGGTCTGCAAGTTGAATTATGATGCCTGTGCCTTTTAACGGGCCAAGATTTAGAGATGCATAAATTGTCTTAGGCATAACATTAATTGACGCCCCCAAATCCAACATTGCTTTCCTAATGGGAGTACCTCCTATCTTGCAGGGAATGGTGAACATACCTGGGTCCCCACATTTTTGTGGGAGCTTTCTCTGGAGCATAGCTGACACGTTTTCTCCCACCGCCACTCGTTCATCTCTCCTTAGCTTCCTCTTGTGGGTGCACAAGTCCTTCAAAAATTTGGCATATTTTGGTATCTGCTTGATTGCATCCAGTAGGGGAATGTTGATCTCCACTTTCCGAAACACATCCAAGAGCTCTTTTTCCTTTTCTACCTTCTTTGTCTTTTCCAACCTGCAAGGAAAAGGGGGTAAATTAGAGCTAATAATGAGCGGAGAAGTGGAAGTTACCTTAGGATCCTCATGAACACGTCCTTCCTCCTCAATTTCCTTTTCTATCTCCTCCTCGCTTGTGCTTTTTGAATTTTTTACTTTAGGCCCTTCCAACTCCTTGCCACTCCTCAGTGTCATGGCACTTACATTCTTGGGATTCACCTCGGGCTGCAACGGCAGTTTCCCATAAACGTGGGACTCCAAGCGGTTAATGACAGTTGCCAGTTGGCTTATTCGAGCGTCTTGGTCCTTCTTGTCCGCTTTGATCTCCTGATGAAGGCTTTTGATTAGGTCCTCCAAGGAGCTTCCTGAATTGGAGGATGAGGATTGAGATTTTGGTTGCCAAGGCTGGTGGAATCCTGGTGGACGATTCGGGAATGAACCTTGTTGCCTGT
The DNA here is from genome assembly GCF_036785885.1 of Coffea arabica. Classification (NCBI taxonomy): domain Eukaryota; kingdom Viridiplantae; phylum Streptophyta; class Magnoliopsida; order Gentianales; family Rubiaceae; genus Coffea; species Coffea arabica. Next base: position 40,107,685 of record NC_092314.1, on the reverse strand, counting down.
TCCCATAACTGAGGTTGGGATGGTCTATCCAACCAGGGTTGTATGTGTTGGAATACGGGTCATACTGTCTGCGGGGCGCGGGCACGCCTCCGGCCATATTTACCTGTTCTGCCCCGTCCTCTTGCAGAATGGGGCACGAATCCGTGCAGTGGTCCATGCTAGTACAGATTCCACACACCTTTGCTCGCGGTGTGTCTCTCATGGCCAATTGTCTGACAGCAGATGTCAACTCTGACAGTTGCTGCTGGATGGATGATGTCTCTGCCTCATTGACTCTACGGGTAGGATTGCTTTCACGGAAGCCGAACTGCTGAGAGTTTTCTGCCATGGCTTCAATAAGGTCTCACGCTTCCCTCGGTGTCTTGTTCGCCAGGGTTCCTCCACTCGCAGCGTCAATAATACTCCTGTCAGTTGACTGGAGTCCCTCATAGAAGTACTGGATCAACAGCTGTTCACTAATCTGATGCTGTGGGCATCTAGCGCACAACTTGGTGAACCTTTCCCAAAAATCGTACAATGACTCCCCGGAGTATTGCTTGATGCTGCAAATCTCCTTCCTCAAACTTGCAGCCCGGGACGCGGGGAAAAATTTCTCCAGGAATTTCTTTTTCAATTGTGCCCACGTGGTGATACTACCTGCAGGCAGGTAGTATAACCAATCCTTCGCTGCATCCTTGAGAGAGAAGGGGAAGGCTCTCAGTCTTATTTGCTCCTCAATGACCCCAGGAGGTTTCATGCTAGAGCAAACTACTTCGAATTCCTGGACATGTTTGTGGGGTTCTTCACCAGAAAGACCATGGAACGAAGGCAGGAGCTGAATTAACCCCGATTTCAGCTCGAAAAAGATATTTTCAGCCAAAGTTGGGAACGTGATGCACAAGGGCTGATGAGTCAGGTCTGGGGTAGCCAGCTCCCTTAATGTCTGAGTGTTAGCCATGCTAAATTCGTCTTCTGTTGACTCGTTTGCAGTAGATAAATGCCTTTCTTTTTGTCTCTTGGTCTCTTGCCTCCGCCTACGCGCTACCTTCTCAACCTCAGGATCGTATACCAAGTCACCTGTGCGAGAAGAACGGGGCATAAACTAGCAAAAGTACCAAGAAAAATAAAAATAAAATAAAACAAAATAAAAACTGAATTCAAAAAGAAGCAAATAATTCAAACGTCAAGTCCCCGGCAACGGCGCCAAAAATTGACAGGTGCTGAACCTGTGCAATAATAATAAATAAAACCTAACTACCACTTAAAGCAGTCAATAGTTAATTCGAGTACTGGAGCAGGGGTTCTAGGTGTGCAATGGGTTACTTGATTCACCCTGTTCCCGAAGAGTTTGCTTAATCCGATATACCTAAATTAATTATTTAACTGAATTTACTAACTAATAGACAGTGCAAGCAGGGTCGTCTCCTCAGGGACTGGAGAATTATTTATTCCTTTTCGAATCAAGGCAGATGGGGGTTGTCACGATTTAGTGCTAAAATAAAGCAAGTGCAGAAAATAATTAATTAAAAGAAATAATTAAGAGAAACTCTAGCCAAGGGTACACTTCAGAATTGGTTCATGCAACTGATCATCGATTCACAAATAATTCCAACTTTTATTAATAGATTGGTTAAAGCAGTCTCGCACGCGCTAAACAACCAACCCTTCCTTAATTTATCGATAGCTAAGGTACGACCGTTAGCTATTTCTCTAACCCAAAAACAACCCTAGGTACGACCGTAGGATTCAATTTCTAGATTGCATTAGTAATTAGAAAGGCCCAATCCTGACTAACAAACACGCTACGAGGGTTCATTCAAGCCAGATCAAATATTCCCCTAACACAAATCCAATTGTGCCAGTTGCTACTGGAATAGAAATAACGAACAATTACGGATTCAGGTACCTCTATTTAGCAAAATAGCCTATATGAATAATTAAATATTGCGCATTTATTCAATCACTCACACGAACTATAGCGGTTAAAAGCAGGAAACATATGAATACCAATAAATGCAGGAAACAATTAAAGCGATTTAGATCTCACAGTAGTGATGAACCCATTCGTCAGTTATCCCCTTGACTAGAATTAGCGAATTAGCCCTCCATTAATGAAGGACACGCTACGCGGGAAGAATCAGGATCCGTCGCTGTATCGGACCTTTTTTTCGTTTGGTCAAGAGCGGAAGTCCAGAACAAGAAGTTTTGATTTCTTGCACTTGTCTCCGAAAGCCCAAGCGTATGAAAGGCAGATTGTTCTGTGGTTGTCGTCAGCAAAAGTGGAAACCAAAGCTTAGAAAAGTCAATAACGGCGGCTATTCTTTCCTTCACTCAATTTCTACCAAAGCATACGAGAGAAAAGTCCTCCAACTCATTGATTTTGGTCAAAAGTAATCATAAGCTAAGGAATTCTAGAGTCAACATGAGATGGGAAAAGAAAATCCAAAAGTCAAGAATTGTGGCTTTGTTCTCTGCCGTTTCTCCCTACAAAGCTGCGGCTCTCTCTCTCTTTCAAACACAAAAAAACGAAGACCAGCCTTCGCCTAACCTAAGCTGCGCCTGAGATAAATTACAAATTGTTACCTCCTAAAATTGCAGCCAGACTCCCTCAAAATATATTAAAATAAAACCTATTACAATTAGGTTTCTTCAGCTTCTCAAGCGGGCCCCACGTACGATGAATCTTCTAAAAGTTGAATTTAAGCACTTTTCGGCACCCATTCCTGCAATTATCACCCAAAACAGAATATTAGTAAAATCCACCCAATTAACGAAAATATTCAGTCAATTAATTATGCAATAACGCCCGAAATACCCACTAAAATGCAACCTATCATATATCTCCTTCATAAATATCGTATTTTAATTCCTTTTCGTTGTGACTCAGTAACAACGGAACTTGTTATGATTATAGATACAACGAGGAGTTGTTAGAACATATTGACAATCATAACTAATTTATTTATAAATAGATAAATTTTATCATTGTATTAATGATTAGTTAAGTGAATTAAAATATAGATTAATCCTAGAAGCTTGTCTCTTGTTGAATTATTTGTATTTAATTTATTGTCTTTATTTAATTGAGCTGTTTAAGTTAATTTCTCACAACCCCATCTTATTTATTATTTTCTTTCAAGAAAATAAATCCTCCAGTCCCTATAAATATTATCCTACTCACTACTACACTTAATTTTATACTTTTAGAGTAGGAATTTATTTTTGGTGGTCTTGACGTAATCAAATTTTGATACTATTATTAGGGACCGGTGCCTAATTGATTTATTTGCTTTACCTTAGTATCTTTTCTTTCTTTTTTTTCTTTTTATTACTTTTTTTACCCCCTCTTTATTTATTGTTTCCTTTCAACAAAATACATCCTTCAATCCTTATGGATACGACTCTACTTCCACTATATTTTAATTTATACTTTTAGGATTCATTTGGTTTAGGGACTGAATGAGATGGGATGACTCATTTTTTAATTATTAATCTTGAGTTAAGTCATCATCGGATTAATAATCCAAATGATCTAGTATTTGGTTGGTTCTAATTTGGATAGAATGTATTGGAAAATAATCCTATGCAGTGTTTGGCTAGAAATTGGATGAGATAGGATTACTATTTTAATGTCTAAAGTACTCCTTAATTTGTAGGGTTATTTTAAAAAATAATTTAATAATTTATAACATTTATTGAAATAAAGTAATTTGAAATTTTAGAATTATAAAGTAAATTAAGGGTTTTGATATACAAAAATTTGCATTCGCTCAAACTCAACCCATTCAGGCCCTTAAAAATAAGTTTTAACCTCATTTTTAATCTAAATTTGAAATTCAATTAAATATGGATCAAATTTTGGTTAAATTGAATAAAATCCAACCCATTTAAGAGTTTAACTGATCCAAGTTCAAGGCAATATAGAAGATTTTTCTTTAGGCCGACCTTGATGATAAGTGACTAATTTACATAATAATTGTATGGCATTTTATGTTATTTTTAGTCATTTTGGTTATATTATTGAAAGAAAAAGAATCAGTTTGGCTATAATTGGTGAAAAATACTTTTAAGTGATTCAATGAGATTTTTATCACTTTTTACTTGAATTTTGTGCATTTTGACAGTTTTGATATATTTTCGTATTTTGGCTATAACTTGAGTTACATTGATCGGATTGAGATGATTCTTAAGTTAATTTGAAGATAAGAGATAGATCTACAATTTGGTGGAGACATCTAGATCCAGTTTGAAGGTTTTCCAAGTAAAAAAGCCGAATTGCAGTGGCTAATTTTCTATGGTCAAAGCTGAAATAGGGTAATGAGCAGGCAAGGGTATTTTGGTTATTTATCAGCCTACACAAATCCAAATGAGGTAATTCTTAATGCATTGGAAATTAACTCAAAGGGCTACAATTTTTATATTTTGGTCAAGAGTTATTTCTGTCTCCATCATCAAGAAAAGTTTGGTTGAAGTTGAGGCAAAATCGGAGCAGAGCTAGAAATTGAACAAAAGTACACAAAAGTGTCACTATAGCAATTCGGCCAGAACTTGGCCGGATTGTGGTCAGAGAAGGCTGCTCTTTATGCGAAAAATTCAATTTCACTTCCACTAAGTCACATGCAATGCTAGACTTGTGAGAAACATCACCAGCTGTAAAAGAAAGGTGGAGGTCTCATTTCTTGACCACCTTTCATCTTTATATAGTCAAAATTTGCAAGATTGAAAAAAATATAGAGAGACATATGGGAGAATTTGGAGAGTGCAGAAATGTAGCTCTTTCATCTTCTGAGTGTTAGATTAGTTTAGGTTTAGCTAGTTAGTTCATCCTTCTTGTTTATTAGCTAGATAAAGAAGAGGTTGGAGGATGAAGAAGGCAAGGAGATGAACTCATGGGACAAGGGTTACATTCTTTTCTAACTCTTTATCTTTTGTACTTGATTCCCAGTTTAGTTAATATACAAGTTCTGGATTTTGTTTTTATGATGTGTTTCTAAAGGTTATGCCTTGGGTTTGGTTGAACTTCCTGTGATTGTTAGTGTTTATTATTTGGCTATTTGATTGCTATTATTTGAGCAACTTATTTAGCACTTTAGCTCTTTAAATTATGATTAATCTGGTACCATTAATTGTGATTATCTAAGGTGTTGTTTCTGCATTGAAAATTGAGATTTAACACTGGTTCAAGAAGTGCTAAACATAGGGAGTACACTCATGAAAATAGAGGTGCACTTATGTGATTTTAGTGATTAATTTCATGTAATTTCATTGAAGAAGTGAACTTGTAACTAATTTCATAACCATGAGAATATGTATGAATTAGTTATGAGTATAGGTTATTCACTACGAAAGTAGGATTCATATGCATAAGGAAATTACACCATAACTAGCCAAAATAATGGTAATCAATGATCCAAAAATATCATTTGCAAGAATATTTAGGGATACCATAACCTAAGTAGCTTTCATTTGTTATTTTCTTGTATAAGTTCAGTAGGTTTTACTTGTTATAATTCATTGATAGTGTAAATAATAGAGAAGAAGTAGTGCCGGTAATTGCAATCTTTCTCGTGGGATCGACCTGATATATACCCTAAACTACTAGTTGACCTGTATACTTGCAGTGAAACGGGTATATTTTGATTTTTTTTAACTTGTACATATAGCAAAAACTCGTCATATTTTTGGCGCCATTACAGGGGATCGAACCCGGGTCGTCCGCATGACAGACAAAAATACTTACCACTATACTACAACGACCCTTAATATCCTATACTTACTCACAATTCATATACTTGCAATAAATCGCACGTGGGGGTATTTAGAAATTTATAAGTGTAAAACTTGATTGTGAATCAGCTAAATTGATATGTATACCCTACGCACGTCAAGTTTTTGGTGCCGTAGCCGGGGAAGATTTGGCAATATCGTTGTGAAAAATAATTTTATTAGTTTAGGCATTATATGAGTTATAATGTGAATGTTATTTTTGTGTTCTATATTTATTTGTGTTTTATCATCTATTCTTCTTACTAATCTTTCTCTTAAGTTATTTAAAAGAAAATTTAGGTGATGAGGAGAACAGGTCAATTTGGAGGACAATGCTTGAGAAGTGGAAGATTGGCAATGGATGGTTACCAAGTGCAAAGCTCCTTCAATAGAGGTAACCAAGAATTTACTGAATGTATGTCTTTTGAAGATGGTTTAAGATGCTTAAAGGCTAAAATTGATGTTATGATGCTACAAGTTCAAATGGACACAATTATGCAAGAAATTGAGCAAGGGAGGAATATTAATGTTTTTAATTCTTACCATGTAATTTGTGACTTGTGTGGAGGATATCATGCTACAAATACATGTATGCAAGCACAAAATATGGATTATTATGATGAATTAGAGTATTACAATCCTTATTTTGATCGATATAGTGCTAATTGGAGCGACTACTTGAGGGAGAATTTCTCCTGCTTATGGTTGAGATAATCAATGTGCATATAGTGATTATCTGCATTTTTATGATTACCAATCTGAAAGTGTCCAATGTGAATCAAAACCATCTTGGGAGCTGGCAATAGAGAAGTTAGCTAATACACCTCTACCTTGGGAGTTAGAAAGTGAACCATTAGCTAATGATTCTAATGCATCTTGGGAGCTAGTTGCAGAAAATTTTTCTAATCAATTTGATTTAGCAATAGAAAAGCTATCAAATGCAACTTTCGATCGTTTTGATAGGATTGAGGAAAGAATAGATGAATTAACTTCTCACTTTGATAGAATACATGAGCAATTGAATGCATTGTGTGAAGTTATTTCTTCTAATAATTTGCAAAATGATCCTAACATGAATGGTGGGAATGTTATATGTGAAAATGGATTGTATTTGGATGAAAATGATTAATTTCAATTGTATTTCAATGAGCAACTATCCATTTCATATGATAATACCTTTGGAGCTAACTTTGAACCTCAAGAGGTGAGTTGTAATGACTCATTTTTCACTTTTCTTGAGGAATGTATAAAAAGTATAGGTTTTAAAGGTATTCCTGCCCAAGATACTCTCATGGCATTTCCTTTGGTGAATTCTCAAGTGGTGCTTATTTAAGATAATATTTATGAAACACTTGGGATAGGTAAGTCATTTTCATCTCTCACATCATTAGATCATGTGACTTTGGCTATAAAGTCACCATTTAATAATCCACCACTACCTATAATGGTGGATTATTCGTTAACTAAACCTTCTTGAAAAATGAAGTGAAATAGTCAAGCTAATGACTATAAAGAAGTGCTAGTTGGGAGGCAACCCAACGATTTCTTAGTTTTAGTAAGTTTTAGTTATTTAACTAGTGTTTTTGTGTGTTTCATAGGTGGCAATGGGAATGGTTTATCCAAATTGTCCAAGTGCAAAAGAGATTTGAAGAAAGCAAAAAGGGAGTTTTTATATTCATTTGATGCAATTCATGTATTTAAGGTGCTTTACTCTAAAGATATATTGATGCATGAGTTCATGTTTCAAAGTGCAATTGATTGAGAAACACATTTTTCTTGAAAAAAGTGAAAAAAGTTTGAAAATTAGATGAGTTAAAAGCTTGATTAAATGGAAAACGGAAGGAAAAAGTGCAGAAATAAAAAATTTTCGGCACTAAATCCGGCCTAATATCTGGCCATAAAACGGCCGGATACATGGCCGGATTAACAGGGGAAGAAAACGAAAATTTTTCAAGCTACTAGCTTGAATCCGGCTGAAACTCCGACCATATTTCAGCCAGATATGCAGAAAAAAAATCTATCTGGCCGGATTGACCTGCAAATTTGAAAAAATTTTCTTGGCTCATTGGCCAGAATCCGGCCTATAATTCGGCTAGAAACCGGCCGAATTTTGGCCAGTTTTATGTAACAAAGTGGAATTCGCGCACGGATTCCCCAATTTCCTCCTTCTTTTCTTCTTCAATACACACACTCACACCTAAAACACACACTACTCCTAAAATCTATCTTTTCACTATCTAATCTCCAAACTAAACAAACCAAAACATTCTCCTTTCCCTTGTGAGTTGATTTTATAGCTTAAAATCCTTCAAAAATAAGTTTTAATTCGGATTTGAGTTTGAAAAGAACAAGGTTTCAAATTTTTGAACTCTTAATTTGGGGCCAAATTGGAGTGAATTTTTTGGGGGGTTCTTCACCATTTGCATCCATAATAATCAAAAAATAAGTTTGAGGTAACAAATCTTCATCAAATGTTGTCATTTGAATAAGTTTGATGCTTTTTATTGAGCTTATTGATGATTATTGGTGAAGTTTAACTCATGAGTTTGTGATTATTTGGTGAATTTAGCAATTTTTACCTAATTTTGAGTATTAATTTGACTTGATAATTATTAATTAAATTCTTGAGCTAATTGGATTAAAGAAAAGTGTAAAAGATTGATGGATTGCTCTAGGATATTTACATGCTAAATTTAGGTTTAATTGGCCTATTTTTTTAATTTTGGCATGTTTATTCCAGAAATTTTGGTGAAAAGAAGAATTAATGACCTTTTAAATTTAAAATTCATGATTAAGGTGTTATTAACACTTAATTATGCTTATTTAGGTCATTCGGGAGTAAGTTGTGCATTTGTTTAATTGCTTCCTCTAATGGGTTTTATATACTTAAATGTTTAATTGAAAAAAAATGGAGCATCTGTTGTTGATTGTGATTCTTACTTATGGTGTTAATTGCACTTATTATGTAAGTAAGTTGATAAGTTTGTTTCTTTAAAGATAAAGGTAAACGTGAACAAGTGTTCGTTATCTTTATTTAGCAATGTAGCTATTAAATGTAGTTAACGTCTAATAATTTTTAGGTACAATGGCTCGCACGAAGAAAGTTGGGGTAAAATCTCCCCCTCCCAATAGGAGAGGAGAAGCTTCGACGGCTAGACCACCACGTATGAAAAGGAAAGCAAATAGACATCTTGTGCTTCGAGATGAACCATCATCCGAAGAGAAGACTCAACAACAAATGGAGCAAGAAGAGGAACAAGAAAAGGAAGTTCCTTATGATAAGTTGCGTTTCACCTCCGCCGAAAATGAAGTTTGGTACAATGCTAGAAAAGGAGCTAAGGTATTGGTGGAGAAAGATGTCACTCCAGCTGTTGAGGAGGTCTACCATCTCAAGGTCTCCTTTGCCAAATTGGAATGGAAAAACTTCTTTAACATCCCAAACTTCTATTATGAGGAGCTTGTCCGAGAATTTTATGCAAATGTGGAGGACAAGAAAGTTTTTCACTACAACACGGAAGTCATTACCAGTACAGTGCGAAGGAGAAAAGTTCAAGTCCATAGAGCTGATTTGGAGAGCTATCTTCATGTTTCGGATATGAGGTATAAGGTAGATTTGAAAAGAGCTTTCAAACCCTGTGATTTGGACTCTTGGAACATGCTAGAGGCACTTGTACGTTTGGAGGTTGAGTACAAGGCTACTCAGAAGATTGGGAGATATTTTGTATTGACCTCATCCTTTCTGGAGTCGCAATGTCTTCTTATTTACCTGTTTGCCTCCAATATTATTCCGAGGGCAAGTGGAACCAATGAAGCGCGCACAAGTGACATCTATTTCTTGAATAAAATGGAGCATGGTCTAGGCAACATTCGAGACATTCCTTTGGGAAGCATTATCACCAACCACATGCAGACAATGTTTCGCAGTAACGACATTAAACATGCTTTCCCATATCCTCGCTTCTTGACCTTGGAGTTTCAAAGGGTTGGAGTGGATTTTTCTAACGCTATCCCTACAGGTCTCAAGAAGAAGGATGTCTTTACACTGGATTTTTGCAGGTTTATTTTGAAAAGTAAAGATGCAGGTGGTTCTTCGACTGAAGAAGGTGCTCAAGGAGACATTAGACAAGAGGAAGAAACTGAAATTGAACGAATTGAAGAACCTCAAGGGGTTGAACAACTACCCCACCGGTCTCAAATGACCCGTCATCCAACCTCACCTCAAGACACTCGGTCGTTTCTGAAAAAGATAATGGATAAGCTGCTTTGTGTCGAGACTAAGGTGAAGAAAAGTCGACAAGAGAACAAACGGAACTCCGAGCGTCTTCGTTGCATTGAGACCAAGTTGGGTATTGAAACTCCTCCAACTTCACCCTCTTCACCTGACCAAGCGACTACTTGAGGGAGTGCTCGTCCGCATCAGCCCGGCCGCAGAGATCTGCTTGGTGGAGAACTTGGCGGCATAGAGTTTCATCTTGGAGCTCACCAATTGGCCAAGGGATTCGGGGTCCAGGTCCTCCGGATAGGGGTCGGAGTCGACCTCCCCGACCTTCCACACATTGGGGGAAAAATACGTGGATTTAACAAAGAAAAAGTCCCCCTTCCAGTTCTTTATGGAAGAGGGGACCCCGAAGAGAAGATCCTAGGTGCCCTTCCCGCCCCAACCTTTGTTAGCAGTTCGGCGGGAGAAATAGTACCACCCAGGAAGGAAGAGTTTGAAAATGTAATAGGCTCGGAAGAAGGAGAGAGAATAGGGAATGGAGCAGATCTGGCAATAGATCAGGAATCCAATAATGATCCTGATCGAGTTGGGGTGGACCTAGGTGATCCTGAGCCCCCAATAGTTCAGGATCTCAGCCAGGGCTGGAGGAATTGGAAGACGGAGCCCTGCGACCAGCTGCTCTCTATAAATGGCTACAAAGCCGGAGGGGGGTCGGCTAGCTCGGTCGTTGGGCCCGGCAGCCCTCGGCTCAAAAGCCGGAGGAATAGAAAAGGACCCGGCCAGCTTGGCCACTGCCTCGGGTGAGAGAGTGACTCCCTGCTGGTCGGGATGACCATAGTCAAATCCGGGGTCATCCCCCTGCTCGGAAGCAGGGGTCCCCTCGGAGGAGTCCCTGTTCTCCCCAGCTCCTCCCTGGACTCCGCCAGGAGAGTCATGTGGGGACTTGGGGGAAGGGATGGAAGTGGCCTGCTGCTCGATGAAAGCGTCGAGCTCGGCCGCCTTCTCCAGGACTCGGGCAGAAGGAGAGTGGGCAGATGGAGAACTCATAATATCAATGGGCTCGAGCAGGTCAGGAATGGGGAAGTGAAGATTAGAGGCAGAAGAAGAAGAGAGAGGAGCAGGAGGAGGCGACGATGAAGATGAGGACGAAGACGAGAAAGAAATGAGGATTCTGGGGGCTCTGTGACGGGCCGGAATTTGGGATGCGGTGGAAGTAACACTGGAACGATCCGACATAAAAAGCAGAATGTGGTAGGAGAGTGCGGAAGAAGAAGGAAAAGGACTTACTGATGACTGGAAAGATAGGGGAATCGCCGGAATCTGGGCACTGGAAGCCGGAAGCCTTGTTGCTGGGAATTGAAAATGCACGAAGGAAGGAGAAAATGGCAAATAGAGTCGGGTGAAATCTGATGACCCTTATTTATAGGGGGAGAAATGGGGAGAACGGTTGCTTGAAATTGAACCGTCCCCATGTGAACGCATTTAAGAATTTTACGGAGACCAAGGGGACGCGACAACTGAAAGGACAGGGGCACAGCTTTTCAGTGATAGCACTGTACCGGAGGTGACCCTGGCAGAGCAGTGCGCGACGCTGACCTCCCACATGGCAGGGGTGTAGATTAAGTCTGCCAGGACGCCCTACCTAATCTAGGGGGCTAGTGCAGAGGTCCCGTCCTGGGTCTAGACACGTGGAAGCCCAGCAGGGGCAGAGTTGGGCTTGGGCCCTGGGCCCCTGGCAACCGTCCTGGGGCACACCGCCACTAGGGCTCTGCAGGGCTCCAAGGAGCAATCCCGCAGAGGGCGGGAGGATCCCCCTCAGCGCGGGATTGAGGTCATACCAGGCAAGTCCCGAAACGTACGGAGGTCGGACTCTGGAGCAGGTATAAATGGTAACGCACACCAACTACACGAGGTACGCTCACTATTGGCACATTGCTCTCGACTGCTTTACTTCCCGTGAACTTCGCTCACCGGAAAACTAACTTGACCGTCGGAGTGCCCTCGGGGACCACCTCGGGGCTCTCCGGTTAGTCTCCCAAGAGACTACTTCCTGTTTGTTTTGCAGGGTTGGACTAGTTCTCCTCATCAACACGCCGAGCTCGTCAGGTCAGCTCGGTCTGGGGAAGCTCAGCGCTTCTTCAGGGGACATGCAACTGAAATTATTGCCACCTACCCCCAATCATCGAGTGAAGTTATTACCACCAACTACCCTTTCATTCAGCCATCTTATCCCAAAATCTTATCCACATCGGATATCGGAAGAAGAAAGAAATGAAATATAAGTTTCGGTCCTTTGAATTATTTATAATTTTGAATTAACACAAAGTTTCAATTCAAAAAGTTATTGGGCCAATCTAGTAAATTTGAAGGTATTAAAACAAATCTCGTGTGATCTCTGTGCGGAATTCTCTAAAATCTGCGTACGATTAAGTGGATAGTTATGACCAAATTTTGCAAGGACGTAAAATTTTTAAAAGGAAGGATTGAATGAGATGTCTCATATTTAAAATTGGAAGAAGAACTAAATCAAATATAAATTCAACCCCATCAAATTACTAATAGGTTTGGATTAATCATTTTGAACACATAATTTTAGCTCAAAAAGTTAATGGGTCACACCAGTGGACCCAAAGGGTTACATCTGCCGTTTCATTCAGCACTCTGTATATACGCATGTGTGCAAGAGTTTATGCACACAGGATCTCACACCAAATGGCTTTTAATTATTCTTTCTTCATTGTTCTTGTGCTCCTTGCATCTAGTTAGTCTCTCATACTTATTTTGTTTTATCATTTGCATACAGTCATAATTAACACAATAGTCTCTCTCTCTCTCTCTTTCTCTCTCTAAGCATATTTCATATAGTATTCAAATTATTCGTATAATCTAATATGAAAGGAAGGAAATAGTATCATGAGAGAGTAAAAAAATTATTGCAAGGACATTTTTTGGGGGGATGGGTGGCACAAAAAGTGCCTATTAGAGAAGTTTAGGGGGTAAAGTGCAAATAAGTGAAAGTTCATGGAGATTTAATGCATTTAATCTAATTGAATTGTTAGTTTGTCTTTAAATTCAATTAGAGTATTAATTACTAGTAGAACTCAATTACCATCCATTACTAGCTAATTTCCTACTAAGATTTTTGTTTTTAATTTCTTTTGCAGGTGTGGTGCTGGGGCAAGATGAAGCTGGGGAAGCTACAGAAACCACCAATGCTGTCAAAACTGCATCCAGAAAAATGCTGCCAATTGGAGGACAGATTATAAAAATGCTTGGCGTTGGAGTTCATGATGGTCAGGAACCGAGCTGTATACCCGCCGGGGAACCCTGCACAGGCAATCCATGGGGCTGTTGTCCTGGCTGTATCTGCATCCGGCAGCTTACCGATAGGTGTGTTGGTTACTGCTGAATCAAGCTAAAGCTCCAAGCTAAAATGCTGCTAGCATCTAAGGGAACAATTAGCAAATTGTTCTAGCCGTTACATAAATAAATGGAAGCATGGTTCTAGTGTAGTATGTTATCTCCAGCTGTTGAATAAAATATTGTAAATGGATTTTCAGTCGGAAATCCATTTCTTTTGTGTATGAACTTCCTTTTTATTATTTTCTGCAATTTCCATTCTTATATTTTCTTTTATCTATCAATTTTTAAAGTTTAGGCTTTGGGATAAAGATTTATTTTGTTCAATTATCTTTATGTTCTCTCTATTAAACTCTCTCGATTTTTATTTTTGCAACTTTTTCTTTTTTTTTGTGAATTTTATTTATTGTTGTGAGTAGAGGGTAAATTTATCATTTTATTTGTTCTATTTATTGGCTCTTGACAGTATTATTGACAAGGGAGGAACATGCCGTTGTTAGCTCCAAATAAATAATTAACCATGAGAACTTTTGTTTAATACAAAATAAACACAGAGTTTACCCTTACAAATCCAGCCAAAATGCATTCCGAATCATTCATGTCTTAACATAATTTGTTTGATGAGATAGCAAAGTGCAAATGATCTACATAGGATGAAGTGTCTTTTTTTTTTTCCAATAATTTTTTGTGTGAAATTGCAGCAATTTCAGGCACTAGAGATATGTGAATGCATAGGAAGTTAGAGCTCCACAAAAAATATGCAAGTAAAAGAATAAAAGACAAAAAGATTTGTACTTCAATTCTTCAAGTGAGACTCTAAGTCTAATTAAGAAAAAAAAAAGCATAAAGGAAGAGCTCGAGAGTCAAATTAAAACTTTACAATTACTTGATTGATGACCCTATTGATTAATTCCAATGTTCAAGAAACTAAAAGGAGGTATGGAACTCAAGAGCATTAAGAAATCAGGATCGAGGGCATGGTACTTCGTTTGCAATTGTATGACCATATTTGTACAATCATTTGACCTGCAAAAATGCCATAACAAAATGATGGGTGAAGTAGGAAAGATTTTCTTAGGATCTGTTTGGATGAGGGATTTGGATTTGAAATCCACCCATCAATTGGAGGAATTTCATAGCTCAAAATTGTACAGTGGAGAGAATGACATAAAATATGCATTCCTAATTTATCTCAAGGAGGAAGCATGTTTAGCCAAAAGACTCATTGGCTTGGTTTAAATTGACAATACTGTAGAATAAATAGTCCTAATGTTCCAGGTTATATGAGCATATAATTAAATTTAGGGTAAAAATACACTTTACCCCTTGTGGTTTGGCGCTTTTTCGCATAACCCCTTGAGGTTTGAAAAGTTATATATAACTCTTTCATAGTTTGGACAAGAGTGTCAAAATGGCAGAATTTGTATTCTATAATAGAATCAACTAAAATATCAAAAGTACTCCTTTATAAAGTTGAAAACTATTAATTACCAACAGGGGGTTATGCATATATTTTAAAAATCAAAATGGGATTATATGGTAAAGTACTAAATCATAAGGGACTTATGTGGTAAAATACAAAACTATAAAGGGTTAAAATGCCATACATAATATGTTTATATATTTTACTTATTTCAACTATTTTAGTTTTTAAATAAGGGTATTTTTTATATATTTTGGGTTCCGTTATATAGGATATTTTTGTCAATTTGACACTTTAGTTCAAACTATAAAAGGATTGCGAATAACTTTTAAAACTTTAGAAAAATTATGTGAAAAATTATTAAATCACTAGGGAGTAAAGTATATTTTACCCTTAAATTTATTAAAGATGACAAGACAAATCAAGTACGATGTTATCTAAGAGTACATCGCACAGTTTGTGCACCACCAACCCTTGCATCCAAAATGTCCTTCGGAATTGTGTTCTTTGTGGTCATGCCAGTGAAATTATTGCCACCTACCCCTAATCATGCAAGTGAAGAAGTTGTTACCACCAACTACCCTTTCACTCAGCCATCTTATCCCAAAATCTTATCCGGCACGTGTTTTTTGTGTTCATGCAAGTGTAAATGTACTGAGATAATCCACATCGGAGATCGGAAGAACAAAGAAATGAAATATAAGTTTTGGTCCGTTGAATTATTAATAATTTTGAATTAATTATTTTAAATACATAATTTTAGTTCAAAAAGTTATTGGATCAATCTAGTAGACTTGGAACGTTATAAATGGTATTAAAGCAATTATTGTATGATCTCTGCGTTGGACTCTCTAGAATCCACATACGACTGAGTGGATATTTATGACTAAGGGGAGACGTCACACATGGAAAATCGGAAAAAGAAATACATGAATTATAAGTTTTGAATACATAATTTTAACGCAAAAGGTTAATGGGTCACACCAGTGGACCCAAGGCGTTATATCTGCCGTTTCATTCAGCACTATATATATATATATATATATATATATATATATATATATATATATATATATATATATATATATATATACATACATGTGTGCAAAAGTTTATTCCTGCAAAAGTTTATATAAGAAAAATGTTTTAAACTAATATTTGACACTCCACTTGTACTTAGATACTCTCCATGTAGTATTATATTCGTAATTAATTTTGGATGAAGACATGGTTACTCGTCTATTTTGAATTACTTGCAATACTTTTGAGGATATAATAGGATGTTATTTTCATTAACAACAAAATAATTGTTTGATATAAAAGCTTAAAGTACCTTTAGAAATGTATATATCTACACAGGTAAAACTTAATTGTCAAATCGACTATTGAAACTACTTGTGCCATTCTTTTGAACAATAATAGAGTTAAGTTGAAACTTTGTTTAACTATGTCTTTCATTTTTGTTACATTTCATGCAAAGCGCTAACATAACATGGGTTCGATTTAGAGAACGGCTCGTCCAAAGTTGGCATTCTTGGAGAACTGGATTTTGGCAAATTTGTTTTGTCAATTTTTCTTAGCATTGAAACTTGCAATATCTGTGAAAAATCCAGCACAAGGCTGTCAAAAATGGCAGTCTTGATTGAATAACTTTGTCTGAATTCTTAAAAAAAAAAAAAAAAAAAAAAACTTTGTTTGATTTTTTTTGCTCCCTGAATTTCTCGAACTAAGATTATTTTGATGTGAGCTGGTCTTTACGTTGGTACATACAACATACTACTGTCTGATTCTTTTGCCTTTTACGGGTAAAAGAAGGAAAAGAAAATATTAAAGATGTACTAAAATTTTTTCTAGTTAAGCAATGAACTGGATATTTATATTGAATGCGATAATTTACATGAGAGACACGCACTCTTGTTAATACGAGATAACAAGTTCAACACAACTAAATGCTGCAGAGAGGGGGAAAAATGATGGGATTTGTATCTCAGGGAAAAGGGAAAAAAAGAAAATCCACAACCAAACACAAGGTAATTTTTATGTTACAAGCAACAAAATGTTCCTTAACTTAGGGATAAACCTCAATGAGACACCTCATGCCCAAGACTGGATATACTTTATAGCTACTAAATCCAGCATCTGAAAACAATTTTGACCATTCCTTCCCAGTTCTTTCTTTGGCAGGGCCGAGCATAACCAACATCTGCATGTCCAAGCTAAATTCTGTTTCAAATGATGTCTCATCTTGTATCTGGCTTCCCATTACACTGTCTATAATGATCACCTTCCCCCCACTGTCCATTTCCGTTAAGTTTAACGGATTCCGTCACATTTATAATTTAGTTCAAAACATGAGTGATCGTGTTGTATATTTTAAAATCATAGGGGGCTTTTCTGTGTATTAGATTTATCACAGGAGTCTTTTTTATTTTTTTACCCTAAAGAAAATCAGAATTCAGTGACAGGATGTCTTTAGTTACCTTGAGCAAGATTGCATTAGCACGGGGTACACTTTGAAACATATCTCCAGCTAAAAATTCCAAGTTCTCAGCTAAACATATCTCATATACAGTACATTTTATGCTAGGAAAGTTTGGGCAACGGCCTTAGCAACTTTGCCATACCACCCCCAACATCAGCAAAAGTTGTCAAGCCTTCAAACACAAACTTGCATTTGGTCATCAGCACTTCTACAGACAACTGACTATCACTAGCCACGGCCTCGTAAAACATGTTTCCAAATCGAACTTCTCGCACGCTGTAATCCCAGAGATTATTCCCATATGCAGTATCAAATGGAGAGGGACCATCATTCTGGAACCACTCGGTCAAGAGATTCCAGGGCTTCAACAGGGCAGGATCACATGATAGAAAAATGTGTGCCCGTACATTGAATTTTCTCGTCTTTCAAAAGAAGCTGACCTGCAGAAGTGAGTGCATAGCCTTGAGGGTTTTCAACAAAGAATCCAGAGTTAGCCAAGAATCGCATTAAGCGAAAAGCGTGGGCAGATTTGGAAGGGTGGATTGGGAGGACAGAAATCAAGTCAGAAAGTGTGATGGGCTTCCCATGATTACTGATCACATCTGGGATTCCCAACTCAACTGCACACTTTAGACATGCAGATTTCTTGAAGTGGAACATTGCATTCCACACATGAGTTTGAGCTTCAATAAGCTCAACTAAATTCTCAGCTTTTTCCATCTTTTGTTCAAATTCAATGGCATTAATTCAGTAGCCTAATTAAACAATAAATGGTCAAGCAGGACTGCATTTATATGCCAGTAAATTATGGGTAGCAGTGCATATCTGCTACTAAATTATGGCAGTAGATTCCTCTTGTGCCTCCTATGAGGCTATATTTGATTGGTTTCCACGATTTCAAAGTATCTAAATAGGTTTGGCAGATCTAGAGGTGTCAAACTTCACCAAACCAAATAAATACTCCCAAGCAATTCGATTAAAATATCTAATTTCTGATGCAATTGCAATTATGAGTTAGTAACTGAGAAAATTCAAAACAAATGAACCACTAGCAAGACTGAGAGTAAATTGAAGCTGCCACCATTGATGGTGACTGATAGGTTGCAATTTTATTATTTATTTTATTATTAATTTCCCCTATTACCTGACCCAAGGTGAATTAATTGTTAAATTCTACTCACTTTTAGTGTTTTGCATTTATTTCAGGGAGTAGAATGAAAATATGATAACAAATGCCAATTTAACAGAAAAAGAGTCCAAGTCATAGAGCTTATCCGAGTGGCATAGTTGGCAAAGGAAAATTTGTACCCATTTTGGTAATTGCTGATGAGGGCGGAAGACGGTATAAAAAGAAGAAAAAGGAACGCAGGGGAAGTCTTCTTCTTCCTCTCCGGAAGGGGAGCCGCCGCACATTGGAGAGCTTTCTGTCTTGTAGTTTAGCTGCAGTTGTTGACTTTTCTTCTTAGTTCTTGTTAGCTAGTTTCTTTCTTACGTATGAAGATTGCTGAGGAGCTTAGCTTGCGATTTTCCTTTTGAAGCTTTTGATTAGGACTTCCCTGCGCATGTCAGGAGCAAATAGGAATAGCTTTACTGGTGACTTTTCCTTTGGGTCTTGGTACGCATGGCAGGAGCAAAGAGGACAGCTTTGACTTTTCTTCCCCTTTAGTTCTTGCGAATTGAATTCTCCAAATATCTGTGACAATGGCCGCGGCTCTCTTTACAATTTCTTGTGGGCTTTGTTTAGCAACAATGAACTAATTTCCCTTGTCTAGTCAAGGGACAACGGATGCTTTGGGTCACCTAAAATTGTGAGGTCGATTTAATTTTATCTCTTCTTTTTATTTATTGGTATCTGCATATTCTCTGATTACAGTGATTATGATTGTTCAATTAATTGATTGTCTTGGATCCGGATAATTAGTTGATTGGGTAATCTATTGTCAATTAGGGTGTTAAATCCGTAATTGTTTAATTGCCTTGAAATAATGACAACTGGCATGATTGGGTTTGTGTCAGGGGGATATGCGGGCTAATCTGAAATAACTCTGGTAGTGCGTTATTTGGTTAGAATAGGGCTCCTCTAATATGTAAGGCAATTGGGGAATTAAATTCTATGGGCGTACCTAGGATTATTTCTCAATTAGAGCAGTGATTAACGGGCGTACCTTGATCACCGACACAGTAAGGAGGGGTTGACTGACATCGCTTGTTTGGTAGTTATAACCTATTTATTGATGAATAATTGGAATTGCCTTTGCTTCAATGATCAACTAGGTGAACCATTGCTGAAGTTATTCCTTGGCTAGATCCTTAATTATCATTCATTTGATTTTAGTAATTTGTTGTTTAATTTTTAGTAGTTTCTTAGATTTTATTTGAACTTCTTTTATTGTCACCTTCTGCATAAAAACACCCCCTTGTCACTGTGAATTTGAAAAGAAACAATTACTCCCAGTCCCTGTGGATTCGACCCTGCTCACCACTATCTACTGAAATTACTTTTAGTTTGAGCAGGTTTTATTATTGCACAGGCTTCGACAACCTGTCAATTTTTATTCAAATTCAATGGCATTAATTCAGTAGCCTAATTAAACAATAAATGGTCAAGCAGGACTGCATTTATATGCCAGTAAATTATGGGTAGCAGTGCATATCTGCTACTAAATTATGGCAGTAGATTCCTCTTGTGCCTCCTATGAGGCTATATTTGATTGGTTTCCACGATTTCAAAGTATCTAAATAGGTTTGGCAGATCTAGAGGTGTCAAACTTCACCAAACCAAATAAATACTCCCAAGCAATTCGATTAAAATATCTAATTTCTGATGCAATTGCAATTATGAGTTAGTAACTGAGAAAATTCAAAACGAATGAACCACGAGCAAGACTGAGAGTAAATTGAAGCTGCCACCATTGATGGTGACTGATAGGTTGCAATTTTATCATTTATTTTATTATTAATTTCTCCTATTACCTGACCCAAGGTGAATTAATTGTTAAATTCTACTCACTTTTAGTGTTTTGCATTTATTTCAGGGAGTAGAATGAAAATATGATAACAAATGCCAATTTAACAGAAAAAGAGTCCAAGTCATAGAGCTTATCCGAGTGGCAGAGTTGGCAAAGGAAAATTTGTACCCATTTTGGTAATTGCTGATGAGGGCGGAAGACGGTATAAAAAGAAGAAAAAGGAACGCAGGGGAAGTCTTCTTCTTCCTCTCCGGAAGGGGAGCCGCCGCACATTGGAGAGCTTTCCGTCTTGTAGCTTAGCCGCAGTTGTTGACTTTTCTTCTTAGTTCTTGTTAGCTAGTTTCTTTCTTACGTATGAAGATTGCTGAGGAGCTTAGCTTGCGATTTTCCTTTTGAAGCTTTTGATTAGGACTTCCCATACGTGTTTCTTAGTTCATGAATTCATACTGATATTATACACAAATATTAATGATAAATCTAAGTATCAAAGAAAGAAAGAAACTCAAACTTTTAAATTCCTTTTCAATTTTTCTCATCTAATTATCAAAAGGACGACAATGCCAATGTTGGTATGGCTGGTCAAATTAAAAAATTGAGTAAAAAGGTAATTTCAGAAAAATTTTCAAAACCCGTAAGGTTTAACGGGCCGCAGGTTTGACCGTTCGAGTCAAATGGTTCAAAACGAATTATCTGCAACTCCGATCCAATTGCTAAATCGGCTTGGTTCCATGGCCTATCCACCGATTTTACCGATTCAATATTGGGCCGAACCGGATTTAATAACTATGGTTTTAGAAAAAAAGTGTGGTATGGTCTTCAGAAATTAATTCATTAACAGAAAGAGCTCTCTTTTTCTTTATTTCTGTTTTTTTTTTTCAAAGCTTCACTAGTCAATGGTTAGTGACGCCCTATTTTATTCATCTTCAGTTTCCATGTACACTACGCGAAGTGGAACTGAGTATAGCCGACATGTAAGCACATTTGACGGTTAGCAACAAGGAATAATACGAACAAGCCATGAGTTTCAATCCTGGTCATGTATATCTATCTATGAAATAAAAACTGAATTTAGAAATCTTCAACTTTGGCCCGTGAATTTAGAAAACCACTCGTACATCATCAAGTCTCCAGGTGTTAAAAGCAAAAAATATAAATATAGTGAGAATAAGAAACGATTGCCCGTCTCTTTTTAAAGTGAAAATTTACCTCGAATATATGTTAAAGAGTTTGATTTTGATATGAGCTCCTACACGTGATGTTTTCATATTGGATGAAGGGAAGCTGCAAATCTGGTTAGGTGATACTAGCGCGAGTGATGTTTGCTTGAGGTCTAACAGCTTTCTTTTGAAGAAAATTAAGAGGTTGTTTGAATTGCATTTTGAGGAAGATATTTTGGGAAAGAAATGGTGTTATACTTTTTTGGATGTAATTTTCATGAAATAAAACGCAATTTTGAACATCAATGGTGGCAATTTTGAAAGTACTGTTATACTTTTTATCACTGTTCTACATTTTCAATCGGTAGAATCTTGAACATCAACCTATTTGGTTGCACCTACAATTTTGGGTATTTGTCCAACTACTCTATTGATTTTGCCCCCTTCCAATTTCTGAATTAATTGGGTTGTGTAAATAGTTTTGTTTATGTGCTATTTCTTTGCTTATTTGAAAAAAAAAGTGAAAGGAAAAAGTAACAAAAAGGTGAGACGTGCTGTAATTTCATTATTGAGTTGTGTAAAAGCTTTTTCATTTTGGCAATTGAACATACATATAGAATTTATAATACCTTACTCTTGAAATTCTTGCCTCGTGTGAAGGTGAAAAGAAATTACTGCATAGTTATATTTTGATAAGTTGTATAAAAGAATCAAAAAAGAAAAAAGAATAAGGTTTTGATGAGGAAAATTCAGAAATTGAAACGGCATGATTAGGGTTGAAAGATGAACTAATCTATATGATATTTGAATTGAGTTTAAGAGTTCGTTCGAGTTTGGTTCGACAACTAGTCAAACCAAACTTGAATATCATTTTATATTTGATAGCATTCAAATTTGATAAAAACTCTAATAGGTTGCAATTTTATCATTTATTTTATAATTAATTTCCCTTATTACTTCACTAAATGCGGATTAATTGTCAGATTCTACTCATTTGTGGCATTTGTACTTATTGCAGGGAGTTGGAGCAAAATGTGGTAAATAGGCGCAAATTTCACACTACAAATACTGCTTGACATGGCCACGTCAACTCAGCCCTTAACATGTCGAGAAAGTTCAGGAAAGACATGTGACACCTACTCGTGTTTGGAAGAGCAACATGGGAGCCGTAACTATTCCGTTAGTTGGTTATTTGAGTTTTAGCAGAGAAAGGAAACTTACTAAGGCTCCGTTTGATAACACTGAATCTGAATTCTGAATACTGAAATAATTAATTTGTTGAATTTTAAGCACTGAAGAGAGATATATGAATGTCTGAATCTTAATGCTGAATCTATTTATACTGTTTGATAAATATTCATAACTTAATGTTTAATAAGTTAAATTGTACAATTTTGTCCTTCTATCTTTTAATCCAAAAAGGAAAGAACCTATGATTTAATTAACTTAAAATTGTTAGGTATGAAAATTACAATGATTGTGAAGAGCAATGCATACAATGACAATGTTTCTTTGTGTGAGAAAAGGGTATGGTTTCATCGTTTTTAGAATGGGAAAACGAGTTTTTAATACTTCAAAAGCACGTTCAATTACATTTCTCAATCTTGCATGTATTTAGTTAAAGCGTTCTTCTTTTGATCTTGGACGAGAAGCATTTCGAAAATCAGACAACCAATATCTAATATTTCAATATGGTGTCATAAAGCCACATGTG
This sequence comes from Coffea arabica, assembly GCF_036785885.1. Taxonomy (NCBI): domain Eukaryota; kingdom Viridiplantae; phylum Streptophyta; class Magnoliopsida; order Gentianales; family Rubiaceae; genus Coffea; species Coffea arabica. Next base: position 40,084,616 of record NC_092314.1, on the reverse strand, counting down.
TGTGGATAAGTTGCATCACATAAATAATATTTATCTGCACAAAAAATATATATATCAAAATATAAATGTTTGTGGATGAAAATTACTGCAAAAAAAATACTATTGTTAAAAAAAATTTTGAATAGAGAATATCAGGTTGTTTTGTTTAATTAGATAAGGATTTTGAATAGGGAATATTAGGTTGTTTAATTAGATAAGGATTTTGAATATAATTAACAAACAGGGATATATTTGGTAGATAAGATAAAGTAGTTGAAGTAAATCTCTTGATTCTTATCAAATTAAGCATTCAACTAAGATTCTTGTGTTGAAAAAAATACATACAAATTCAGCACCACTTAATAAGTTCAGCAGGTGAATTTTTATTTATCAAACACCCGCAACATCTGAATGTCTGAATGAATTCAGTTTCAGCACTTTTTTATATTATCAAACAGGCACTAAGTAAGTTTCCTTATTTTGTGTTGTGTGGGGCGGCTGAATAGAGAAAAAGAAGAAGTGGAAGCGAGGGGAATTTCCCCCCCACCCCCACCCCCCGCTTAGAAACGGGGCGAGGGACAGGGGAGTGTACCCCCGCCCCGCCACCCGCTTTAAAAAAATAAATATATAAAATATATATGTATATAACTATATATATAATATATAATTTAATTAGTTACAAACTTATGATAATGATATTATTAGTTATATGTATTATATAATGTCTATTAGTATATATAATATAATTGATATTATTAATTATACTAATAATTATATATGTGTACTAATACAAATTATTAATTGGTTATACTAAATTTACTAATACATTTTTACTAAATCCTTAATTACACTTAATACAATAACATTTTTTTATTAAAAAAAGTACAAGCACAATAATAAATTAGTGATTGTATATGTGATAAAAGTGAAAACTTGACTACTTTAGTTATATTTATTTCATCATGTTGGATTGTATTCAAATAATTTTTGTTTGATTATTTTTATAAGTTTCAATTGTAAAATTACAATGAATAATAATTTGATGATATATTGATATTTTAGTACTTGATTATTTGCTAAAATTTAACTATAACAAAATTATATAATAAATTTTTATTACATCCACGGGGGCACCCGCGGGAGAAACGGGGCGGGGCTGGAACGGGGTGGGGGGAGCGGGGGACGGGGGATGGGGTAGGGGTAGGGGGAATTTATAGGTAGTGGTGCAGGGGATGGGGGAGGGATCCCCCGCCCCGTTGCCATCCCTACTCTTGGGAGTAGAGGCAGCCGCAAAGTACGAATTAGATAGAAGATATAGCAGACAATTGAAGGACAAACTTGGAGATTAGCATTTTACTTTTCTTCTTCGCCTTTTAGTAGCTTGTCTCCTCGCATGTCAGGAACAACTAGAAGATTTAACCATTCTATGCAGTTTTCGTTTCCTTTCATTATTTGAAGTGAATTGAATTCTCCCAATTACCGAGACAATGACAGCGACTATTGCTTCAGTTTTGTATGGGTTTTTCTCATCAACAATGAGCTAAACCCCTTTGTCTAGTTAAGGAACAACAGATGCTTTGGTTCACCTAAAAATTGTGAAATCGATTTAATTTTATCCTTTTCACTTATTTATTGGTATTTGCATATTCCCTGATTACAGTGCTTATGATTATTTAATTAATTGATTGTCTTGGATCCGGATAATGAGTTGATTTAATAATTTATTGTCAATTGGGGTATTAAATTAGTAATTGTTTAATTGTCTCGAAATAGTGACAACTAGCATGATTAGGTTTGTGTCAGGGAAATACGCGAGCTAATCTAAAATAACCCTGGTGTGCGTTATTTGGTTAGAATAGTGACTCTCTAATACGTAAGGCAATTGGAGAATTAAATCTTATGGGCGTATCTAAGGTTATTTCTCAATTAGAGCAGTGATTAACGGGCGTACCTTAATCACTGACACAGTAAGGAGGGTTGGCTGTCATCGCTTGTTTGGCAGTTATAACCTATTTATGAGTAAATAATTGAAATTGCCTTTGCATCGATGATCAATTAGATGAACCATTGCTGAAATTATTTCTTGGCTAGACCTTTAATTATTATTACTCTGATTTTAGTGAATTGTCATTTAATTTTTAGTTGGCTATTTAATTTTTAGTTGAATTGTTTTAATTGTCATTCTTTATATAAAACACCCCCATGTTACTTTGGATTTCAAAAGAGACAAATATCCCCAGTCCCTGAGGATAGACCTTACTTGCCCTGTTTACAAATTAATAATTATTTGTGTAAAAGTCATCCCATTCGAGTATATCGGATCAAGTAAACTCTTCGGGAATAGGGTGAATCAAGTAACCCATTGCACACTTAGAGTCCATGCTCCGGTACTTAGAATCGGGTTTTGGTTATTTTAATTGGCAATTAGGTTTATTTTTTATTATTGTACAGGCATCGACAACCTGTTAATTTTTGACTCCATTGCCAGGGACTGACGTTAATTATTTGTTTCTTTTTAAGTGTTATTTTTATTTTAATTTCCAGGTATTTTTTCTAGTGCATGCCTCGTTCTTCTTGTACAGGCGAATTGATTTTCGACCTTGAAGTAGAGAAGACTGCACACCGAACTAGGAAAGAAACTAAACAGCTCAGAGAGGAGCAATCCAGTGCTGCATCTCGGGGACTTAATCCAGAGGTGGAGTCGACAAATTTGCATGGTGATCACTCGAGTGATTCGGACCAAAAGGAAATCACCATGGCAAATGTACGAATATTAAGAGAGTTGGCTGCTCCTGATTTAACTCAGCAGCCTTTGTGCATTACTTTCCCAAATTTAGATGATAACACTTCATTTGAGTTAAAATCTGGTCTAATTCATTTCTTGCCATCTTTCCATGGTTTACTAGGTGAAGAGCCTTACAAGCACTTGCAAGAGTTTGATGTCGTTTGCAATAGCATGAAACCCCCGGGGATCACAGAAGAGTAGATAAAAATGAGGGCATTCCCTTTCTCCTTGAAAGACTCTGCAAAAGACTGGCTGTACTACCTACTGCCAGATAGCATCACCACGTGAAACCAGTTGAAGAAAAAATTCTTAGACAAATATTTCCTGTGTCTCGAGCTGCAACTCTAAGATAGAAAATATGCGGCATCAAGTAGCATCCAAGAGAATCGCTTTATGATTACTGGGAGCGATTCAAGAAGTTATGCATCAAGTGCCTTCAGCACCAAATAAGTGAGCAATTGCTTATATAATATTTTTACGAGGGGTACTCTTTAGAGACAGGAGTATAATAGATACTGCAAGTGGAGGGGCACTGGTGAACAAGACTCCTCGAGAAGTGTGGGAGTTAATTGAAGGAATGACTGAGAATTCGTAGCAGTTTGGTACGAGGGAGGATATCCCAACACGCAAGGTGAATGAGGTAAAGACATCTTCTATCCAACAGCAGTTGATTGAGTTAACATCTTTTGTTAGGCAACTGGCTGTAGGAAATGCATCACGGGCCAAAGTGTGTGGGATTTGCACTACTATGAGTCATTCTACAGAGATGTGCCTAATGATCTAAGAAGAAAGTGCGGATCAACAAAAGACAGATTCTGACCTGCAGAACATAAGGAATCAAATGAGCCAGCTGCAAGCAATGCAAAATCAGATGAGTCAGATGGTAGTGGCAATCAACCGCCTGGAATTCCAAGTTTATGAAAAATTGCCATCTCAACCTGAATCGAACCTGAAGAATGTAAATGCAATGACCTTAAGGAGCAGAAAGGAAATTCAGGGACCTGAACTTGTGATTTCGAAAGATAAAAATGAAGATCGAATTGAAAAAGAGCTTGAGGATGAAGGAATGAGAAATGCGAGTCCAAAGGTAATTCCTGATTCTATAATTAGAATTGGAACTAACTCATCGTCTTTTCCGAGCAGGTTAGAGAAACCAAAGAAGCAAGATAAAGAAAAGGAGATTCTAGAGGTTTTTGCAAGGTGGTAATCAATATCCTTTTGTTGGACACAATCAAGCAAGTGCCAAAATACGCTAAATTCTTGAAAAGCTTGTGCGTTAACAAGAAGAAGTTGAGAGGGGATGAGCATATTGTGGTAGGTGGGAACGTTTCAGTGATTTTACAAAAGAAACTACCAACTAAATGCGGAGATCCAGGTATGTTTACTTACCCCTATAAGATTGGACATTCTAATATAAAAAATGGCATGCTAGATTTAAGGGCTTCTATTAATGTGATACCTAAATCAATCTATGATTCCCTAAATTTAGGACATTTGAAAGAAATAGAGATAATAATTCAATTGGTTGATTATACATTTGCTTATCCGGATGGGGTAGTTGAGAATGTTTTAGTGCAAGTAGATGAATTAATTTTTCCTGCTAATTTTTATGTGCTTTACATGGATGATGGAAGTGCCCCAAATCCATCACCCATTATATTAGGAAGGCCATTCTTAAGTACTGCCCAAACTAAGATTGATATTAGTAACGGTACTCTCACAATGAAATTTGATGGAGAAATAGTCCACTTTAATATTTTTGATATAATGAAATATCCTGTTAACTCTCACTCTGTGTTTGCTATTCATGCTATTAATCATTCTGTACAAGAATTTTCTGAGTTTGCTTGTAGGGATAAATCCAAAGTTACTACGAACAAGTATCAGGGGATGAAAGCAATTTATGAGGTGAAAAGGAATAGAAAATTAAGAAAGAAGACTGCATTCAATGGCTATTTGGATCTCGGAGGAGAGCCACCGATTACAAGGAAAATTGAATTACATCCAGATTGAAGAGCGTTGTTTAACGTCTAGCCAAAGATGTTAAAGAAAGGCGCTCATTGGGAGGCAACCCAATTTCTTTTAGTTGTTTGTTCAGTTTTGTTTGATAGTTTAAATATGTTTTCCTTGAGTTTGATAGATTTCTGGGTTCAATTTTCGTTTTTTAATGATTCATAGGTATCTCTCTGATTTGACGCGCCCGTGTCAACTGGACGCGTGGCAAGGCGTAACTTCTTGATGGTCAAAAGGGTTTTTACCCTCATGACGTGCTCGCGTCGAGTCACATGGAGAGCTCTTCATCAGAAGGGTTTCCATCCTTATGACGCGCTCTCGTCGAGTCACCTGGAGAGCTTTTCGTCAGAAAGGTTCTTGCTTTCTTGACGTGCCCGCATCATGTTTGCAGGAAATGTAAGTACTCAAACCTCAAGGAAAATTTTGATTTCCTTTTAATCTCTAATTTTGAATTTCAAAAATAAATTTTGTTAATGATAATACAAACAAAAAATTTTAAAAATTCAAAAATTCAAAAAAATTAATTCAAAAAAAAAGAAAAAGAAAAATTTTCCGTTTAACCATAGCTTCTGATTTTCAAATTACAACTTTTTAACTTTATAAAAAAAATCAAAAACTATTTCTTTCTTTTTCTTCCTTTTCTTTCTTTTTTTTCTTTCTTCCTCTCCTTTCTTTTTCTTTCTTTCTCTTTTCTTTCCTTCTTCTTCCATGGTTCTGCATTGGCCACAACTCTCTCGCCAATCGCCATCCTCACGCCGTCGCACCCACTTGCATGGCCCTTTCGCGAGCACACCACCACGGCCACTTCACCACGATTGCTCACTCCTCCTCCAGCCTAGTCGTGCATTTCCCCTTTTCTCTCTTTTCTCGCTCCACATCTGCCACACGCCGCCATCTCTCTCTTATCTTCCAACGCGCACCGCCAAAGATCCACAGCGGCCGAAGCCCAAGCCGACACCTCCGCCTCTCCCTCGCCGTGCATCTCTCTCCCTCTCTCTTTGCCGCAGCAACCAAACCACTCTGCAGCTGCCGTCGCGTGCCACATGCCACCATGATAGAGTGCAATTTAGTCGGTCTTCTCACGTGCTTTTCCTATTTATTTGGACTAAATACTGCACTAATCGGTGGATTTTACTATGATTTTGTGTTCTATGCGAATTGCAGCATTTAGGGGCAAAAGGAGCTGGAAAATTAACTTTTGAAACTTTCCTGTCAGTTAGACGTGGGCACGCCTAAGTATGATGTCCAAAGCCGGATTTGCGGGATTGTTGGCCACGTGCAAACTTCCAAATATTTGGAGATTCCTTCGCGGGTGACAATTCTGGAACAATGCTGACTTAGCCAATTTGCACGTGAAGAGTCATTTGGCAACAAGACTTCAATTGGGATTTCAATTGATTGGGTTCCTTCTTTGACTAAACGTGCTGGCCCACAAAAGCAGGAAGACTACTGGGTCTCTTTTGGAGACAGCCGCACGAGGACTCTATAAATACAATCCCTTCGCTGGCTTCAGGCGGGCGCTCGCTCTCTCTCTCTCGGCAGAAACGAGTTTTAGTTTAGGCTTTTAGCATAGTTTTAGTTTTTCTTTTCTTAGTTCTTTTGCATGGTTGTTCTCCATTAATGGAGGACTAACCTCTTAATTCTAGTGAAGGGGACAACTGAAGACTTGGTTCAACAATTACTGTGAGATCTAATTTATTTTAATTGTTTCCTCCATTTATTGGTATTCATATGTTTCCTGCTTTTAACTGTTATAGCTCTTGTGTATGATTGATTAGTGCGCAATAATTAATTATTCATACAGGCTATTTTGCTAAATAGAGGTAATTGAATCCGTAATTGTTCGTTATCTCTATCCCAGTAGCAGCTGGCGTAATTGGGTTTATGTCAGGGAAACATACGATCTAATTTAAACAAACCCTCGTAGCGTGTTTGTTAATTAGGATTGGACCTTTCTAATTATTAATGCAAACCAGAAATTAAATCCTACGGTCGTACCTAGGGTTGTTTTTGGGTTAGGGAAATAGTTAACGGTCGTACCTTAGCTATCGATAAATTAAGGAAGGGTTGGTTGTTTAGCGCGTGCGAGACAACTATAACCACTCTATTAATAAATGTTGGGATTATTTTTGCATCAATGATCAGTGCATGAACCATTTCTGAAGTATACCCTTGGCTAGAGTTTCTCTAAGTATTTCTTTTAATTAATTATTTTCTGCATTTAATTCATTTAGTTGTCGTTTAATCCCAAAACCCCCCATTAATCTTGACTTGAAAAGAAATAAATTTCTCGCCAGTCCCTGAGGAGACGACCCTGCTTACCACTATCTACTAGTTAGTGAATTCAGTTAAATAATTAATTCAGGTATATCGGATTAAGCAAACTTTTCGGGAACAGGGTGAATCAAGTAACCCATTGCACACCTAGAGTCCCTGCTCCAGTACTCGAATTGACTATTGACTGCTTTAAGTGGTAGTTAGGTTTTATTTATTATTATTGCACAGGTTCGGCACCTGTCAATTTTTGGCGCCGTTGCCGGGGAGTGGTGTCAGATTAATTTGTTTCTTTTTGAGTTCATCTTGTTTTTATTTTTATTTATTTATTTTTCTCTTATTATTTTTTTTATTATATAGTTTATGGCTTCTAACACTCCGTATTTTGGTGATATACTGGATCTTGTTTTCGGGGAAGGCAATGAGATTGATTGTTTTTCTAAGTTTGCATACTTAGAGGCAATAAACTCTATTAAAAAAAGAATGGCTGCTGCAACCTGTGAAATTTGTTATGCCAGGGATCATTCAACCGGTATGTGCCCCGAATATCAAGATGATCTGAGTGTCCCACTCAATAGTTATGGAGATTTGTCACCCTGGTCTCAAACGTGGTATAACTCTAATCCAAACGGGTATGATCAAGGATGGTGGGATAACTCCAGTTATGATTATACAACAGGGCCAATGAATTTTCAGCAGCCAATAAATTTTCAACAGCAAGGGTCTCAACAACCATCATCCGTGTCAGGTATGTCTCTTGAAGAGATGATAGAATTACTAGCTGCTAATGTATCTCGAATTCAGCAGGAGACACAAAGGATGAGTGAAGAGATGAAAGAAGCAAGGCGTGAATGGGCATTTGAAACGAGCAAATTGATTTCCCCAGTTTATGAAGAATTGCCCTCACCGGCTATTATCGACCATGAGGAAGATGAGAGTGCAATTATTCTGACAAATGACATGGTACTGCAAGAGTCTCAAGAAGAAGAATCTAAAGATGCAGTTGAAAAGAAAGATGAAGAGCAAGAATTAAGACCCCAACATCAAATGGTTCAAGTGAATGAATCCAGTGGACAATCTCCAAATGCGGTGACATCTCCTCCACTCCTTGATCAATATTTTCCTGACTCTCATTCTTTAATTCCTGTTAGTGAGATTGATTTTATTATACCAGACGATTTTGAATTTCATGCCAGGAATAAGTTAAGAGTCATGATGGCAAAATATTTCGAACCAATAAGTGCTCGTGATGGAGGAGTGGGTGAAGATTTAAGATCATCACTTGTTTGTTTGGCGCCATCTACTAATCCATGGAAGACCGTAGCTCGGGTGGTCAAGAATTACTCCATTTACGAGGGCTATCAGGATTACATAGAAGATGAAGCACTGAAGCGAGCTACACGATTTTATCCTCCATGAATAAACAGGACAATGTCTAGCCGAAGACATTAAAGAAAGGCGCTGCTTGGGAGGCAACCCAAGGCCTTTATTTTAGTTTTCTTATGTTTTTGGAGTTTTTGTTAAGTGTTAGTTGCATTTAGTGAATTGTTGGTTTTGTGGCAGGAAATTGGCAGTTAAGCGTGCCCACGCCAGGTGGTCACGCCTGAGGGGAAGAAATTTCGTACAGGTTCTGCGGACTCTATAGCAGTTAGACGTGCCCACGCCAGGTGGTCACGCCTAAGTGAAAGAAAATTTCGTTCAGGTTCTGCGGACTATATAGCAGTTAGGCGTGCCCACGCCTAAGCCAGGGGTTCCTTGAGTTAAAAAAAAAAAAAAAATTTCAAAGGACCCGCAGCCCTACACTTTCTTTCTTTCTGTCTTTTTTTCTCCTTCTTTCTTCTTCCTTTTCTTTCTTTTTCTCCTACTTTTTCCTGCTGTCAGCCGCAGCATCTCGCCTCAGGTCCGCCGCCTGCGCTCCACGCCATTTCGCGTGCAAGCTCCGCCACCAACTCTTGCACGTCCTCTCCCTCCTCTGCGCCCAAGCTCAGCTCCAGCTCTCCAGCAGCCCAGCTTGTGGAGCACAGCAGACCGAGCGCGCAGCTTCACCCGTTGCGCGCAATCTTCAAGCCCGCCACACGCAGCAGGCGGCCAGAGCACCAGCGACCAGCAGCCCAGGCGCGCGCTCAACCAGGGGCGCAGCAGTGTGCTTTTCGTCTCCGCGCAGTCAAGCCCAGGCGCGGGAGACCCAGCGGCGAGCGACCCCAAGGCGCCTTCCCAAGCGCGTGTGGCGCACGCGCGACGCCTTCCTTCACTCCAATGCCCACCCCTGCTCTCTTCACTATCATCCACTGCCTACTCCAAACCTCCGGTGAATTCTTTCTTTATTTTTCCGTCAATAAGTAGCTGAGGCCAGATTACTAGTTCTTTATTAGCTGATGCCAGATTTTAATTTCTTAGCTGAGGCCAGATTTTTGATTTGCTAGTTGAGGACAGAAAATTTGTGCTTGTTTGGGTGCTGTGGCATATCTGTGGATTGATTGTTGATTATTTGGTTAACGTTGTGCCCAACCAGTGATATTTGGGGAAAGTTTTTACTCTAGTTGTCTGTTTAATTAATTCTTTGGGGGTGTGTTCATCGGCCGTTTCTGCACTTGTCTGTGATTGGAAGCTGTATTTAGTTGTCATTTGCTTTGTTGGCTGTTTGTTGACCTCTTTGGAATCCCATTTCCTTGCCTCCACCTTGCCCTCTGATTTCCAATGACTAAACCAAAAAAATAAGGGCAAGAGCAAATGGACACTCGAATGGATCGGATGGAGCGTCAAATGGGTGGGATGGCCTAGAATTTAGCACAGTATCCCCATCACGTGGGTTTCCGCCCGCCTTTCCCTCTCCAGCCGTAATTCAGTTCTGCCCTCCTCCGTTTTAAGGGAAGTTTCGTTGCCCCAATATCTCTGTTTTGCTCTTTCTTTGCTTACATTGAGGGCAATGCAAGATTTAGGTGTGGGGGGAGGTAGTATATTGGCTTTTTATTGAAAAAAGTGCAAGTGTTTTTATTGAAAAAAGTGCAAGTGTAGGCATTTTTGTTGGAATTTTTTGTTTGACTTTGTCGAATTTTGTCCAATTTTTGCCTATCTTTGTGCTTATTTGTGATTATTCCTGATAAACGATGGTTAGATGTTTCAAATTTTTCTATTGCTAAGACTTTACACTTTAAGGTGTTGAGTATGACATGGTTGATTTTAAGGGTATCTCTTGGGTGAATATTTGAGATTTTGTGACTTTTGCACTTTTTGGTTAACTTTTCTAAGTATTGTAAATATTTGTCTAGCATTTTTTGTGCAAATTGGTTCAACTATTAATTTTAGTTCTCCATGTTTAAGAAATGAAACGGGCTTGTGTGATCTTTAATTTCATTTTTGGTGCTTATTTATGAATAGTATTCAGCTATACTCCGCTAGTATCGTTGTCTAGTAACCGGGAGTCTTCACCACAAATGTCGACTTTCGCGTCAAAAAGCGACGATAGCTATGAGTATGTGGTTTTTAAGCGATGATGGCTGAGTAACCGGGTTCCTTCATATGGCCAATGTCGGAGTTCGCGTCAAAACGCTTGAATGATTAAAAACTAAGCGTTCCCCCTAAAAAAAAAAAAAAAATCATCATTCATGTGTGGGGATATTCTAGAAAAAAATATGTGCTAATAGTGAAAAATATGGAAGTGTTTGAATGAATTGTTAACCCGCTAATCCCTGAATTTTAATGTTGAGATTTTGCTTAATAGTTGAACCATTTGCTTATGGATGCTGGTTGAATATTTTATATTCTTAGATTAGTTAGTCATAAATTGAAAGAGTCCTTAATCTTCAAAACTAACTGGAGAGATATTTCTTGAAAAGCGCCACTAATACTTGACATGTGTTTTAATTGTATTTTGGCAATAGAAGATTTGAGCAATAGCCATTATTTGAATTTGATTATTTGATTTGTCGTTCTCATACTTGAGGACAAGCATGATCTAGGTGTGGGGGTAATTGATAGAGTGCAATTTAGTCGGTCTTCTCACGTGCTTTTCCTATTTATTTGGACTAAATACTGCACTAATCGGTGGATTTTACTATGATTTTGTGTTCTATGCGAATTGCAGCATTTAGGGGCAAAAGGAGCTGGAAAATTAACTTTTGAAGCTTTCCTGTCAGTTAGACGTGGGCACGCCTAAGTATGATGTCCAAAGCCGGATTTGCGGGATTGTTGGCCACGTGCAAACTTCCAAATATTTGGAGATTCCTTCGCGGGTGACAATTCTGGAACAATGCTGACTTAGCCAATTTGCACGTGAAGAGTCATTTGGCAACAAGACTTCAATTGGGATTTCAATTGATTGGGTTCCTTCTTTGACTAAACGTGCTGGCCCACAAAAGCAGGAAGACTACTGGGTCTCTTTTGGAGACAGCCGCACGAGGACTCTATAAATACAATCCCTTCGCTGGCTTCAGGCGGGCGCTCGCTCTCTCTCTCTCGGCAGAAACGAGTTTTAGTTTAGGCTTTTAGCATAGTTTTAGTTTTTCTTTTCTTAGTTCTTTTGCATGGTTGTTCTCCATTAATGGAGGACTAACCTCTTAATTCTAGTGAAGGGGACAACTGAAGACTTGGTTCAACAATTACTGTGAGATCTAATTTATTTTAATTGTTTCCTCCATTTATTGGTATTCATATGTTTCCTGCTTTTAACTGTTATAGCTCTTGTGTATGATTGATTAGTGCGCAATAATTAATTATTCATACAGGCTATTTTGCTAAATAGAGGTAATTGAATCCGTAATTGTTCGTTATCTCTATCCCAGTAGCAGCTGGCGTAATTGGGTTTATGTCAGGGAAACATACGATCTAATTTAAACAAACCCTCGTAGCGTGTTTGTTAATTAGGATTGGGCCTTTCTAATTATTAATGCAAACCAGAAATTAAATCCTACGGTCGTACCTAGGGTTGTTTTTGGGTTAGGGAAATAGTTAACGGTCGTACCTTAGCTATCGATAAATTAAGGAAGGGTTGGTTGTTTAGCGCGTGCGAGACAACTATAACCACTCTATTAATAAATGTTGGGATTATTTTTGCATCAATGATCAGTGTATGAACCATTTCTGAAGTATACCCTTGGCTAGAGTTTCTCTAAGTATTTCTTTTAATTAATTATTTTCTGCATTTAATTCATTTAGTTGTCGTTTAATCCCAAAACCCCCCATTAATCTTGACTTGAAAAGAAATAAATTTCTCGCCAGTCCCTGAGGAGACGACCCTGCTTACCACTATCTACTAGTTAGTGAATTCAGTTAAATAATTAATTCAGGTATATCGGATTAAGCAAACTCTTCGGGAACAGGGTGAATCAAGTAACCCATTGCACACCTAGAGTCCCTGCTCCAGTACTCGAATTGACTATTGACTGCTTTAAGTGGTAGTTAGGTTTTATTTATTATTATTGTACAGGTTCGGCACCTGTCACACCACCTCTGTCTCCTTCTTTTCACCGCCATCATTCTCTCCCGGAGATATTGTTTGGCCCCTATCTACAGTGGAGAGTTTTACATTTGCTGGTTGAATTGAGTTGAGATGTCTCAAAATTTGGCCGCGTACTTCCATCACATCGGTTTCACTCCACCATTCCCTCCTATCCCTTAGCCATTCGACAGGGAAGTTTCGTTATCCTCTTCGCTTTACTTGCTTTCTACTCTCCATTGGGGACAATGTCGGATTTAAGTATGGGGGATTGGATAGCTGTGATGCTAGTATTTGTAATTTTTAGTTTTTAGATATTTTTCCTTTATTTTTAGTTTATTATTTGTTTATCTTTCGTTTATTTTCTTTCTTTTTAGTGATAAGCTCTTATGTGAATACCAAGGTTTGATTTTGGATTGTTGACTCTAATTCTGCTATTGCCAATATTCAGTAATAAAAGTGTATCTAATTAATGTGGCTGAATCCAAGAACATCTCTTTGGTGAATATCGGTGATTGTGTGGCTCTTCTAATTTTTGGTTAACTTTTTCTAGGCATTGGGAATGATTGTTGGCATTTTCATGTGAATTGATCTAGTTATTAACTTTAGTTCTCTATGTTTGAAAAATGAGGCTAGCTGCTGCTATTTTCTTTATGATATTTTGAGTTATTGTGTTATCTGGTTGTAAATAAGAGTTGAACGTACTCCGCTAGTTTTTACTACTGAGTAATCGGGGATATTCACCTAAAGTGTCGATTCTCGCGTCAAAAGATAGTAATTGCTATGAATGCGTGGTTGCATAGCGATCGGAACTGAGTAATCGGGCTCCTCCATCTGGCAAATGTTGGAGTTCGCGTCAAAAGGCTCTAATAGCTAGAGGCTAAGTCTTTTATTACTATGAAAAAAAGAAAAAAAAGAAGAGAAAATAGAAAAACGTGATAAAAAAAGTGAAAGTTGTGTTAGTGTGTTATAAAAATCAGCTTGCCGGTTTGTAGATTTAATGTTGAGATTTTGGTTAATAATTGGACCATTTGTTGATAAATGTTGAGCAACCATTCCTTTTTTTTAGATTAGTTTGCCTTAAATTGGAGGAGTTTGTGGTTTAGAAGCTAACCGGGGTGATGTTTCTTGGATCTTGACCATGATACTTGATATTTATTTTTCTTTGTATCTTGACAATAAGATAGATTGAGCAATAGTCATTGTCAAATATTGGTGTTTGTTTGCTATTCTCATGCTTGAGAACAAGCATGGTTTAGGTGTGGGGGGAATTGATAGGTTACAATTTTATCATTTATTTTATAAATAATTTCCCTTATTACTTCACTAAATGCAGATTAATTGTCAGATTCCACTCATTTGTGGCATTTGTACTTATTGCAGGGAGTTGGAGCAAAATGTGGTAATGATAGAACGCTAATTTAGCATTAATTTTGTTATAATTTCCTTTTCTTATTGGATTGGATATTGCATTAATAGACATATTTTGTTTGAATTGTATGTTTAGGGGATGTCTATCCAATTGGAGGAGGAAAGTGCAGAAATAGCATATTTTAGAAGATTTTCCTCCAAGTAAGTGTGGACGCATGAGAAGACATCAATCAAGTTCGGAGTGTGCGGGATTCTATGCAAGGCAGTATCCTAATTCAAATGGGAGTCGTCATCATAACTGGAAGATGATATTATCTGCCAAGTTTCTAATTAGTAATTGCGTTGGTTTAGGAGACTTTTAAGCACTTTGTTTTGCTATCTTTTAGGAAGTAGTTTTCCTATGGTAGGAGATTTCTTTGGAATCAATTACTACGGATTGTGAGGGAGGAAGTTGAATGTATTTCAAGAAAACAAATAAGAGGGAACAAGGCCGGATCTCGCGTGATTAAGAGTTGGGGCCAGCAACAAATTCGCAGGCACTTAGGTCTTTGTACTTTTCTTTTTAGCCAACTTTTGAGAGGAAGAAAAGGATAGAAAAACTAGGAACAATTTTGTGAGCTTCAGATTGCTTTTCGCATGGTTGTTCTCCATTAATGGAGGACTAACCTCCTACTTTTAGTCAAGGGGACAACTGACGAATTGGTTCGGCAATTACTGTGAGATCTAAACCGCTTTTAATTGTTTCCTTCATTTATTGGTATTTATATGTTTCCTACTTTTAATTGCTATAGCTCGTGTGAATGATTGATTAGTGCGCAATAATTAATTATTTATATAGGCTATTTTGCTAGTTAAGGGTAATTGAATCCGTAATTGTTCGTCATCTCTATCTCAGTAGCAACTGGCGTAATTGGGTTTATGTCAGGGGAACATACGATCTAACTTAAACAAACCCTTGTAGCGTGTTTGTTAGTTAGGATTGGGCTTTTCTAATTATTAATGCAATCTAGAAATTAAATCCTACAGTCGTACCTAGGGTTGTTTTTGGGTTAGGGAAATAGTTAACGGTTATAACTTGGCTATCGATAAATTAAGGAAGGGTGGTTGTTTATCGCGTATATGACAACTATAACTGATCTATTAATAAATATGGAATTACCTATGTATCGATGATCAGTGCATGAACCATTTTTGAACTGTATCCTTGGCTAGAATTCTCCCAATTATTTCTGTTAATTAATTATTTTTTGCATTTAATTTATTTAGTTAGCATTTAATCCCAAAACCCTCCATTAATCTTGACTTGAAAAGAAACAAATTTCTTGCTAGTCCCTGAGGAGACGACCCTATTTACCACTGTCTACTAGTTAGTGAATTCAGTTAAATAATTAATTCAAGTATATCGGATTAAGCAAACTCTTCGGGAATCGGGTGAGTCAAGTAATCCATTGCACACCTAGAGTCCCTGCTCCAGTACTAGAATTGATTATTGACTGTTTCAGGTGGTAGTTAGGTTTTATTTATTATTATTGCACAGGTTCGGCACCTGTCAGGTAAATAGGTGCAAATTTCACACTACAAATACTGAATGTGTTTGGATAGTGAGTTATTTCCCCAAATATATTTGCTTATATCACCATTATAATTTTTAATACAGTTTTTTATCTTTTCAATTACCTTTTAATCTCACATACATCACATCACAAAAAGTGATACAGTAAAAATATATCAAATAACCCACTATCCAAACACACTCGACATGGCCACGTCAACTTAGAACTTAACATATCGAGAAAGTTCAGAAAAGACGTGTGACACCTGCTCGTGTTTGGAAGTGCAACATAGGAGCCGTAACTATTCCGTTAGTTGGTTATTTGGTTATTTGAGCCATAACTAAGTAAGTTTCCTTATTTTGTGTTGTGTGGGGCGGCTGAATAGAGAAAAAGAAGAAGTGGAAGTCAAAGTTTGATCAGGACTCTAGGCTTTTGGGAGTAGAGGCAGCCGCAAAGTACAAATTAGATAGAAGATATAGCAGACAATTGGGGGACAAACTTGGAGATTAGCTTTTTACTTTTCTTCTTCGTCTTTTAGTAGCTTGTCTCCTCGCTTGTCAGGAACAACAAGAAGATTTAACCATTCTATGTAGTTTTCGTTTCCTTTCATTATTTGAAACGAATTGAATTCTCCCAATTACCGAGACAATGGCAGAGACTATTGCTTCAGTTTTGTATGGGTTTTTCTCATCAACAATGAGTTAAATCCCTTTGTCTAGTTAAGAAACAACGGATGTTTTAATTCGTCTAAAAATTGTGAAATCGATTTAATTTTATCTTTTTCTCTTATTTATTGGTATTTGCATATTCCCTGATTGCAATGCTTATGATTATTTAATTAATTGATTGTCTTGGATCCGGATAATAAGTTGATTTAATAATCTATTGTCAATTGAAATATTAAATCCGTAATTGTTTAATTGTCTCGAAATAGTGACAACTGGCATGATTAAATTTGTGTCAGAAGAATATGCGGACTAATCTAAAATAACCCTGGTAGTGCGTTATTTGTTTAGAATAGGGCCTCTCTAATACGTAAGGCAATTGAAAAATTAAATCTTACGGGCGTACCTAAGGTTATTTCTCAATTAGAGCAGTGATTAATAGGCGTACCTTAATCACCGATATCGCAAGGAGGGGTTGACTGTCATCACTTGTTTGGCAGTTATAACCTATTTATTAGTAAATAATTGAAATTGTCTTTGCATCGATGATCAATTAGGTGAACCATTGCTAAAGTTATTTCTTGGTTAGACCTTTAATTATTATTACTTTGATTTTAGTGAATTGTCATTTAATTTTTAGTTGGCTATTTCATTTTTAGTTGAATTGTTTTAATTGTCATCTTTTATACAAAAACACCCCCTCGTGTTATTTTGGATTTCAAAAGAGATAAATATCCCCAGTCCCTGAGAATACGATCCTACTTGCCCTGTTTACAAATTAATAATTATTTGTGTAAAAGTCATCCCGTCGGGTATATCGGATTAAGCAAATTCTTCGAGAACAGGGTGAATCAAGTAACTCATTGCACACCTAGAGTCCCTACTCCAGTACTTAGAATCGGGTTTTGATTATTTTAATTGACAATTAAGTTTATTTTTATTATTGTACAGGTATCGACAACCTGTCAAACTCGTTCAAGTTCGATAGGACAAATAAACAAATCAAACTTAAACAAAATTTTAAAATCATTAAAATAATTAAATAAATTTAAATACTAGAGTGTTCGACTTGATTAAGCTCAATTGCATCCCTACGCACAATGGGCTACATGTTGGGTCTCCTTTTTGGGCTAAGTTATCTGCCCTGTAGTCTGTCTCTTGGGGTTAGCGAATGATTCCTCAAATTCTCTCCCTGCAACGGGCCATGAAAAGAAATAAATACTCAAGATTGTGCTTGGAAAGTGTTGAGCATGTAACTTACAGGTCTGCCCGACAGAATAGCTCTGCAGAAAATTCTCGCATGGCTATTTTCACCTCCCAAAAAAATATTGATTTATTGAAAATGAAAAGAAAATGCCACAAAAGATTACAATCGTAAAAGAAGAAAAGATAAACATGTTGACTTCTTACATATGTCTAACAAAAATAGTCCAAAAAAATTATCCACTACTCCTAATAATAAACCTCAATGAATCTTGCCTAGTACTTAGGGCTGCAAACGAGCCGAGTCGAGTCGAGTTTTGAGCTAATCGAACCGAGTCTCGACTAAATTTTACCAAGGTCGGGCTCGACGAGCCAGCAATTTTCGAGCTCGAGCTCAACTCGAATCAAGTCGAGCCGAGCTCGAGCTCGAAAAAAATAAAAAAATAATTATTTTATTTTTTAAAAAATAAATAAAATAATATTTTTTTATTAATAAATAATAAAATATTAAGGATATATACATAATTTCACTATGAAAATAAAAAATAAAAAAAAAATATAGATATAATATACATAATTTTATTATTAAATAAAAATAAAAATAAAAAATATATATATATACTCAAGCTCGCGAGCCGGCTCGCGAGCTAACGAGCTTAATATTCTGAGCTCGACTCGAGCTTGACTCCGCTCACGAGCGGCTCGATTAGTTTGCAGCCCTACTAGTACTAGAGTTATCTTATAGTCATTGAATCCTGCCTCAGAAAAGAGTTTTGCCCACTCTCTCTAATTTCTTTGTTTCCCCGTGACAAGCACCATCATCAGCATATCAAAGAAAAGTTGACTTTGAATTGCCTCATGATCATCAGCTCCCTTTTGCTGGTCATTCAGTACCATGTCTATGATTATCACCTTCCCTTCATTTTCCTTGCTAGGAATTGCTTCTTTGCAATTCCTAAGCATTTGTACACATTCCTCTTCATTCCAATCGTGCAATATCCACTGTTTAAATTAATATTCATATCATCACAAAGAATTCAAATTAGTCAAGAATACCACATCAAAAAGACATGGTTGTAATGAATCAGCAGCATATATAGACGTGTTTAGAATCAATACTAAGCTGCCTTTTAACAACAAAAAGGTGAATATGGATCTGTTGCATCTTCTTGGAAAGGTGATCTTACCTTCATTGTAACATCATCTGCAGGAGGAATAGCTACAAACATACTTCCTCCAACAAAGGCTAAACTCTTGTTATTCGCTACCAAGCCGTCAACCACATGAGGAAGATCGAGAACAATACAGTTCAAGTCAGGAAAAGCATCAGCAATTTCCGTAGCCAAAGTTCCAGTTCCACCTCCAACATCCACCAAAGAATTCAACATTGAAAGGACATCCTTGCAATCCCTGATCAGAATACTGCCAACTAGCCTAGAATCGCTAGCCATTCCTTCATTAAAAAAATTATTAAGCCTCAGATCCTGGCCTGCAAGCTCCCACACTACCTTGCCGTGACAAGTCTTGAAGGGATTCACATCACTGTTGTTTTGCAACCACTGGCTAAGGTGGTACCATGGATCCATCAAGGTAGGATCAAGCATGGTGTCACGCTAAAAGGCTCATCTTTTAATAAAAGTTTAGAAGAAGTAGTGAGCATATAACCTTCCTCTTCATCGTGCTGGGTAACTTTTGCCTCGATGAAGAAGCCTGAGTGGATTAGAATCCTCATCAGACGATAGACAAAGGGGGCTTTTGCATTGCCAATTGGAAGAGCATTGGTGAGTTCATCCAGACTCATTGGCTTAACATGCTGGTGATTAATATCTGGTATGCCGAGTTGAATTGCACATTTGAGGGAAATGGAGTTTATGAAGTTGAATATGTGATTCCATATGTGAGCTTGAGCTTGAAGTAGCTTATTAGCATCACCATTTCTACCCAAGTCCATCTTTTCGCTGTCGATTTTGTTTTCCTCTTTGGGTATAACAGGTAGGCATCCAATCTTATAGTTAAAGAGCATATAAGGCCCATACCAATGGATAGGCATGATGATTAGTAACTGGTGCCATGAGTGGCTATAACAATTCAATTTAGTTCTTCTGCGCACTCTTTTTGTTGACTAATATATTTGCAAGATCCAGAAATGTGTATTTGTACTTGGGACTTCCCCTGGTGATAACAGCATCAAAAAAGCAAGTTTTCGCCTACATTGTTGATAAAGCAAAATCCAAAATGCAGGGATGGAAGCACAACTTACTCAGCTATGCAGGAAAAGAGGTACTACTTAAGTCAGTCATAATAGCATTACCAAATTACACAATGTCATGCTGTAGGTTGCCTAAAGGACTTTGTTATGAAATATGTGGTCAAATGGCAAAATTTTGGAGAGGCCAAAATGAAGAGGATAGGAAGATGCAATGGGTAAGTTGGGAGAAAATTACACAGGTGAAGGGAAATGGAGGTCTGGGTTTTAGGGATCTAGAGCACTTTAATAGTGCTTTGTTAGCAAAGCAACGATGGAGGATATTGATGCAACCAGACCTATTAGTGAGCAGAGTGCTAGGAGCAAAGTACAAAATAGAGCAAACAGGCTGGGATGGAGAAGCTCCAAAGAACGCAACATGGGTGTGGAAAAGTATATACAGCTCTGGACTGGTGCTAAAAAAAGGAATGTGGAAGAGAGTGGGAGATGGGACTACTATATATCAACATATGGAGGGACAAATGGATCATGGCATCACCAATCGGGAGAATAGCAACTCAGAAACCTCTAGCTTGTAACTTGCAAACTGTGGCAGACTTGTTGATAGAGAAGGAATGAAATACAAAGCTGATTGAGGAGATGTTCTCAGAGCAGGAAGCTTCACAAATATTACAGGTGCCATTAAGTTTGTTTCCCAGAAAGGATGCGGTTTATTGGAAATACTCAAAATCAGAAAATTACACTGTGAAGTCGGGATATGCAGTAGAAAAGGAAGAGGTCAACCAAAGACACAAGAAAAATCATGGAGAGGAAGGAACCAGCTACGCACAGCATAAAGGAAAAGTGTGGAAGAGCTTGTGGGGATTAAGGATGAAGCCAAAGATAAAACATTTCATATGGAGATGCCTACACAACAGCATTTCTGTAAATGAGTTGATACACAAAAGAACAGGAAAAGGCTCTCCATTATGCAAATGTTGTGGGGAGGGGGAGGAGACAGTGGAACATATGATTTTCTTTTGCAATAATGCTGACCCTATATGGAAGCTGGCCCCAATACAATGGGACAGATTATTGCAATGGAGATCAAATTTCTGGAGATGGTGGGAAGGTATATTAGAGGCAAGGAGCAGACAAAGAGGAGAAGACCACATCACTTTAACAGCAAACATCATCTGGCAAATTTGGAAGGCAAGAAATGCTCGACAGTTTGAAGGGAAATGTGGAGAGCACATGGCCATACTAGAAACGGCAAAAAATGAATGGCTGGAGTTCCAAGAGGAGCAGGTGGAAAATGAAAAAAGCACAGGACAGGAACGAGTCACCAAATGCAAAACTATCTATGGAGCCCACCAGACGCAGGGGTAATAAAGATAAACACTGATGCCACGATTCCTACTAAATCAGCAGGAGCTGGGTTAGGAATGATAGCGAGAGATAGTGATGGAAACATTGTCCAAGCAAGAGGCATCAGGAAGTATAGCAGTGGTGGTGCGGAAATGGAAGAGGCAGATGCACTCAGACAAGGCCTGCTAATGGCTAGAGAAGCTGGATGGCGAAGAATTGAAATGCAAACTAATTGCAAAGCTGCCATTGAAACAATATGCAAGACAGGCTTGGGTGAAACACCAATTGGCACGATCATAGAAGATATTAGACATTTGAGTGACATGTTCCAAGACTGTACTTTTTCTTTTGTGTATCGAGATGGAAATAGAAGTGCTCATAAAATGGCACAATTTGCAACTAAACTTGTTTCCAAGGTAATATGGAAACAAAGTTTCCCCCTGTGGCTCAAAGAGAGTATACAAGAGGATAATAGGACCAATGTCCTTTTATGTAACTAAAATCTTGTATTATCAAGTTCATATATGTATAAGAAGAATACCGTTTGAGAAAAAAAAAAAAAAGAAAGGTGTATTTGTGGAGAATGGGCTGGGACGGTTGTCAGGTGCCACCGTCCCAAATGATGTATGGGAAAGATTTTCTCAACAAGGCAAATTTTGATAACGTGCAGCCAAAAGCAAGTCACATAACTTTGAAATTACAAACATATATGGATCTACACGAATATTAATTAGATACAATGTCATTGTTTCGAAATTGAATAAGTAATTTACATTTTGTTTAGAAAGTGTTGTACAACTTAGGCAAGTTAAGAACTGAAAATCTTTTTCAGTTTTTTGTCCCTCACGTTTATCCGTTCTTTCTTCAACTTACATTCAGCTGTAATGGCTGAATTTAAAGCGGAAGCGATGCATCTACTTCAACTTCAACAATGTTGGAAACAGTTATTGTCCTTAGCTACCTCAACTCCACACCATTTATACATAATGTGCTTGCTGTGTATTCCAGGCTGGGATTTGGACACATTCCAGTGTTGGATTGTGGTGGGGTTTAATACCAAATCAATGGATTAAATCCTTTATATAAAGGAGGCAAATGAACAATTTTATTACACTCAAAATATATTTAATAACAACACACAAAATACATTTATATTGGACACTAATAATTGAGCCTCACTCTTGAGAATAGCTGCTCAAACACTCACTCAAAAATTGAACTCGTTCATTTCCTATCTTTCACTTGAGCTTTGGTGCCCTTCAACTGAGGAAATGGCATTTATTTATACAAGCGGCTGTAATTTTTCTCTTCTCATTCAATACCCAATTGCCAGAAAATCCGGTGAACTTCGCTAGTAAATCTGGTTCAAGATACAAGCACGAACCAAGTTGATCAGCCGCCCACGTTCAGCTTCAAGACTGGACTTTGGCAATTTGTCTATTGACAATAAATGAGTAAAACAAACACTCCAAAGCCATAAAACTTATTCTGAACATCCTGACTAAAGATTCATCACTCTTTAGCACAAACAACATTTTCAAAAAGCATATTAATTAATAATAATCAACCTCAATGATAGATCTCAATCCCAATACTGCAGTTATCTTATAGTCACTGAAGCCTGCCTCCGTGAAAAGTTTCGCCCAATCTTTCTCATTTCTTTGCCTTCCTTTGAGTAGAACCATCACTACCATATCAAAGAACAGTTGGGTCTCAATCGCCTCATGATCATCATCCCCTTTCTGCAGACTTTTGCAGAACATGTCAACAATTATCACTTTGCCTCCTTTTTCCTTGCTAGGAATTGCTTCTTTACATTTTTTTAGTATTTGTACACACTCATCATCACTCCAATCAATCAATATCCACTGCTTGATTGCAAATTATATCACAATGAAAGAAAATTTTTGTTAGAAACACTACACCCCATCTAAAGCTTTTTGCGTCAAAAAGGACTATTCTCTTATAGTACGAAACACACGCAATCAATTTGACGTTTAAAACTTTGTTCTTTTTTTTTTCCCACTTCATGATGCAGTTCTTAGATTAAGCATAGCCTCAATTTCTACTACTCAATCTTACTTTTGAAGTTGACACTTCTTATAATTGGTGAATTTTAATCTTATGAACTCAGGCAATAAGGATAAAAATCTAAATAACACTACTATAAAAAAAATTGTCAACTAGAAAACGTGCCACATCGATTTCATACCTTCATTAAAACAGCATCTGCAGGAGGAATGGCTTCAAACATGTTACCTCCAACATAGGCCAAGTTCTTACTACTCTCCAAGCCATCAACAACATGAGGAAGATCAAGCACAGTGCATTTCAGGCGAGGGAAAGCATCAGCAATTGCCTTGGCAAAGGTTCCAGTTCCACCTCCAACATCCACCAATGAATTCAAACTCTCAAAAACATGCTTACAATCTTTGGTCACCACACTACTAACCAGCCGGGTATCACTAGCCATTGCTTCGTTAAAGAATTGATTAAGCCACGGCTCATGACTTGCAAAAGCATAAATTGACCTCCCATGGCAAGTATAAAATGGGGTTTCATCACTATTCTGAAACCACTGGCTGAGATGGTGCCATGGATCAGCCAAGGTGGGATCGAGCATGGCTAGTAAAAATGGCGTCATGCTAAAAGGGTTACTCTTTAAAAGGAGTTCAGAAGCAGAAGTGAGCAGATAACCCTTTTGATTATCATTCTCATTTCCAGGAATCTTTGCTTCAACGAAGAAGCCTGAGTGGATCAAAATCTGCATGAGACGATAAACGAAAGGGGCTTTTGCATTCTTGATGGGAAGAGCATCGATCAATTGATCAAGGGTCATCGGCTGGCCATGTTTGTGAATAGCGTCTGGAATGCCTAATTGAATTGCACATTTGACGGACATAGAATTTATGAAGTTGAATATATGGTTCCATATGTGAGCTTGTGCTTGAAAAAGCTCACCAGTATGATCACCAATATTTCTAGCCGAATCCATCTTTTTGTTTGAAATTCTAGGATTTTTTTTTGCGCTTTTTGGTTGGGAATTACAAGTAGAACTCGCATTTTATAGGCCGGGTATGGGATTCACAGGAATAACGTTGCAATAGTTTCTTCTAATAGTCTGACAAGAACCTGTTAGCAAAATAAACAATGAAATCAACTCAGAAACAAGGATCCAAAGGCAGCTGACATCAGTTTCCTTTTCTTGACCAATTCATATATGAGTATATGGGTTAGTCTAGTCTCCTTCTTGGTGTAACTACACATAATTCAGTGTTTCTGGAGACGTGCTTAAATTAAAGTGTATAATCAGCACTTATTAATTAATTGTTCTTTGTGTCGACTCGTATTATCACTTGAGAAAATCACATAATGCACGCTGCAGGTGGTGCTTCTTGTTTGGAAGACGAAGAAAAAGAAATTTAAATTGTCACAACTTTTGAGCCGTGGTTGAGTAAAATTTTACGTTGGTGCATCATTCTTGAGCAAATTCTCTTTTCACAACGATCTGGTGTATTGCAATGCTTAAGAAACATTATTCTTGTCCTAAATATAGGGATCGATTTCTTAATTGGAACGTTAAGCCTTGTTTTCTTCCTACTATGAGAGATTCACAACTCTAATGGATTCGAAAATTAGTACTAGCCATTATTGTTAATCAATATCAAATACTAGAATTTCATGAAATGTGGAACCAATGTTATTTTGGGCTATTCTTTTATTCATAATGTATGTATCCATAATTTGCAGCTCTTAGATTTAGAGTCTTCGACCTATAAAATATGGGGTAATTGAACATGGCATGATGCTAAAGTAAATGAAGTGGTCTTTAATTTAGGGTCTTATCTAATAAGTGTCCATTAGCCATTCATTGTTAAGATGAAGTTCACATGTAAATATCTTAGAAATGTAAAGTTAAATGATAGGTCGCAATTTTGTTATTTAGTTTATAATTAATTTCCCCTATTACATTACCAAATATGAATTAATTGTCAGATTCTACTCATTTGTGGCATTTGTGCTTATTATAGGGAGTTGGAGCAAAATGTAGTAAATTAGGCGCAAATTTCGCGCTATAAATACTGTTTGGCGTGGCCACGTCAACTCATATCTTAATATGTCCAGAAGGTTCGGGAAAGACGTGCGACTCCAGCTCCCACTGGGAGTAATTGTTTCTTTTCAACAGGTTGTCAGCCTGTGCAATAATAAAATCTACTCAAACTAAAAGTAGTTTCTGTAGATAGCAGCGAGCAGGGTCGAATCCACAGGGACTGGGAGTAATTGTTTCTTTTCAAATTCACAGTGACAAGGGGGTGTTTTTATATCAGGGGTGACAATTTAAGCAATTCAATTAAAAGTAAAATAATAAAAATAAAATAGCCAACTAGAAATTAAATAACAATTTACTAAAATCAAACGAGTGATAATTAAGGATCTAGCCAAGGAATAACTTCAGCAATGGTTCACCTAATTGATCATTGAACCAAAGGCAATTCCAATTATTTACTAATAAATAGGTTATAACTGCCAAACAAGCGATGACAGTCAACCCATCCTTACTGTGTCGGTGATTAAGGTACGCCCGTTAATCACTACTTTAATTGAGAAATAATCTTAGGTACGCCCGTAAGATTTAATTCCCCAATTACCTTACGTATTAGAGGAGCCATATTCTAACCAAATAACACACTACCAGGGTTATTTTAGGTTAGCCCGCGTATTCCCCTGATACAAACCCAATCATGCCAGTTATCACCATTTTGAGACAATTAAACAATTACGGATTTAACGTCCCAATTGACAATAGATTATCAAATTAACTAATTATCCGGATCAAAGACAATCAATTAATTAAACAATCATAAGCACTGTAACCAGGGAATATGCGAATACCAATAAATAAAAGAAAAAGGTAAAATTAAATCGATCTCACAATTTTAGGCGAGCCAAAGCATCCGTTGCTCCTTGACTAGAAAAAGGGGTTTAGCTCCTTATTGATGAAAAAATCCCATACAAAACTGCATAAATAGTTGCGACGTACATTCTCCCAATTAAGGAGGAAGAAACGGTGGAAAACCGAATAATGGAAAAAAAAAAAAAAAAAGACTACCTGATCAAAAAGATGATGACCCCTTATTTCTACCCTAAGTGTAACATACGTGGACTTAAAACCACTAAAGGACGAAATTGTCCAAAGCCCAAGAGAAGTCAAAATTGACGGCTACTTATTCTCACAAAATTCCTATGTAATCTGCACTTCCTATTCGGCTAACAAAAGTCAGTAAAAGGAAGACTCCCAAATCCCCTTGATTTCTTCCGTGGCTGGCTCTCAAAAAGGTACCAAAAAGATAGGAGTCCTGATCTCAATTTGACTCCAGTCGTTGCACTTCCCAGTGGGAGCTGGAGTCGCACGTCTCTCCCGAACCTTCTGGACATATTAAGATATGAGTTGACGTGGCCACGCCAAATAGTATTTATAGCGCGAAATTTGCGCCTAATTTATCACATTTTGCTCCAACTCCCTATAATAAGCACAAATGCCACAAATAAGTAGAATCTGACAATTAATTCATATTTGGTAATGTAATAGGAGAAATTAATTATAAAATAAATAACAAAATTGCGACCTATCATTTAACTTTACATTTCTAAGATATTTACATGTGAACTTCATCTTAACAATGAATGGCTAATGGACACTTATTAGATAAGACCCTAAATTAAAGACCACTTCATTTACTTTAGCATCATGCCATGTTCAATTACCCCATATTTTATAGGTCGAAGACTCTAAATCTAAGAGCTGCAAATTATGGATACATACATTATGAATAAAAGAATAGCCCAAAATAACATTGGTTCCACATTTCATGAAATTCTAGTATTTGATATTGATTAACAATAATGGCTAGTACTAATTTTCGAATCCATTAGAGTTGTGAATCTCTCATAGTAGGAAGAAAACAAGGCTTAACGTTCCAATTAAGAAATCGATCCCTATATTTAGGACAAGAATAATGTTTCTTAAGCATTGCAATACACCAGATCGTTGTGAAAAGAGAATTTGCTCAAGAATGATGCACCAACGTAAAATTTTACTCAACCACGGCTCAAAAGTTGTGACAATTTAAATTTCTTTTTCTTCGTCTTCCAAACAAGAAGCACCACCTGCAGCGTGCATTATGTGATTTTCTCAAGTGATAATACGAGTCGACACAAAGAACAATTAATTAATAAGTGCTGATTATACACTTTAATTTAAGCACGTCTCCAGAAACACTGAATTATGTGTAGTTACACCAAGAAGGAGACTAGACTAACCCATATACTCATATATGAATTGGTCAAGAAAAGGAAACTGATGTCAGCTGCCTTTGGATCCTTGTTTCTGAGTTGATTTCATTGTTTATTTTGCTAACAGGTTCTTGTCAGACTATTAGAAGAAACTATTGCAACGTTATTCCTGTGAATCCCATACCCGGCCTATAAAATGCGAGTTCTACTTGTAATTCCCAACCAAAAAGCGCAAAAAAAAATCCTAGAATTTCAAACAAAAAGATGGATTTGGCTAGAAATATTGGTGATCATACTGGTGAGCTTTTTCAAGCACAAGCTCACATATGGAACCATATATTCAACTTCATAAATTCTATGTCCGTCAAATGTGCAATTCAATTAGGCATTCCAGACGCTATTCACAAACATGGCCAGCCGATGACCCTTGATCAATTGATCGATGCTCTTCCCATCAAGAATGCAAAAGCCCCTTTCGTTTATCGTCTCATGCAGATTTTGATCCACTCAGGCTTCTTCATTGAAGCAAAGATTCCTGGAAATGAGAATGATAATCTAAAGGGTTATCTGCTCACTTCTGCTTCTGAACTCCTTTTAAAGAGTAACCCTTTCAGCATGACGCCGTTTTTACTAGCCATGCTCGATCCCACCTTGACTGATCCATGGCACCATCTCAGCCAGTGGTTTCAGAACAGTGATGAAACCCCATTTTATACTTGCCATGGGAGGTCAATTTATGCTTTTGCAAGTCATGAGCCGTGGCTTAATCAATTCTTTAACGAAGCAATGGCTAGTGATACCCGGCTGGTTAGTAGTGTGGTGACCAAAGATTGTAAGCATGTTTTTGAGAGTTTGAATTCATTGGTGGATGTTGGAGGTGGAACTGGAACCTTTGCCAAGGCAATTGCTGATGCTTTCCCTCGCCTGAAATGCACTGTGCTTGATCTTCCTCATGTTGTTGATGGCTTGGAGAGTAGTAAGAACTTGGCCTATGTTGGAGGTAACATGTTTGAAGCCATTCCTCCTGCAGATGCTGTTTTAATGAAGGTATGAAATTGATGTTGCACGTTTTCTAGTTGACAATTTTTTTTATAGTAGTGTTATTTAGATTTTTATCCTTATTGCCTGAGTTCATAAGATTAAAATTCACCAATTATAAGAAGTGTCAACTTCAAAAGTAAGATTGAGTAGTAGAAATTGAGGCTATGCTTAATCTAAGAACAGCATCATGAAGTGGGAAAAAAAAAAGAACAAAGTTTTAAACGTCAAATTGATTGCGTGTGTTTCGTACTATAAGAGAATAGTTTTGTTTTTCCTTTTTGACGCAAAAAGCTTTAGATGGCTTGTAGTGTTTCTAACAAAAATTTTCTTTCATTGTGATATAATTTGCAATCAAGCAGTGGATATTGATTGATTGGAGTGATGATGAGTGTGTACAAATACTAAAAAAATGTAAAGAAGCAATTCCTAGCAAGGAAAAAGGAGGCAAAGTGATAATTGTTGACATGTTCTGCAAAAGTCTGCAGAAAGGGGATGATGATCATGAGGCGATTGAGACCCAACTGTTCTTTGATATGGTAGTGATGGTTCTACTCAAAGGAAGGCAAAGAAATGAGAAAGATTGGGCGAAACTTTTCACGGAGGCAGGCTTCAGTGACTATAAGATAACTGCAGTATTGGGATTGAGATCTATCATTGAGGTTTATTATTATTAATTAATATGCTTTTTGAAAATGTTGTTTGTGCTAAAGAGCGATGAATCTTTAGTCAGGATGTTCAGAATAAGTTTTATGGCTTTGGAGTGTTTGTTTTACTCATTTATTGGCAATAGACAAATTGCCAAAGTCCAGTCTTGAAGCTGAACGTGGGCGGCTGATCAACTTGGTTCGTGCTTGTATCTTGAACCAGATTTACTCGCGAAGTTCACTGGATTTTCTGGCAATTGGGCATTCAATGAGAAGAGAAAAATTACAGCCGCTTGTAGGATCCTTACTAGTATAAATAAATGCCATTTCCTCAGTTGAAGGGCACCAAAGCTCAAGTGAAAGATAGGAAATGAACGAGTTCAATTGTTGAGTGAGTGTTTGAGCAGATATCTCAAGAGTGAGGCACTGATATATTAGAGCAACTATTCTCAAGAATGAGGCTCAATTATTAGTGTCCAATATAAATTTATTTTGTGTGCTGTTATTAAATATATTTTGAGTGTAATAAAATTGTTCGTTTGCCTCCTTTATATAAAGGATTTAATCCATTGATTTGGTATTAAACCCCACCACAATCCAACACTGGAATGTGTCCAAATCCCAGCCTGGAATACACAGCAAGCACATTATGTATAAATGGTGTGGAGTTGAGGTAGCTAAGGACAATAACTGTTTCCAACATTGTTGAAGTTGAAGTAGATGCATCGCTTCCGCTTTAAATTCAGCCATTACAGCTGAATGTAAGTTGAAGAAAGAACGGATAAACGTGAGGGACAAAAAACTGAAAAAGATTTTCAGTTCTTAACTTGCCTAAGTTGTACAACACTTTCTAAACAAAATGTAAATTACTTATTCAATTTTGAAACAGGGGAGAATTGTAATTTTGATCCTCAATCTATTACTCATGTGTCAAATTAGTCCCCAATTTATTTTGTAAGGCAAATGTAGTCCCCAATCTATCCAATTTTGTGCAAAATTAGGCAATTGACTGATTCCTTCCAATTTCTAACGGAATCATGGCATGTGCAATCACATACCAGCACTTAAAATCTTTTTTTTTTTTTTTTTACACTCAGAAAACTCAGCACTTAAAAATAGACTAATATCGGATG
This sequence comes from Coffea arabica, assembly GCF_036785885.1. Lineage (NCBI taxonomy): Eukaryota > Viridiplantae > Streptophyta > Magnoliopsida > Gentianales > Rubiaceae > Coffea > Coffea arabica. The sequence continues at coordinate 40,054,674 of NC_092314.1, read as the reverse complement.
AAAAGGAAAACTAGGTGACTATGATGCAAATTTGAAAACTTACTCTTCTTCCCTGAACAAGCCAGAGAAGAGCTGCTGCCTTGCTTCCATCATCGGCAAGCCACCAAAAACCAGGAACCAGAGAAGTACAGCACGAAAATTATAAAATTTTTTGCAGTTATGTTCTTGGGCCCATTTTAGTGCTTGCTTTACTGGGTTTTTCTTTGTTTAATCTAGCACTGAAGGATTATCCTGCTGCTTTGGAAAATATTATTTCGGATGCAGAGGAATCTCAAACTGGTGGTTGTTAATGTGGTTCCAGCGCAAAGGTCAAGCAATTGGCACCCTTTGAAATATTCTTCGAGAATGGCGCTTGTTACAAACTTGTCATCAAAAGAGAGGTATTATTGGAACAAAGAGAATGACGAGCTTCGGAATGAGGTGATGAGTGAGAAGATTATTGAAAGATGAATTTTGCAGTATGAGAGTAGAAAGGGTAGTAATAATAATAGTGGTGGTGGGGGCTTTGGGAGAAAATATTTTTTAGGGTAAATTCCACTTTACCCCCCTGTGGTTTAGCATTTTTTTCACATAACCCCCCTATGGTTTCAAAAGCTATACATAACCCCCTCATGGTTTGGATTAAAGTGTCAAAGTAACAGAAATAGTCACTCGTAACGAAACTTCTAAAAATGTCGAAATTACCCTTATAAATACATGACACATTAACCCCCTATGATTTTTATATTTTACCATATAACCCCCTTATGGTTTAATACTTTACCATATAACCCCCTTATGATTTTCAAAATATACACATAACCCCCCTTGGTTAATACATAAATTTCAACCTTACATAAGGGTATTTTTGACATTTTAGGTGACGCCGTTACGAGTGACCATTTCCGTTACTTTGACACTTTAATCCAAACCATGAGGGGGTTATGTATAGCTTTTGAAACCACAGGGGGGTTATGTGAAAAAACGCTAAACCACAGGGGGTAAAGTGGAGTTTGCCCTATTTTTTAAATTATAGGATTTGTGTGAGAATTGGGTGAGAAAATATTTGCTTTCAAGGACAAATATTTCTCATCAAATCCAGAGGCCATTGACGATGGGATTACAGATGACCTTTTGCGTTTGAAGAATCTCTATGTTATATCAAATCCTGGCATTGACGAAAAGAAGTTGAAAGCCAATGGAAAGTCAAAATCTTATGGTTCTCGTTTCAGTGAGCAGAGAGAGAGGATAGTTTAGTTGAAGTCATACTAGACATTTTGGGGGAACCCAACAAAGGGATGGCGTGTCAACTTTTGAGTTCATAAGCGGTGGAGTTATTGGAGCTTTGCTGAATTACTTTACATGCGGATATTTAAGTTTCCTAAGCTGCGGCAACAACCTATCAGAAGGTACAAATCTTTTGTTTTAGTTGCTCTTCCATCAAATATTGGAGAAGATGACTACGTTTCAGAAATTGCAGTCCCGCAGTTTTCCTTTTAGCCGATAATAGTCAGTTTCAAGTGCTGAATTTTTTGGGTTAAAAAAAATGCCTTCCGTTAGAAATTGCAAGGAATCCGTCAATTGCTCATTTTTGTGCAAAATTGGATAGATTGAGTACTACATTTGCTTTGCAAATTAGATTAGGGACTAGTTCCACGCATGAGTGATAGATTAGGGACCAAAATTATAATTATCCCTTGAAACAATGACATTGTATCTAATTAATATTCGTGTAGAGCCATATATGTTTGTAATTTCAAAGTTATGTGACTTGCTTTTGGCTGCACATTATCAAAATTTGCCTTGTTGAGAAAATCTTTCCCATACATCATTTGGGACGGTGGCACCTGACAACTGTCCCATACCCCTTTCTGGATCTTGCAAATATATTAGTCAACAAAAAGAGTGCGCAGAAGAACTAAATTGAATTGTTATAGCCACTCATGGCCCCAGTTACTAATCATCATGCCTATCCATTCGTGTGGGTCTTATATGCTCTTTAACCATAAGATTGGATGCCTACCTGTTATACCCAAAAAGGAAAACAAAATCGACAGCGAAAAAGTTGGATTTGGGCAGAAATGGTTATGCTAATGAGCTACTTCAAGCTCAAGCTCACATATGGAATCACATATTCAACTTCATAAACTCCATTTCCCTCAAATGTGCAATTCAACTCGGCATACCAGACATTATTCACAAGCATGGTAAGCCCATGACCCTGGATGAACTCACCAGACATTATTCACTTTTATTTTTCAATTGAGCATTTTGATATGGATTTCTCTATTATCTCACAGCACTAATGCATTTGTTGTTGTTGAGCTGAATTTTATGTTAGTACGTGCTCAAAAATTCTAAACATAAAATTTGGTTAGAAAACCACTAAGGTACAAAGAAACTAATAATAGTTAAGACCTCAACATCTAGTAGATAAAATTGATAATATGAAATAGTAAGTTCGTTCCATGTTAAATTACATAACATAGTTTAGTTATATCTAAAAAGTTTTGACAAACATATGAAAAAATCCATGTCACTTTCATATCTTACTAATACACTACAACAAAAATGGCCTTTAACGGCATTTAAAAGTGTCAGTATAGATAATCTTACCTGACACTTTATCTATCCTCACACCTAGGGCGAGTGTTGTCCCTTCCAATGTGGGGATAGACTCATACTATTCAACATGTCAGGAAAACTATGTTGTTATAACATCCCATCTGCCAACAAAAATCCCTTTTCTTGATAATTGAAAGTGTCAGGATAGGTATAGTACAACATTAGAATATCGAATTCTATGCTTACACTTTTAACTGCCAGGAGTTTTTTTATCTTTTTTTTTTTTTGATATAGAAGCAACCTGCAGGTAGTGCTCCCTGCTATACATTCCGTCAATCAGAAACCCAAAGGACTTGTAAAATTATCCCAAAGAACAGAATGCATATAGTAATCTAAAAGCAAAAGTCAATACTCAAATATAATTTGTTGAACTAAAAGTCAGTAACAAGTACTAACATAACAAATCCCTAACAAATACAAACTTGAAAGATTCTCATGTGCACAAACTTAAAAGATTCTCTTGTGCACAAACTAAAATATTCTCATCCCTAGCAAGTAGAAAGAACTTGCAGTAGCTTCCAAACTTTCCAATGAAATGAGAGCCTTCAGTCATAACCTGATATCTTTTGTGAGCCATCATTATTCTGCAAAGAAAGACCAGAAATAAAAAAATAAATTAAAGATATCAGCACCTAGCAATTATGTTCTAATGTAAAGTAACGATACCAAACAGGATTCATTTCATTCGAAATAAAGTTGATTGCTGAATAGCCAAATTTTGGTACCAAGCAGGTTTGCAAAACTTAACTGGCAAAAGCAAAGGTGATAACGCAGGTTATATTTTCTTGTATATCAAAAGGTTTTGGAATAACACACTGATCCAGTTGCCATCATTGCACTGAAATTTCTACTTGCTATCACCAAACATACTACTAAAGCAGCAAACATACTAAATAAAGAAGAAGAATGACCCAAAAGATAGATGTCATGATTGAAATTACCCCCCTTTAGAAGACTAGAATTTATGAATCTAGATGTAATTTAATCCTTTGGCTTAGCAATGAATTCGAACGTTTGACATAACAATCTGGGGAGAAAATGTGAAAAAGCAATACCTCTTCTTTGAAGTTTAGATCATAAGTCTTGTCTTTACCATAAAACTCAGAAGCAGCCACATCCATCCCAATCAGTGTTTTGAAAACCGGACCGGACCGGCCGGTTCGACCGGTTGAACCGCGAACCGGCCATGGCTCCGGTCCGGTTCACTGCCAGGTTTGACTTTGTCAAGAAACCGGTCAAAAACCGGTCGGACCGCGAAACCCGCTGAACCGGATTTGAACCGGTTATTTCCGGTTTTTGAGTTTTCCTTTTTTTTTTTTTTTTTGCAAAATGTAGTTATCAAGATTCGAACTCAAAACCTTTGTAATAGAAGACCAATGTAGTAACCATTGCACTATCACATCTTATTAGTTTTTTTGGTAACTTATTTATATAAAACAAACACTCATATTTCTTTTGTTCCATTTTTTTTACAAAATATCATCCTTTCATAACTCTTTCTTTTTAATCTTCAACACACACACACACACACTCTCTCTCTATCATCTTTTCTTTTGCCACTCATTTTTTAATCAAATCTCTTTATTTTTAATTTATTGATGTTTTCTTCCATATTTTAATTTTGTTTTTGTCCATTAAATTTAAAAAAGTTAAAAAAGAATTATTTTTCTTTAACCCAATTTATTTAATACCACAACCACTCACTTTTATCTCATTTTTTGTTTCTTATCAAATTTGCATTTCTATTTTCAATTCTCTTGATTTTCTTCGAACTCCAAACTTCCTTTTTTAAATTGTAAATTTAAATTCCAAAATGTAAATTAAAATTTAAGTTCACAATGTCTAAATTTCATAGACGTGAATTTTGTATAATTTCAAATATTGTGATATTTTTGGATTATATTTAAGATTTTTTTGGTAGATATAATTGAAATTGAGATGAAATTTATTTGTTTTAACTTATAATTTAAAAAATTTATTTTTAAAAATCCAAGTTATTCAAAAATAGTAAACTTTTCATCATATAAAGTATTAAATTATCCATTACATGTCTTATTTTGTGCACATATATATTTATATAAATTATTTTTTAAAAAATTCATTGAACCGAGGTTGAACCGGTCCGACCGGTTGAACCTCGACCCTTTCACTTCACCGGTTCGATTAACGGTCCGGTTTTTAAAACATTGATCCCAATCACAACCTGCAGCAATTTCAAACTCTTCAAACTGATTTCAATACAGACTTGTTGAAATAAACCATACCACAGACAAGCACCCATCAAATAAGTTCAATTAGGATGTTCAAGAAAGCAATGGTGGACCAATGCCAGAAGTACCATTAATTTTTTAGGCAAATATCTCACTTCCATTCTCACTCACCACTTCCCTTTATTCCCCAATGTATTTAGCCAAAGAGGGGAAAATACCAAAAAACAAAAAAAAATCTTCAATTGAGTGTACAGATGAGTTTAATTGACAAGCTTATGTAGCTTAAAAAATTGGATAATATGAAAACTAGCAATAAATGAAGTCCACTAACCTCTAACCGAAAGGCACGTTCCTCATTGTTTCCCTTCTCTGTGCAACATCTTAATTGCAGCCACAGTGCCATCACTCAAAATCCCTCTATACACTACCCCATACCCTCCATTTCCTATCACATTTGCTGCACTAAATTTGTTTGTTGCAATCTCAAGCTCCGTGTAAGTAAAAACTTGTACACCCCTAAGCTTGGATGCAGCCTGCTTCCATACAAACATCCGCCTTTGACATCTGCTCCATGTTCACCAGCAAAACATATACCCATAGCATTCAAGAACAGTGTAACCAGTATAAACATCCATTCCAATACTTACTTTACCAGTGTAACCAGCTTTAGCAATAGCTGTTTTAAGCAATTCAAGACCTTCCTTGTTCTCCTGAAATGTCAAAGTCACAAAGTTGTAAAATATATGACAACCGAATTGAACAATGAACAGGAAGCATATTAGCAAAATGCCATGAACTAACCTGGATATTAGAGCAATGTCACCCTCATGACCAACATTTGTTGCATCTTGGCCATACTTCTTCTTAATTACAGACTGAAGAAAGAGATCAGCAATAAACAAGCATATGTCAAAGCAACAGAAACACATCAAATGCGCTCACAGATATGAAAGAGGATAAAGTATCTTAATTACAATAATTCTATTAGTTTATATAGCCCTCAGGGGCTTGGTCTGGTGGTTGAGGTTGCTGAAGATGGAGCCTCAGGTCCCTGGTTCGAACCTTGCTGCCAGCAAGTTGCTGAGGGTGGTGAATAGTCTGCGGGGTCCACTCCCTGCGGGACACACCTAAAAAAAAAAAAAAAAAAAGTTTATATATTATTGAGTAAATTAATATCAGTACCAAAGGAAAGAAGGTTGACATTTTATCGAACAGGTTATGGACAACAAATCCAGTATAAAGGGTAGTGGCCACTTATATGGGAGAAGCCGGGGTACAGGGCAGGGGGCAAGAGGAGCTTTTTTGGCATAAGACGAGAGCTGATACCTTTGCTTTCCAGCAACGCCTCGACACTAGCAATCATTTCTGGTACCTTGCTCTGTGCAAAAGGTTATTCTTATGAGAAGCAAATCATGTATAGGGAATTACTCGAGCAATATTATATGCCAAATTCACTTCCCATTTTCATATATGGGACAACGAACTTTCTTATTCTTGACTCGTGATGTGATTAACATAGAAGAAGGCTTACCTTTAGGCTCTCTGCAAGGAATGAGTGGTTAGCCAGTTTGTGTACTTTTGCCCATTTTTTCCCCTCATTTGTTATAAGCGGCTCACCTATTAATTTGATAATTTCTTTGCAATGCCTTCCATATCCATTTTCTGGTAACCGCCTTCTCTGTTGGTTAGTAATTCTTTGATTAGCTCTGCATCTATTATAATTAATTGGGCTTGTGAACCATGCGAACTAATATATAGTTCTTACCTGTCAGCCGAAACAGAAAATCATGAAAACAAGATTGAGAATGAAGCAACTTTTAGAAGAAAAATCAGTATCGAACTTGAACTAGCATACCACAGAATCTTATTGCAGCTTACAGGAGTTAATTATTTTCACATCAGTTGGTTTACAGAGCAGGAGCAGGAAATCAGAAAATTGTACAATTTAGGGCAAAAAGTAACCATGCAATTACATACCTTCAATAGGGAAGCAAAGGTAGTTTGATTGCGGAGAGATTCAGCAGAAAAAACTTTGTGGGGAAAGGAAAATTTTGGCAGAGAGCTTTGAGAGATAGTTTGCCGAGAGAGATGAGAAGAGCCAAAATTTTGCTGGCCGGCAAAATGAAAATTTGAGATTTCACTAAGTGTTTTGGCAAAGGAATCTTCCGCCATAATCAAACGACATCGTTTTATGTTTTAATTTTTTTGGTGTATCTCACATTTTTCTCAAGTGTCATGATAGGGAATCTAAAGACACATTATTATTTTTATATCAGATAAAATTAAAAAAAATTAAAGTATATATTATTGATTTGATAACAAATGTCATGATAGAAGTGCTATAATGACACAAACCAACAAGTGTCCTTATACACGTGTCAAGAAAAGCCATTTTTGTTGTAGTGATACCACTTAAGCAATAGCAAAATTAATTGAAAATTAAAAAAAAGGTAAGGGATTAGATGGTAATCAGTAGATTAGGTAGGTGAGATGGGAGATTGTAGTCAATTTGAATGCAACTATCAGTTCACAGAACGTAGAATAAGATATTTAGGTTGATTAAATCCTTGGATTAGGGTCTATACTGAAATGGTTAGCAACTTACCAATTTGTATTAGACTTCAAGATCTCATTCAGTTTGTGTTTAACTAACTTGTTTTTATGTACTATTTTTCAATGAAATACAGGTCAAATTGAACACATACTCATTTTTAGTGAGTTCTGATCAAATTAGTAGAGTCAAGTGATTACATTTTAAAGTGATTTTCGTCATATCGTTTTCAAAATATAGTTTCTTTGAGCTACGACTAGAAAGCGTGCCGAAAAAAACTTAATCGTAATGGCTGTTAATTGATGTCCTATTACCATTCATGACTTGCACACTTTTGGCAATTAGAAATGTACTGCATGAATGGCCAAATCTATGTATGGTTTCAATCAATTTTGTTTCGACAAGATACTTTCGTGCACATGTATATGGTTGTTCATGAAACTATCTAGCCAATTCCAATATTATATAGTGTCCGTGATAAATCTCTTTGTCAATAAGTTTAATCAAAATTATAAACATATACTATTACCCCTTCTTTCTTTTTGAATGATTAGTTTGCTACCATAAATAAAAGTGTTTTGAATGATTTACCGATATATGTTTCTTGATCTTTTGATTTGTCTAATATGTCCAAAATTATAGAAGTGTTGGCGCGAGCGTAAAATTGAGTATCATGGATACAATATTCGTATATAACGAGGTTTACAATTTGGTACAATTTGAACTCTATTAGCCTCTTCTTCCTTGTCTCTCTCTTTTTCTTTTGTATCCAATTGAATGCATTGAGTGGTCTTTTATTCGAATACTAATGCTGACACCACTACAAATACTAATCATCAATATTTGACAGTTGATTACTAATCATCAATATTTTTTATTGATTAGTTTTTTTTTCTTTTTCATTGACACTCTGTTTTTGGTTTTTCAGCTTTTTTTGTTTTGTTTTGGTTTATTGTGTTATGTTACTTGATGATGATGATTCAGTAAAGTTCAAATTTTTCTATTTGAATTGGATATATGTATTTTAATTTTCTAATGCTGATTAAATTGTCAATCTTTGGTGTTACTCATTTAGATATGTCAAATTTTAATAGATGAATTCAAAAGAATTAATTTTTCTGTAATAACAATTTTAGGTCCCATTTTAACATAGAAAAGAATTATTTCTTTTTTTTGCGACAATTTTATGTCCCATTTTACCATATACGAGAGGAAATTTTTGATGAAAATAAATTTGTGATGTTAAATTTAGACAAAAACATAATAAGAGTGAAGTCTGATGATTCTCTTAGTGAAGGATGTCTGTACAAGATAGGAATTTTGGAGATGTTAGTCTATGTCTGCTTATTAGTGTGAGATCAATGGAGTTTGTTTTGTTAATGATATGATGTTGATTACTATTTTGTTATAATGAATAAGTTCCATAAAAAGAAAAAAGATATCTTGCCTCCAGGATCCGTACCCCAGGTTGCCAATGGATCCACAAAAAACTATAGGTTCATTTTCCACCTCAGGCTCAGAGTGATAGTTATAATGCTATGCAATTAGCTAGTAGATTAGTACTATCAATGGTCTATCTGCCTACAAATGGTCATATGATATGGATTTCTCTATTATCTCACTGCATTTATGCATACGTTGTTATTAAACTGAATTTTACATTAGTACTTGCTCAAAAAATATAAACAAAAAATTCAGTTAGAAAACCACTAAGATGCAAAGAAGCTAAAAATAGTTAAAAGCTCAACATCTGACAAATAAATTTGATAACATGAAATTTGTAAGTTCATTCCAAGTTAATTGCATAACATAGTTTAATTATATAAAAAATGTTCTGACAAACATATGAAAAAAAATCATGTCGTATTCAAATCTTACTAATACAACTTAAGCAATAGCAAAATTACTCGAAAATTAAAAAGATGTAAGGGATTAGGTGGTAATCAGCAGATCAGGTAGGCAAAATGGAAGACTGTAGCCATTTTGGATGCAGCCATCAATTCACAGATCATAAAACAACACAGTTAGGTTGGTTAACATCCTTGGATTAGGGTCTATATCTCAAATGGTTAATAACTTACCAGTTTTTATTAGACTTTAAGATTTCATTCAATTTGTATTTAATTGAGTTATTTTTATGTACTATTTTCAAATGAAATATAGGTGAAATTGAACAAATGCTCATTTTCAATAAGTCCTGATCATGTTAGTAGATCCAAGTGATGTTAACGATTTGAAGTGATTGTCATCATACCGTTTTCAAATTAGAGTTTTTTTGAGCTACGGCTAGAAAACCCTCCAAATTTTTTTTTTAATCATAATAGCTGCTAATTGATGTTCTATTACCATTCATGACTTGCATACTTTTGGCAATTATAAATCCAATCCTATGTACTGCATGGATGGCCAAACCTATGTATGGTTTCAATCAGTTTTGCTTTGACCAGATTTTTTCGTACACGTATGTACGGTTATTCATGAAACTGGCTAGCTAATTCCAATCTTTTATAAAAGTGTTCGGGCTAAATCTCATTAGTCCATAAGTTTAATTAAAATCACAAATATATACTACTACCCCTCCTTTTTTTTTTTGAAAGATTAGTTTGCTACCCCTCAATTCTTTCGATTATTTAATTCCACTTTATTTTTCTTTTTAATGCTTTGCCATATATATATTCAGGTTATTCTTGTACCAAGCATATCAGCCCTTATTTGGCTGAATGGAGCACGTGTTACAACGCAATTGTAATTCAAGTAAATATGATTATATTATGACAGATAAAGTAAGCAGATTTCTTCAAAAGAGTGAGTGCTGACTTATAATGAATTGCTTGATTTGTTTAATTCCCAATCCAAAAAATTTCTACATCGTAGTCTGGCTCTATTTTCTCCTTCGCAGTACTTGAAGTAACGTTAAATAAGCATTTTGTATCCAGTAAGAGTGACATTTATACGTTTAAGGTGCAAGGACAAGTCTATCATGATCTTTCTAACCTAATGCATAATGAGATGTGCAACACCATCTCTTAACATTTCTGCAAACGCAAAGAATGGGATAATATCATGAAGTGCTAGTTTAAGCTAAGTAACAAGTGGAGCTTTACAATTTTTTTAAAATTATTTATTTGGAGTTTTACAGTATGATTTTTATCTATTTTTCATTTCTGCAGATAACTAATACCGAAATGAATAATCACAATAAGATTAGCCGTCAAATTGTCATTGGGTAATATGCTAGCTCGCTGCTCCATGAACAGCCCCATGGGGAAATGGCGACTATGCAAATGCCAATTGCTTTGAACCAAGTAAGTTTGTGAGGAATTTGAGAGCAAGCTAAGCATGTGAAAGCAGAACACGGGCTGCTTAGCTGCCCAATTAATTTCAGGGAATAATTTCATTTCTTCCCTGAATTTTCCCTGACCAACACTCTTGATGATTTACAATTCACAAATTAACTCTTGATATACAGTAACTTCATTAACTTAACTTGAGGAGACAAAATGGTTTTGAGTGGAGGTCATCCCTCACTGGGTCACAATCTGCCTCAAAACTATAACCATAAACCGCCAGAATAATAATAATAATCATCATCATCCATCCTTTGCATGGCTACTGGCATTCTGGAAAAGGCATGTAACGTGATTCGGAAATCCCATGTTGATTTACTCGCATGATTTGATGAATTATGACTAATTGAGAGGAACTGGTTATTACTCCATCATTGCATTAAGTTTTGTTTATGTTGAATTAATAGTAAACAGTCAATTTCAGGAGATGCTGTGACAAAGGTTAAGTGAACTTTGTCAAATTTAATGTGTTTTTTAATTGATCTCATTGTAGTTTTTAATTCATTTTTTTACATAAATATTTTTCTCAATATGCTCATTTTGATATAGGACATTGTTTGTCGACTTTATTAAGTTTATCACAGAAATTATAGCTGCGTGATTTATTTTAGTCTCGTGACCTGTGCTATCAAGTCCAATTTCTACTTGGCTTGCAATTGAAATCATTCAAGAGTCAGAAAAAAAAAAAACTGCTAAACTAATCAAAGCTCAAGCCAACAAATATTCAACTTCATAAATGACGGGATTTTTATATCAATGTAAGTTTAAATCCGATTTTTATACCCGTTAGCTGCAAGTATACAGGCCGAAACTATAATGTAGGGTATGTATCGGGTCGATCCCATGATGAACAAATTAAACAAGTACCAGACCCTTATTTTTCTCTATTATTTAGACTTACAATAAATGTGAGCAGAGAAAGTATATTGCTATAGTCTACAAATCTGACACACAAATCTAGTTTAACAAATGCTAAATTCAAATGGAGAAATTTCACTCAAGAAAGACTCTAGGGATGTAGATTCCACTAATGGCATAAACAACACAAATGAATGGATTTACCTCTTGTTATGATTCTTGTTTAACCACAGATTCATTTCCAAAATTACCAAGTCTCATTCTCATGATGAAATGGTCTAGAGTAGTTTAGTTTTCTCTATTTTCATGGTAAAATACTAATACCCCTTTGTTTTCTTTCATGAAATGCTAAATAATCCACTTAAGTGTATCTCTATCTTCATGAACATACAACTTAAGCTCTACTCATGTGTTTCTATTGTTACTACCAATTCTCATTTAATAATAACAACTATAAACATGCTATTGGTGATCAATCAATAACAAATAATCACAGCTACACAAGTAGACAAGTTAATACAAGATATAACAAGTGTAAATCACATTCAATTAGTATTATTTAGCCATAAGTATCATCTACTCCCTAAATTAAGGAGTTTAGCTACTCATGAATGATTTAACAATCAAACTCACAAGTTTATTAATGCAAAACATCATGAAATACAAGTACAAGAAAGATAAAAGAAAGTTTATCCAATTGATGGTGAAACCCTCAAATTCTGCTATGTTCTTGTACAAGATGATTACAAGTGCAACCTCCAAAATGCCTCTCCAAGAACTCTTAGTTAGAGAGAAACTAGTTACAAGAAGGAAAACTAGCTACGTAGATGCCCGGCTTCTTCCCTGTGTTTCTGCATAAAAAGTGGTAGAAAGTCTACTCCTCTCACTTCATAATTTCCTCCACTCAGATTTTGTAGAAAGAAGTCAAAGATATGATGTTTCGTTTTGTCTACAACTCATTTGGTCTTCTCCTTTGTTGCAGAACCATGTGCCACCGATTTCTGTCCCTCAAAATAGCTGGAAAAGTTGTGAGAAAGGTAAAAGAAAACGGCTGTGCCACTTGCTGAAGAGAGAGACAGATCCGAGTCTCGGATCCTGAATATGGATCCGAGGCCTTGCTCTAATGGATCCGAGCTCGGATCGTTTGTACTCGGATACACTACTCCAGAAGTACAGACATGGGCTCGGATCGTCCGTTATTCTCACGGATCCGAGTTCGGATCCGTGTTGGTATTTTCCAGTTTTTCACTTCTTTTCATTTTTCTTCATTTTTGCTCCTAATTTCTTATGTACTTTATCCTCTAGACAATCCTTATACTTCTTTCAGCTCGTGCATAAATTTCATACATCGATATCCTTCACAATTTCACAAAATTAATGCATTATTCCACTCATTTATCAAGTTTTGAACACTTAAACAATATTTAAATAATTATCACCAATAGAGTTAAAAAATGGCTTTAATCTTGTCAAAACATACCAAAAGTTCATGCCAAAATTGTACAAAATACACGTTAAATATTCACTTATCAAATTCCCCCACACTTGAATCATTGCTTGTTCTCAAGCAATTTGCACAAAACTTACTTCAATGATTCAATAAATAAAACAATATACGTACTTTTGTCAAATTTAATTTCTCAAAAACCTAGAAATTAATCATTATGCCATTTCTCAGATTACACTAAATACTCATAATATCAAGTTAAAGAAAGATAATTATGCCTTAATTTTAACAACTTCAATTCAATCTCTCATTCTATCCTAATTTCACAAATAAGTAAATCTCATAGTCAATTCTATGGCCTTCCTCATCCCATAACCATCGAAATTTTCATAACTAAGAGGGATTTATTCATACTTCATTTTACTTAAAAAGTAGAAATGTCTTTTCATGTGAAAATCGACACTTTTAGATGAAGATTTCCGGTTACTCAACATTTCACTTATTCAAATTGCTAAGCATACTTTTAATTCCAATACTTTTTTACGCGAATGTCGACATTTGTAAATGCCAACCCCCGGTTACTCAATATGTGAATCATTGGAGTAGAAAATAATATCAATATATATATATATTTTTTTTCTTTTTTATTTTTTTTAACAATAATTTTTTTTTCTTTTCCCTCTAAGCATAATTAAAGGAAGAATCTGGCCTTGTCTTGACTATATCAATCACTTACTTATAAAATTAAGTAAAAATGAAAAATATCATTAAACGTGCAAAATTCTAAGTATAATTTTCCTTATTTAACCAAATATACTTTCTAAAATATAAAAATTCTAATTGCATAATGACTAATTCCAAGTCAAATAAGGACTAAACTTTCCCAAAATACATATAACATTTTATCCAATGGAAGAATTAGGCACTTAAAATTGAACATTTTGGCCACTATGTTAAAATATTGGAAAATATTTTAGAAACATTTTGACAGAGTTTCCCCATAAAAATGGATGAAACTCCCTGCCAACAACCTCAATTTCAAAAAAATTAACCTCATGACAATATTTCCAAATATAATTCCAACATTTTTAAGCCATAGACAACTAAAATCATGCATTTCAAGACACAATCATCCATAAGATAAGGTAATCCCTCCCCCACACTTAAAATTCACAATGTCCTCAATGTAGAGGAAGGTAAAAGAAACTGAAACTTCCCTCAAAATAAGTGGTGATTCATTTTGAAGCCATAATTCCTCACGATCATCCAAATTTTGTCCACAATGAAACAAAAGGTACGAAAAATCATAAGTAGCACAAGAGAATTCAATATAAAAACTATAAAGTTTAAACCGAACACAATAAAAGAAAAATAAAGAGCAGCTAAGGATCTTTATGGCTGCTCGGAACGAGGGTCTACTGCCTCCTCAGTTCCACGAGAACCCTGTGATGTACCAATATGTCCCTCCTTCAGCTGAGGTGATAGGGTATAATTTGTTAGTAATTTTATTATTGATTTCCCCTTTTATTCCTGACAAATATTGTGTTAATTGCTGATATTTACTTATATTTGGTACCATGACTTAATTTCAGGAATGAAGCAGAAAACTACCAAAAAGGAGGGACTTTATGGAGAATATGGAGACTTCTAAGGACTTCAAACCTTGGGCCCTTGAATTGGTGGGGGACCACAAAGCTAGTGAAAGATATTTGGTCATTTGGGCCTTTCAAAGAAAGCAACGTAGAGAGACTTGGACCCCAAGAAGTAATTTGGAGGCTTTGTCCACATGTGTGGGGACCACAAGAAATAGCTTTTAGGTTTCTTTCTTTTGGCTTTTTAAGGGAAGACGTACAGGAGCAAAAGGGGGATCCGGAGTTTTAGTGTAGTTTTTAGTTTAGTTTTAGTTTCTAGTTTTCTTTCTTTTTGACTGGCCTCTGACACACGCCAGGTGTTCGACAATATTCCCCAACGGGAAAAACATCTTTTATTCCTTGCTTTCTAGTAAAAACCGCCATGCCTTTGCAATCCATTACTTCGTGTGGTGATTTAATTATGCGGCGTGGCTAAGCCTTCCTTCTAATCAAGGGGACAACTGACGATTTGGTTCGACAATTACTGTGAGATCGAATATGTTTTAATTATTTTCTTCATTTATTGGTATTTGTATGTTCCTTGATTTTAATTGCTATGGCCTTGTGTATGATTGATTAGTGCGCAATAATTAATTATTCATATAGGCTATTTTTGCTAAATAGGGGTAATTGAATCCGTAATTGTTCGTTATCTCTACCTCAGTAGCAACTGGCGTAATTGGGTTTATGTCAGGGGAGCATACGATCTAGTTTAAACAAACCCTCGTAGCGTGTTTGTTGGTTAGGATTGGGCCTTTTTAATTATTAATGCAATCTAGAAATTAAATCCTACGGTCGTACCTAGGGTTGTTTTTGGGTTAGAGAAATAGCTAACGGTCGTACCTTAGCTATCGATAAATTAAGGAAAGGTTAGTTGTTTATCGCGTGCATGACAACTATAACCAATCTATTAATAAAAGTTGGAATTATCTGCGAATCAATGATCAGTGCATGAACCATTTCTGAAGTGTACCCTTGGCTAGAGCTTCTCTTAATTATTTCTTTGAATTAATTACTTTCTGCATTTAATTGGTTTAATTGGCATTTAATCTCAAAACCCCCCTACACTTTGAATTCTAGGAGAAACGAACTATCCCCAGTCCCTGTGGATTCGACCCTGCTCACCGCTATATATACAAAATCTGTATTTTTCTGGAGCAGGTAATTATTATTGCACAGGTTCGGCACCTGTTAATTTTTGGCGCCGTTGCCGGGAACTGGTGTCAGATTAATTGGTTTCTTTTTGAGTTCATCTTGTTTTTATTTATTTTTCTCTTATTTTTTTTTATATAGTTTATGGCTTCTAACACTCCATATTTTGGTGATAGACTGGATTTTGTTTCCGAGGAAGGTGATGAAACTAGTTTTTTTGCTAAGTTTGCATATGCAGAGGCACTAAACTCTATTAGAAAAAGAATGGCTGCTGCAACCTGTAAAATTTGTTTTGCCAGAGATCATTCAACCAGTACGTGCCCCGAATATCAAGATAATCTGAGTGTCCCACTCAATAATTATGGAGATTTTTCACCCTGGTCTCAAACGTGGTATAACCCTAATCCAAACGGGTATGATCAAGGATGGTGGGATAACTCCAATTATAATTATACAACGGGGCCAATGAATTTTCAGCAGTATGAGTCTCAAGAATCATCATCTATGTCAGGTATGTCTCTTGAAGAAATGGTTGAATCAATAGCTACTAATACATATCAATTCCAACAGGAGACACAAATGAGAAATAGGATGATGAAGGATGCAATGAGTAATCTGGAAGATCAAATATGTCTATTGACATCCAGAATAAATTGACTGGTGGCTTCTCAAATTGAAGAATTGCCCTCGAAAACCATTGTTGATTTTGAAGAAAATGATAGTGCAATTTGCTTGACTAGTGATGAGGAGCTGCAAGAGTTTCAAGAAGAGAGATCTACAGATGCAGTTGAAAAAGAAGCCGAAAAGGAAGAAATGGAACCCCAACCGCAACCCATTCAAGTGAAAGAATCCAGTGAAGAATCATCAAATGTGGTGACACCACCTCCATTCCCTAACCCGCATTTTCCTAACTCTTACTCTATGATTTCTGTTAATGAGATTGATTTTGGTATACCGGAAGTTTTTGAGTCTCACGGCAAAAATAAGTTGAGAGTGGAGATGGCGAAATATCTTGAACCGATAAATGCGCGTGGTGGAGGAGTGAGTGAAGAATCCAGATTATTGTTGACCGGTTTGGAGCCATCTACTAGTTCACGGAAGATCGTAGCTCGTGTATTGAAGGATTACTCTATTTACGAGGGCTATCAGGATTATATAGAGGATGAAGCACTGAAACGAGCCACAAGATTTTATCCTCCGTGAATAAATATGGCAATGTCTAGTCAAAAACATTAAAGAAAGGCGCTTTTTGGGAGGCAACCCAAATATTGATTTTATTATTTTTCGTTGTTCATTTCTTTCGTTTTTTGTTTCTCAGTTGAGTAGTAATTGGTTTTCACATTTTTCTCCACTGTGGCAGCAAGTGCAATCTTGACGTGTCCACGAGGCGTTTGACGACCCAAAACATAAATTCCAAAAAAAAAAAAGGCGACATCATAAACGCGACTCAGAGTCACGTTTACCTACACAGTCATGTTTTCATTCCTGCAAGATTTGTGCAGGAAACGCGAATTAGAAAACGCGAGTTGAGGGCGCGTTTTCAGTCGCGTTTTAATTCCTGCAAGATTTGTGAAGTAAACGCGACTTAGAAAACGCGAGTTGAAGGCGCGTTTTAAATCGTGTTTTCTGTGTCCCAATAAAGGCTTCAGAAACGCGATTTCAGCTCATTTCTTCCTCTCTTCTTAATTTTTCAGGTTCAGGCTTTGGAGGCTCGCATGGTCAACGTCGATGCCAATGTAGCTGGCATAGCACAGAATTTGGCGCAACTTCTGCATCATACGGGTTTTCCTCCTCCAGCTCCGCCTCGTCCACCTCTTTGACCGGATTTCAGGGAAGTGTTGCTGTCCTCTCACCCACTTTTGTTGGTTATTTGTCACATTGAGGACAATGTGTCCTATAGGTGTGGGGGGATCTAATGGGGTGCTAGTGTTTTTAGTTTTCTTTAGTGTTTAGTTTTATTTCTAGTTGCTCATTTTCTTTCTTTCTTCTTGGTGCTTATCTCTCCTGCGAATGAAAAAAAAAGAGAAAAAAAAAGGAAAAAAAAACAGAAAAAGACAAGAGAAAAAAATTTGGGTGTTGGCTTATTGACTCTAATTCTACTTTTGCCAAGTTTTTAAAATAAGTATGTATCGGGTTAATGTGGTTGGGTCCACGACATCTCCTTGGTGAATATCGGACTGCTTGACTCTTTTGATTTCTTTGTTAACTTTTCTAGGCATAGGGAATGACTGTTGGCATTTTAATGTGAACTGGTCCAATATTGACTCCAGTTCTCTATGTTTGGCAATAATGAGGCGAGCTGCTCCTATTTTTGGTTCTTAGTGTTGTTATTATGTGTTTTTGGCTTTGTTTGGCTGTGAATAATCTGGACTGTACTCCGCTATGAGTTACTACTGAGTAACCAGGGATCTGCACGTAAAGTGTCGATTCTCGCGTCAAAAGGTGGTACTTTATATGAGTACGTGGTCGTATAGCGGTAGGAGCTGAGTAACCGGGCTCCTTCATCTAAAAATGTTGGAGTTCGCGTCAAAAGGCTCCGGCGGCTAGAGACTAAGTCTTCTTGTGTCAAATATTATTATGTGCCTTTAAAAAAAAAAGAAAAAAAAAGAGAATAAATAATAGGGAAGCTTGCTGGTTTATGGACTTAATATGGGGACTTGTGTGAATATTTGGACCATTAGCTGATAAATGCTGTGCCCTTTTCCTTAGATTAGTTAATTCGGAAATTGAAGGAGTTTGTGGTTCAGGGGCTAACTGGGGGGATGCTTCTTGGATTTTAATTTCTAATGCCCGATATATGGTTCTCTCTTGAATATCTTGACAATTTGGTAGATAGAGCAATGACCATTATCAAATTTTGATGTCTATATACTTCCCCATGCTTGAGGGCAAGCATGATTCAGGTGTGGGGGGAATTGATAGGGTATAATTTGTTAGTAATTTTATTATTGATTTCCCCTTTTATTCCTGACAAATATTGTGTTAATTGCTGATATTTACTTATATTTGGTACCATGACTTAATTTCAGGAATGAAGCAGAAAACTACCAAAAAAGAGGGACTTTATGGAGAATATGGAGACTTCTAAGGACTTCAAACCTTGGGCCCTTGAATTGGTGGGGGACCACAAAGCTAGTGAAAGATATTTGGTCATTTGGGCCTTTCAAAGAAAGCAACGTAGAGAGACTTGGACCGCAAGAAGTAATTTGGAGGCTTTGTCCACATGTGTGGGGACCACAAGAAATAGCTTTTAGATTTCTTTCTTTTGGCTTTTTAAGGGAAGACGTACAGGAGCAAAAGGGGGATCCGGAGTTTTAGTGTAGTTTTTAGTTTAGTTTTAGTTTCTAGTTTTCTTTCTTTTTGACTGGCCTCTGACACACGCCAGGTGTTCGACAATATTCCCCAACGGGAAAAACATCTTTTATTCCTTGTTTTCTAGTAAAAACCGCCATGCCTTTGCAATCCATTACTTCGTGTGGTGATTTAATTATGCGGCGTGGCTAAGCCTTCCTTCTAGTCAAGGGGACAACTGACGATTTGGTTCGACAATTACTGTGAGATCGAATCTGTTTTAATTATTTTCTTCATTTATTGGTATTTGTATGTTCCTTGATTTTAATTGCTATGGCCTTGTGTATGATTGATTAGTGCGCAATAATTAATTATTCATATAGGCTATTTTTGCTAAATAGGGGTAATTGAATCCGTAATTGTTCGTTATCTCTACCTCAGTAGCAACTGGCGTAATTGGGTTTATGTCAAGGGAGCATACGATCTAGCTTAAACAAACCCTCGTAGCGTGTTTGTTGGTTAGGATTGGGCCTTTTTAATTATTAATGCAATCTAGAAATTAAATCCTACGGTCGTACCTAGGGTTGTTTTTGGGTTAGAGAAATAGCTAACGGTCGTACCTTAGCTATCGATAAATTAAGGAAAGGTTGGTTGTTTATCGCGTGCATGACAACTATAACCAATCTATTAATAAAAGTTGGAATTATCTGCGAATCAATGATCAGTGCATGAACCATTTCTGAAGTGTACCCTTGACTAGAGCTTCTCTTAATTATTTCTTTGAATTAATTACTTTCTGCCTTTAATTGGTTTAATTGGCATTTAATCTCAAAACCCCCTACACTTTGAACTTTAGGAGAAACGAACTATCCCCAGTCCCTGTGGATTCGACCCTGCTCACTGCTATATATACAAAATTTGTATTTTTCTGGAGTAGGTAATTATTATTGCACAGGTTCGGCACCTGTCAGCGGATATGAAAATGATCCTTGATCGCATGAAGACGGCGATCATGTCTGTCGAATCGCTCTGTCATCATTCGGTTGGTCTGGTCAATGCGCTCGACGACTCGCGTCTCCATACAGCAAATGACATTAAGGAGCTCTTGCCACTTGGAGCGTGGTGGAGGTGGTGGTTGTGGAACGGGAGGAGGAAGAGTCTGTTGTGCCTCCGTCTCTTGAGCTTCCGCTTGTGGTTCAGTGTGAGGTGGAGGCTGAGCAGAAGTCGAAACTTTTCCAGTATCTCGAACCAGAGAAACTCCAAAATCTGTAGGGATACCCAAGGACCGTAATGCTGAAACATTGACCTCATCAACTGCCTTGGTAGTAATGACTCTCTCCACATCCAATGGTATCTTGAACTTTTCAAACAGAAGAGTGAGGAGACGAGAAAACCTAAAATAAGTCTCACCGACTCGCATGCGGGCTGCAGTGCGCATATAGCTAATAATGATGCTGCCGAGAGGAATTCCTGTCAACTGCCGACCTATTCCATTCATCATCTTATCCAAAAAGTAAAGGTCGCTATTTCGAACTTCTCTTTTTCCACTCCTCTTAGGTACCACATTAAAAGCAAAGAGATAAATAATAAGGTGGTACCTAGGTTCAAATGAATCGGCATAAACGAGGAGTTTCTTCGAACTTCCTCGTTCCCGGTATTGACCTTTAAGACATGATACAGTTTCGCCCACTTGCCATGGATCACGTGCCTTAAATTCCTTGGTCAATTTCACGTCTTCTCCATCGTCCTTGAGTTTGAAAAATTGAGCGATTTGCTCCCGGTGGATGGCCACTCTCTTGCCTCGAACCCAAGAGACAATGAGATTTTCACTATGGCTCTACTTGTTCTCAACATTGGCGTAAAACTCCCGGACCAAATTAGGATAATTAATGCCTAGGCAATTTCAGAATATTGGCCCATCCAAGTCGACCAAAGGCGGTGGACACCTTATAGTGGTCATCCACTTCTGGTGCCAAATGCTTCTCGATAATAATCTCCTTGGCCAAGCCCGCCTCATATCACTGCTGATTTTCTAGCGAGGTGAATCACGTGGTATCATAGTCTGGAGGCGGCTCCTCGCGGCTAGTAGATGCTGTCTTTCGCCTGGAACGAGGTGGCGGCTCAGGAGAAGGAGATTCCTCCTCAAACGGCTCCTCATACAATGAAGGTGTATGTTCCTCACTTGACGATGGTGTAGGAGTATAAATACGAGCCCTCCTTGTACGAGCCATAGTACCTATACACAAACAAGATAAGTATTTATTAGAAACGATAGAAACTTGCTCACACATGTTAAATAAGAATTTAAGAAAATTTCGGCAGAGTTTCCCCTTGAAAAAGGGCTAAACTCCCTGCCAACAATTGACAATTTCAAGCAAGTAATGTTCCTAACACTCATCAAATCCAATTCTTACATTTAGAAAGAACATTACCAATCATGTCATGCATAATGAGTCCAAACACTTGAGAATTATAGCCATTTGCAAGAATGAACATCTCAAACACTTGAGAATATCTCCAATCCAATTCTTGTAAAGCCACATTTTCATATGCATTGCCAAAATATCCTTAATTTAACAATTGACAACGTCTAACCGTTTTGTCAAAGGAATTCATAACACTCAGTTTGCATACATATGAGTTCCAATTTATCCAAACAAATGCAACTTATCTCAAAAAGATAATAGATTTCAAGCAAAAAGGGTCAATGTGCTTACGTAATCATAAACACACTCTTGTACCCACTGGAATTTGCTCTAATGATAGGATATCATTTTCAATTTGGTACAACATGAATTGATACTCCTCGGAACAAGTTCATATATTCCATGAAAGCAAACATTCACAAGTGAATATCCCCAAATTCACAATTCTCTCAAAAATAAGCATGAAAATAGTTGTGACAATCTATTTAAGCATAATGTAGCACATTTATAACAAGAATTTCAACATATAAGCAATTATTAGAATATGCCCAAAAACTAGAAAAATGCAAAAATAGGAAATATAAAAACTCAAAGAAAGTTGCAAATTGTTACCTCAAATGTGTAGAGTGATGATAGAGGAAGATATTGTTGCAAAAATGAGGAAGAAAACAGTCCAAATTCGCTCCAAATTTGAAGATTTTAGTTGGGCCCTCCTTTCGGTTTTAACACTTGAAATCCCCCAAATTGATGTTTTTCAAATGAAATATTTGAGGGTTTATGATCACAAGATGTTGGAAAATGATGTTGAGGTGAAAGATTGGAGAATAGATGGATGAAATGGAAGATTGGTGAAAGAGGGATAGGGTTTCGGTGAGAAGAGAGAAGAAAAATTTTGAAAAGTGCAGAAACGAGGCTTCGGTTCTACTATATCCGGGAAACCGATCCGAGCTCGGATTATTCCTGGAAGTCCTCAGATCCGACAGGGTTTGGATCCACACTGCAAGAAGCACAGACGATCCCTCGGATATTTCTGAAAATTTTTGGATCCGAGCTCGGATCAAAAGATCCATGGTCGGATCCGTCTAGGCACTTAGGATCCGTGCTCGAATCTGTATGTCTCTGCACTAATTGCAGAAACTGTAATTTTTCAAACTTTTTCTCCCTTTTCCAACCAATTCCAAATTACGCTTTCGACAAACTTTTTATCAATTCCAATCTCCCACACACATGTAATATCAAAAATTCAATATCCAACCTCTCAAAACACATCAAACGCATCTTCATTGAAAAGCGAGCGGTGAGGTTCTTTGCTCAATTTTACACTTTTACACAAAAATGGCACTTTTGAGCATCAAATGCACATCAAATGAGTCCATGAGCATTTATAACATGTTATCACCAAAACTCACTTGAATATACTTGAAATGCACAATGCATATATGAATGGTAATTCTAAACACTTAAAGCACAATTTTGGTAAGAAAACTTCTCTTTTTACACTTGTTCTTCAATTGTACCTCCAAAATAGATGATGAAACTCCGGTACCTCCTACAAGCAAGTGAAATACATCTAATTAGTCAATTAAATCACACCAAAATGTAAGAAACACATAAAAACACACAACTGCAATATTATTATTAGGTTGCTTCCCAACAAGCGCTTTGTTTAGAGTCGTTGAGTTTGACTAAAAAAGTTGAATCATTTTAGAACATTAGGGAGCGATTTTCTCCCCATGGGTCGAAGCTTCCGAGCCAATCCACCATGTGGTGAGCCATGCATTGATCTCCATAGTCCAATTTCCTCAAATGTCAATGAGGAGTATTAGACTTGTCATATAAAGGCTCGACTTCACCTTGGAGTGGAATTTGCTTGTCTTTTTCGAGTTGGCTCAATTTTTCTCCACTTTTTTAATGGAATGGCGAATTTATTAAGCCAACTTCCACCCTTATCTTCTCTTCCCTTGCTCCTACACCATGAAAGTTAGTACCAAGAACATTTATAAATTTAACTTCTTCATTCCTTTCTTGGTTAACCTTTTCTTCACATGACATATTAGAAACAAGAGCAGTAGGCTCTATACTCCCTTCTTTATTATCCAAATTGAATTCCAATTCCTCACCATTAATCCGTAATATAAGTTTACCTTTTTCCACATCAATTATAGTTCGTGCGGTGGCTAAAAATGGTCGTCCTAGAATAATTGGCATTCTCACATCTTCCTCAATATCTAAGACAACAAAATCCACAGGTATTATAGATTGTCTTACCCTTATGAGCACATTTTCCAAAATACCAATTGGATGTGTGTGATTGACCGATTCGCCAACTGCAATGTGATATTGGTAGCTTTCAACTCTTGAAGTCCCAACCTCCGGGCAACCGATAATGGCATAAGTGACACACTTGCACCTAAATCACATAAAGCATTAGAAAAATGCAATTGACCAATAGTGTAAGGAATAGAAAAACTTCCCGGATCTTTTAATTTGAGAGGGAGTTTGTTCTTAATTAATGCACTACACTCTTCCGTTAATGCTATCATCTCATTATCTACAATTTTTCTCTTTCTTGACATGATATCTTTCAAGAAACGCACATAAGAGGGAATCTGTGTTATAGCATCAATGAAAGGAATGTTAATGTGCAATTATTTAAACATTTTGAAGAACTTTTCAAACTCTCGATCCTGTCCATCTTTCTTCAACCTGTGAGGAAAAGGAATCACATTAGAATTTAATTGAGGAGGAGGTTCATCAATATTAATGACTACATTATCATTTTGGCTCGGTTTTACTCCTCCATATGCTTGCTCCTTATCTTTTTCACCACTTGATTTACCAGAGTTAGGCCCCTCAACCATTTTACCACTTTTAAGAGTTATAGCATTGACTTGCTCTCTCGGATTCACTTCGATTTTACTCGGCAATTCACCAGGGTTTCTGTTGTTGATCACATTGGCAATTTGACCAATTTGAACCTCCAAATTTCTATACATCCCAGCCAGTTGGTCCAGTCGCCCCTCAACTCGTTCGAATCTATTAGAAGTAACCTTAGCAAGCTTTTCCACAGCTATCTCCCAACCAGGTTTGGTTTCAGCTTTATTATTGCCTTGATTGAAATCCCAGTGGATTGGCTGGCCTTGGTTGATTTCCTTGGTCCTTCCATCCAAAGTTTGGATGATTTCTCTACCCCGAATTGTAAGTATTCGAGTAGGGGTTATTTTGAGTATTACGATTGTAATTATTGACGAATTGTACCTGCTCAAAATCAACACACTCATTAGTATCATGTTCACCTTCACATATAGAACAACACGTTACATATGCATTAGATGAACTTGGACCAACTCCACCTTGTCTACTTAGCAATTTCATCACATTATTCATTTGAGCACTCAGCATATTGAGAGTGTCGATTTCTATCATACCTACGTGACGTCTTGTATTACCTCTCTCATCGGCCCATTGGTAGTTATTTGCGGCTATTTTTTCTATCAAATTCTGAGCTTCTTGGGGTGATTTTCCCATTAAAGCTCCACCTGCAGCTGCATCAATCATAGTTTTAGTAGAAAAAACTAAACCATTATAGAAGATTTGTATGATTAACCACTCCAGCAGTCCATGGTGTGGACATTTCCGAAGCAAATTTCTAAACCTTTCCCATGCCTCATATAATGATTCACCTTCCAATTGGTTAAAACTAGTGATATCCATTCTTAGCTTAGCAGTCTTACCTAGTGGAAAATACTTATTCAAGAATGCTCTTGATAAATCATCCCATCCGGTGAAAGTATTTGGAGCATGAGAGTGCAGCCAAAGTTTGGTCTTATCTCTCAATGAAAATGGGAACAATCTTAGCCTTATAGCATTTTCACTAACTCCATTCATTTTAATTGTATCACAAATTTCCAAAAATATAGCTAAGTGTGAATTAGGATCTTGTACTGCATTACCTCCAAATTGAGATTGTTGAACCATTTGGATAAGTGATGGTTTAATCTCAAAATTGTTAGTATTTACCAAAGGCCTTGCTATGCTCGTTTGAGATCCTTGTATTCCCGGTAGAGCAAAATCTCGTAGAACTCGCCTATTTGCTTCGTTTTCTGCCATTTCTTCTTCAACTGGAAGCTCTATTAAGATTTCCTCTATTGGTTGCCAAATCTCTTGTTCCTCTTGTTGTGGTGTGTTCCTCCTTTGTCTATGTAGTGTCCTCTCAATCTCTGGATCGAAAAGTACAACTTCTCGAGACGCCCGGTGCATACACTACAATTAGAAATAAGAGATATTACGCAACTCTAATTGTCAAAAGTTGATTACAATGTAGGATTAAATATAATCAACTCAACTAATAAAAATAAAGCTGTCTAAATTAATAAAGATGATTAGGCTCTAATATTGCCGCTTCCTGGCAACGGCGCCAAAAACTTGACAGAATTTTTATATCAATGCAAGTTTAAATCTGATTTTTATACCCGTTAACTGCAAGTATACAGGCCGAAACTGTAATGTAGGGTATGTATCGGGTCGATCCCACGAGAAGCAAATTAAACAAGTACTAGACCCTTATTTTTCTCTATTATTTAGACTTACAATAAATGTGAATAGAGAAAGTATATTGCTATAGTCTACAAATCTGATACACAAATCTAGTTTAACAAATGTTAAATTCAAATGGAGAAATTTCACTCAAGAAAGACTCTAGGGATGTAAATTCCACTTATGGCATAAACAACACAAATGAATGGATTTACCTTTTGTTATGATTCTTGTTTAACCAGAGATTCATTTCCAAAATTATCAAGTCTCATTCTCATGATGAAATGGTCTAGAGTAGTTTAGTTTTCCCTATTTTCATGGTGAAATACTAATACCCCTCTGTTTTCTTTTATGAAATGTTAAGTAATCCACTTAAGTGTATCTCTATTTTCATGAACATACAACTTAAACTCTACTCATGTGTTTCCATTGTTACTACCAATTCTCATTGAATAATAACAACTATAAACATGCTATTGGTGATCAATCAATAACAAGTAATCACAGCTACACAAGTAGACAAGTTAATACAAGATATAACAAGTGTAAATCACATTCAATTAGTATTATTTAGTTATAAGTTTCATCTACTCCCTAGATTAAGGAGTTTAGTTACTCATGAATGATTTAACAATCAAACTCACAAGTTTATTAATGCAAAACATCATGAAGTACGAGTACAAGAAAGATAAAAGAAAGCTTAGCTAATTGATGGTGAAGCCCTTAAATTCTGCTATGTTCTTGTACAAGATGATTACAAGTGCAACCTCCAAAATGCCTCTCCAAGAACTCTTAGTTAGAGAGAAACTAGTTACAAGAAGGAAAACTAGCTACGTAGATGCCCAGGCTTCTTCCCTGTGTTTCTGCATAAAAAGTGGTAGAAAGTCTACTCCTCTCACTTCATAATTTTCTCCACTCAGATTTTGTAGAAAGAAGTCAAAAATATGATATTTCCTTTTGTCTACAATTCATTTGGTCTTCTCCTTTGTTGCAGAACCATGTGCCACCGATTTCTGTCCCTCAAAGTAGCTGGAAAAGTTGTGAGAAATGTAAAGGAACACGGCTGTGCCACTTGCTGAAGAGAGAGACAGATCCAAGCCTCGGATCCTGAATATGGATCTGAGCTCGGATCTTTAGGATCCGAGGCCTTTCTCTAATGGATCCGAGCTTGGATCGTTTGTACTCGGATACACTGCTCCAGAAGTACAGACGAGGGCTCGGATCGTCCCTTATTCTCACGTATCCGAGTTCGGATCCGTGCTGGTATTTTCCAGTTTTTCACTTCTTTTCATTTTTCTTCATTTTTGCTCCTAATTTCTTGTGTACTTTATCCTTTGGACAATCCTTACACTTCTTTCAGCTCGTGCATGAATTTCGTACATCAATATTCTTCACAATTTCACAAAATTAACGCATTATTCCACTCATTTATCAAGTTTTGAACACTTAAACAATATTTAAGTAATTATCACCAATAGAGTTCAAAAATGGCTTTAATCTTGTCAAAACATACCAAAAGTTCATGCCAAAATTGTACAAAATACACATTAAATATTCATTTATCAATAAACTCTCTATTCCTCACATGTGCAGTTTAACTTCATAAGCAGAAATTGGTATGGCCACCCAATCAGCCTTGCTAAATTGATCATTGCTATACCAATCAACAATCCAGGGTCACTTTTTATTAGTCGTCTCATGCCGATTTAATCCATTCAGACTTTTTCATTAAATCAAATTAGCTTCCTGAAAATGAAATCAAAAGGGTTATCTGCCCACTTCGATAACAAGATATGCAAGTAATGTTGGAAACAAATCCAAAAGTGACAAAATATAATTGAAAAGTTTAGTACCCAAACAAATGTGTATATTTTAAATTATGTGCTGTAATTATTTTTTAAAATGTTTGACAGACAAACTGCACTGCAAATATAGCAACAAATCAAAGTCAAGAAACAAAAGTTTAGCCCATTATGGAGTTCAATATAATATAATCAAAGTTTAAATTGTATAACGAGTGCCCATAGAACACTTGTTAAAATATATTTCAAGTGTTGTATTTTTTAAAATATAATATTAATTAGAGAAAGTAAATAAATATAAAAGAGGGTAGGTAAGATTAAATAAGGAAAGTATGTAAATACAAGAGAGGATAATAATTGTTACTATGTGTATATATATGATATGTTAAGTGAATATTATGTAAGGCACCCGTTAGTAAAACCCAAGTTTAAATTCTGCAAATATTCAAATCAAATTTTTGTACTTATATATTTTTTCTTTGCGAGGATTTTGGTTCCTTTAACACTTGTGTAGGCATTCCTTTCTCCATCTTCACAATAACGAGGAAAGCTTACCAAATTTACATGTGTTAGAAAATGTCAAGTTTATTTCCACAATGACCTCATTCTTTAAAACTATTCCCAAACTAATGCACTTTCAAAATATATTCCCTTGTTGACCTACTTGTTGCCATGTGGACTTTGAGTATGGAAAGAATTCACATTTCCATCTTATATTAAGAGGTACAATTCACATCAATATATTTTTAATAACTTTTCAATAGTTCAAATTTTGCTACTTATGTACAATCTTAAAGATAAATAAAAATATTTATCTATCTATTATTGAGTTAATTAGTGTTTCTCATTTAGATTGGCTCATATAGCGTGTTAATTTTGATACTAACACTGACCTAGTTATCTTTTCTCTCTCCTATTTTTTTGGGATATATTCTCTTTTGATAAGTCAAAAAATGCAAGAGAATTTTTTTTCAAATTTTCTTTCCCCTTGTAGTGGAATTTTTATAGTTCACATAAACTATGATTATTATGTATCTTGAAATGTTTACTCGTACTTCAAACAATTTGAGTTTCTGCAAACTTCTTAAAATTTACAAAGTTAGGAGACTACTGTATAAAAAATTACAAGTAGCAAGAAAAAAAGGAAGGAACTTGTGATATAATAATCAAGAATAAAGCTAGGGAGGAATAATGACAGCAAAAAAAAGGTTCTTCGGCAAAATCATTGCAATTTGGAGAGTGATCAACAGTTTTACAACACTAATTATGGATCCACTTTCCTTTTTTAATTTGTTTACAGAATGTCCTTAAGGCACTAAATAAAGAAAGACTGTGTAATATCTAAACAAAAGATTTACAAGTTATTTTTTCCTTTGATGGGGAGTCGATATGGTGATAACTAGATTAATAAGGGAATAAAAACTGAAAGAGCATTACTTTGGGATTATTTTTTGAAAAATAGATTATTTAGCCAAAAACTCAGAAAATGTCTGCATGTGTTGAATTTTCAAAATAGAGAACTTTTAAATTAAGAATTGTGTTATCTTGTGGCCATTAAGACTTGTAAATCATACCAAACTTACCGTATAAATATACATTCTAACAATTATTACTATACCTTATTTCTATAAATTTTCTTTATTTAACTTTACATTTCTAAGATATTTACATGTGAACTTCATCTTAACAATGAATGGCTAATGGACACTTATTAGATAAGACCCTAAATTAAAGACCACTTCATTTACTTTAGCATCATGCCATGTTCAATTACCCCATATTTTATAGGTCGAAGACTCTAAATCTAAGAGCTCCAAATTATGGATATATACATTATGAATAAAAGAATAGCCCAAAAAAACATTGGTTCCACATTTCATCAAATTCTAGTATTTGATATTGATTAACAATAATGGGTAGTACTAATTTTCGAATCCATTAGAGTTGTAAATCTCTCATAGTAGGAAGAAAACAAGGCTTAACATTCCAATTAAGAAATCGATCCCTATATTTAGGACAAGAATAATGTTTCTTAAGCATTGCAATACACCAGATCGTTGTGAAAAGAGAATTTGCTCAAGAATGATGCACCAACGTAAAATTTTACTCAACCACGGCTCAAAAGTTGTGACAATTTAATTTCTTTTTCTTCGTCTTCCAAACAAGAAGCACCACCAGCAGCGTGCATTATGTGATTTTCTCAAGTGATAATACGAGTCGACACAAAGAACAATTAATTAATAAGTGCTGATTATACACTTTAATTTAAGCACGTCTCCAGAAACACTGAATTATGTGTAGTTACACCAAGAAGGAGACTAGACTAACCCATATACTCATATATGAATTGGTCAAGAAAAGGAAACTGATGTCAGCTGCCTTTGGATCCTTGTTTCTGAGTTGATTTCATTGTTTATTTTGCTAACAGGTTCTTGTCAGACTATTAGAAGAAACTATTGCAACGTTATTCCTGTGAATCCCATACCCGGCCTATAAAATGCGAGTTCTACTTGTAATTCCCAACCAAAAAGCGAAAAAAAAAATCCTAGAATTTCAAACAAAAAAATGGATTTGGCTAGAAATATTGGTGATCATACTGGTGAGCTTTTTCAAGCACAAGCTCACATATGGAACCATATATTCAACTTCATAAATTCTATGTCCGTCAAATGTGCAATTCAATTAGGCATTCCAGACGCTATTCACAAACATGGCCAGCCGATGACCCTTGATCAATTGATCGATGCTCTTCCCATCAAGAATGCAAAAGCCCCTTTCGTTTATCGTCTCATGCAGATTTTGAACCACTCAGGCTTCTTCATTGAAGCAAAGATTCCTGGAAATGAGAATGATAATCAAAAGGGTTATCTGCTCACTTTTGCTTCTGAACTCCTTTTAAAGAGTAACCCTTTCAGCATGACGCCGTTTTTACTAGCCATGCTCGATCCCACCTTGACTGATCCATGGCACCATCTCAGCCAGTGGTTTCAGAACAGTGATGAAACCCCATTTTATACTTGCCATGGGAGGTCAATTTATGCTTTTGCAAGTCATGAGCCGTGGCTTAATCAATTCTTTAACGAAGCAATGGCTAGTGATACCCGGCTGGTTAGTAGTGTGGTGACCAAAGATTGTAAGCATGTTTTTGAGAGTTTGAATTCATTGGTGGATGTTGGAGGTGGAACTGGAACCTTTGCTAAGGCAATTGCTGATGCTTTCCCTCGCCTGAAATGCACTGTGCTTGATCTTCCTCATGTTGTTGATGGCTTGGAGAGTAGTAAGAACTTGGCCTATGTTGGAGGTAACATGTTCGAAGCCATTCCTCCTGCAGATGCTGCTTTAATGAAGGTATGAAATCGATGTTGCACGTTTTCTAGTTGACAATTTTTTTTATAGTAGTGTTATTTAGATTTTTATCCTTATTGCCTGAGTTCATAAGATTAAAATTCACCAATTATAAGAAGTGTCAACTGCAAAAGTAAGATTGAGTAGTAGAAATTGAGGCCATGCTTAATCTAAGAACTGCATCATGAAGTGGGAAAAAAAAAGAACAAAGTTTTAAACGTCAAATTGATTGCGTGTGTTTGGTACTATAAGAGAATAGTTTTGTTTTTCCTTTTTGACGCAAAAAGCTTTAGATGGGGAGTAGTATTTCTAACAAAAATTTTCTTTCATTGTGATATAATTTGCAATCAAGCAGTGGATATTGATTGATTGGAGCGATGATGAGTGTGTACAAATACTAAAAAAATGTAAAGAAGCAATTCCTAGCAAGGAAAAAGGAGGCAAAGTGATAATTGTTGACACGTTCTGCAAAAGCCAGCAGAAAGGGGATGATGATCATGAGGCGATTGAGACCCAACTGTTCCATGATATGGAAGTGATGGTTCTACTCAAAGGAAGGCAAAGAAATGAGAAAGATTGGGTGCAGTATTGGGATTGAGATCTATCATTGAGGTTTATTATTATTAATTAATATGCTTTTTGAAAATGTTGTTTGTGCTAAAGAGTGATGAATCTTTAGTCAGGATGTTCAGAATAAGTTTTATGGCTTTGGAGTGTTTGTTTTACTCATTTATTGGCAATAGACAAATTGCCAAAGTCCAGTCTTGAAGCTGAACGTGGGCGGCTGATCAACTTGGTTCGTGCTTGTATCTTGAACCAGATTTACTCGCGAAGTTCACCGGATTTTCTGGCAATTGGGCATTGAATGAGAAGAGAAAAATTACAGCCGCTTGTAGGATCCTTACTAGTATAAATAAATGCCATTTCCTCAGTTGAAGGGCACCAAAGCTGAAGTGAAAGATAGGAAATGAACGAGTTCAATTGTTGAGTGAGTGTTTGAGCAGATATCTCAAGAGTGAGGCACTGATATATTAGAGCAACTATTCTCAAGAGTGAGGCTCAATTATTAGTGTCCAATATAAATTTATTTTGTGTGTTGTTATTAGTGTCCACTATTTTCTCCTTTATATAAAGGATTTAATTCATTGATTTGGTATTAAACCCCACCACAATCCAACATTGGAATGCGTCCAAATCCCAGTCTGGAATACGCAGCAAGCACATTATGTATAAATGGTGTGGAGTTGAGGTAGCTAAGGACAACAACTGTTTCCGACATTGTTGAAGTAGATAAACACGAGGGACAAAAAACTGAAAAAGATTTTCAGTTCTTAACTTGCCTAAGTTGTATAACACTTTCTAAACAAAATGTAACTCAATGTAACTTACATATTCAATTTTGAAACAATGACATTGTATCTAATTAATATTCGTGTAGATCCATATATGTTTGTAATTTCAAAGTTATGTGACTTGCTTTTGGCTGCACAATATCAAAATTTGCCTTGTTGAGAAAATCTTTCCCATACATCATTTGGGACCGTGGCACCTGACAACCGTCGCAGCCCATTCTCCATAAATACACCTTTCTGGATCTTGCAAATATATTGGTCAACAAAAAGAGTGCGCAGAAGAACTAAATTGAATTGTTATAGCCACTCATGGCCCCAGTTACTAATCATCATGCCAATCCATTTGTGTGGGTCTTATATGCTCTTTAACCATAAGATTGGACGCCTGCCTGTTATACCCAAAAGGGAAAACAAAATCGACAGCGAAAAAGATGGATTTGGGTAGAAATGGTCATGCTAATGAGCTACTTCAAGCTCAAGCTCACATATGGAATCACATATTCAACTTCATAAACTCCATGTCCCTCAAATGTGCAATTCAACTTGGCATACCAGACATTATTCACAAGCAGGGTAAGCCAATGACCCTGGATGAACTCCAAATGCTCTTCCAATTGGCAATGCAAAAGCCCCACTTTGTCTGTCGCCTGATGAGGATTCTAATCCAGTCAGGCTTCTTCATCGAGGCAAAAATTAGTCAGCACGACGATGAAGAGGAAGGTTATATGCTCACTACTTTATCTAAACCTTTATTAAAAGATGAGCCTTTTAGCGTGACACCATGCTTGATCCTACCTTGATGGATCCATGGTACCACCTTAGCCAGTGGTTGCAAAACAACAGTGATGTGAATCCCTTCAAGACTTGTCACATCAGAAGCTTAATAATTTTTTTAATGAAGGAATGGCTAGCGATTCTAGGCTAGTTGGCAGTATTCTGATCAGGGATTGGAAGGATGTTTTTTCAGGGTTGAATTCTTTGGTGGATGTTGGAGGTGGAACTGGAACTTTGGCTAAGGAAATATGTTTGTAGCTATTCCTCCAGCAGATGATGTTATAATGAAGGTAAGATCACCTTTCCAAGAAGATGCAACAGATCCATATTCGCCTTTTTGTTGTTAAAAGGCCTGTCTTAGTATTGATTCTAAACACATCTATGTAAGCTGCTGATTCATTACATGATTGGTAAAGCATTGGATCAGTCATGGAAGTTTATTCATGAATGTTAATAGAGCATTAGCAAAACTTTTTTTTTTTTGTTTTGGGGGGGGGGGGGGGGGGAGGCTTTTGTACCTGTTTTCAATTTCAATTTTTTTAAAAACTTTAATGTGGTATTCTTGACTAATTTGAATTCTTTGTGATATGAATGTTAATTTAAACAGTGGATATTGGATATTGCACGATTGGAATGATGAGGAATGTGTACAAATACTTAGGAAATGCAAAGAAGCAATTCCTAGCAATGGAAATGGAGGAAAACTCAACTTTTCTTTGATACGCTAATGAGAAAGGCAGGATTCATGCATTGACTAGAAGACAACTCCAGTGCTGGGCTTGAGATCCCTTATTGAGGTTTATTGTTGGGAGTTGTGGATAGTTTTTTTTTTTTTTTTTGGGATCATTTTTGTTAGACGTGTATGAAGTCAAGATGTGTATCTTTTGTTATTTTGCGTACAAAGAAAAAAAAAAAAAAAAACATTGCAATCGAAAAAGACAGGCTACATGGCCCATAACATAGCCCAAAACTGGAACAGAAATATAGCCCATTGTTCCGTTCCAATTTCTGAAGTTTCCTCATCAAAACCTTATTCTTTTTTCTTTATTGATTGTTTTCTACAACTTACGGAAATAACTATGCCGTAATTTCTTTTCACCTTCAAACGAAGAGACAAGAATTTCAAGAGTAAGGTATTACAAAGTCTATATGTATGTTCAATTGTCAAAATGAAAATGTTTTTACACAACCCAATAATGAAATTACAGCACATCTGACATTTTCGTTCCTTTTTTCTTTCACTTTTTTTTTTCAATTGAGCATTTTGATATGGATTTCTCTATTATCTCATAGCATTAATGCATTTGTTGTTGTGGAGCTGAATTTTATGTTAGTACGTGCTCAAAAATTCTAAACATAAAATTTGGTTAGAAAACCACTAAGGTGCAAAGAAACTAATAATAGTTAAGACCTCAACATCTGGTAGATGAAATTGATAATATGAAATAGTAAGTTCATTCCATGTTAACTACATAACATAGTTTAGTTATATCTAAAAAGTTTTGACAAACATATGAAAAAATATGTCACTTTCTTATCTTACTAATACCACTTAAGCAATAGCAAAATTAAGTGAAAATTTAAAAAAAAAACTAAGGGATTAGATGGTAATCAGTAGATTAGGTAGGTGAGATGGGAGATTGTACCCAATTTGAATGCAACTACCAGTTCACAGAACGTAGAATAAGATATTTAGGCAGATTAAATCCTTGGATTAGAGTCTATACCTCAAATGGTTAGCAACTTACCAATTTGTATTAGACTTCGAGATCTCATTCAGTTTGTGTTCAACTAACTTGTTTTTATGTACTATTTTTAAATGAAATACAGGTCAAATTGGACACACACTCATTTTTGGTGAGTTCTGATCAAATTAATAGAGTCAAGTGATATTTATAATTTGAAGTGATTTTCATCGTGTTGTTTTCAAAATATAGTTTCTTTGAGCTACTGACGGGCTTTTGATATAAGTACAAGTTTAATTCCGAAATATACCTGTTTTGACTGCAAGTATACAGGTCAAATTAGTAGTTTAGGGCAAATATCGGATCGATCCCATGAGGAAGATTGGACAACTACCGGCACTACTAAAACTTCTCTATTATTTAAACGATCAATGAATTAAAAGAGGTAAAACTATGCTAAACTTATGCAAGATAAAAACAAATGAAAGCTCCTTAGGTTATGGTATTCCTAACCACTCATGCAAATGCTATTTTTGGATCATTGATTACTACTATCTTGGCTAGTTATGGCGTAATTTTCTTATGCATGTGAAACCTACTCTCTAGTGAATCATCTATACTTATAACTAATCCATACCTACTCTCGTGGTT
Organism: Coffea arabica; assembly: GCF_036785885.1. Classification (NCBI taxonomy): domain Eukaryota; kingdom Viridiplantae; phylum Streptophyta; class Magnoliopsida; order Gentianales; family Rubiaceae; genus Coffea; species Coffea arabica. The sequence continues at coordinate 40,019,012 of NC_092314.1, read as the reverse complement.
ATGAAATTATATACAAGTTCATTTCTTCGATAAAATTACATGAAATGAATCACTAAAACCACATAGGCGCACTTCTACTCTCGTGAGTGTACTCCCTAGGTTTAGCACTTCTTGAATTAGTGTTAAATCTCAATTTGCATTGAAGAAACAACACATTTAGATAATCACAATTAATGGTACCAAGTTAATCATGATTTAAAGAGCTAAAGTGCTAAATAACTTACTCAAAATAATCGCATCAAATAGCCAAATAATAAACACTAACAATCATAGAAAGTTCAACCAAACCCATGGCATAAACTTTAGAGACACATAATGAACACAAAATCCAAAATTTGTGTATTAACTAAACTTAGAATCCAATACATAAGATAAAGAGTTGGAAAGGTAAGATAACCCTTGTCACATGAGCTTTTTCCTTGCCTTCTTCATCTCATCTTCATCTTTGCCTAGCTAATAAAGAAGAAGGATGAACTACTAATTAAACTATCCTATACTATACTAACCTAACACTAAGAAAATGTAAGAACTATATTTTTGTGGTATTTCTTGCACTCTCCAACCTCTCTTTGTCCTTGCAAGTCCATGGCTATTTATAGATGATTTAGTCAAGAAATGAGGCTTCAAACATCACTTTTACAGCTGCAAAGTTGTTGTCACACGTCCATCAACAACTGTGAATTATTGGAGGAGGAAACAAGTTGTGCAAGGGAGAGCAGCCATTTCTGACCAGAATCTGGTCATAATACGGCCGGATTGCTCCCTGCCTTTCTTTGCAATTTCTGTTCAGTCTTCAAGGCATTCTAATTTTGCATCAAGTTCAACTAAACTTTTCTCGATGATAGAAGCTGAATTAACTCTTGCCCAAAACACGAAACTTGTAGATCTTTGAGTTAGTTCCAATGCATCAAGAATCACCTCATTTGGATTTGTTTAGGTTGAGAAATGACCAAAATACCCTTCATTGCTCAATGCCTTCTTTCAGCTTCAACCATAGAAATTGGCTACAGTAATTCAGCTTTTTGACCTGGAACACCTTCAAACTGGATTTCAATGTCTACACATGAATTGTAAATCTATCTCTTATCTTCAAAATGGTTTAAGAATTATCTCAATCCGATCATTGTAACTCAAGTTATAGCTGAAATATGAAGATATGTCAAAGCTGTCAACTTTCATTTTTATCCAAATGAAGTATATTTCCAACTCCTATACAAATTATGGACAAAATGCAAGTAAAAAGTGACAAAAACCTCATTTAAACACTTAAGAACATTTTAAACTAATTATCAAACAAAGTTTGGTTTCTTTTTTTTTTTTAAGAATTCAGACAAAGTTATTCAATCAAGACTGCCATTTTTGACAGCCTTGTGCTGGATTTTTCACAGATATTGCAAGTTTCAATGCTAAGAAAAATTGACAAAACAAATTTGCCAAAATCCAGTTCTCCAAGAATGCCAACTTTGGACGAGCCGTTCTCTAAATCGAACCCATGTTATGTTAGCGCTTTATATGAAATGTAACAAAAATGAAAGACATAGTTAAACAATGTTTCAACTTATCTCTATTATTGTTCAAAAGAATGACACAAGTAGTTTCAATAGTCGATTTGAGAATTAAGTTTTATCTGTGTAGATATATACATTTCTAAAGGTACTTTAAGCTTTTATATCAAACAATTATTTTGTCGTTAATGAAAATAACATCCTATTATATCCTCAAAAGTATTGCAAATAATTCAAAATAGACGAGTAACCATGTCTTCATCTAAATTACTTACGAATATAATACTACATGGAGAGAATCCTAGTTTTGAGGGATTTCATTTTTTTGTTTTTTTGCAATGTCAAATATTAGTTTAGTATCTAAGTACAAGTGGAGTGTTCATTGACAAGATAAATTAAGCGTAGCTGTTGCAAACTATTTTTAAAACATTTTTCTTATATAATAATGCTACCCAATGAGAAAAAAAACTTTTGCACACACACACATGTGTGTGTGTGTATATAGTACTGAATGAAACGGAAGATATAACGCCTTGGGTCCATTGGTGTGACCCATTAACTTTTTGAGTTAAAACTATGTATTCAAAATGATTAATCCAAATTTATTAGTAATTGGATGGGGCGAAACTTATAATTCATTTAGTTCTTTTTCCGATTTCCAGTGTGCGACATCTCACTCAATCCTCCCCTTTGAAACTTTACGTTCTTGCAAAATTTGATCATAACTATCCACGCAGTCCTATGTGGATTCTAGAGAATTCCGATAAGAGACCATACAAGAATTGCTTTGATACCATTTATAACGCTCCGAGTCTACTAGATTGGCCGAATAATTTTTTGAACTGAAACTGTGTATTCAAAATAATTAATTCAAAATTATTAATAATTCAACGGATCAAAACTTATATTTCATTTCTTTGTTCTTCTGATCTCCGATGTGGATTATCTCAGTACATTTACACTTGCATGAACACAAAAAACACGTTCCGGATAAGATTTTGGGATAAGATGGCTGAATGAAAGGATAGTTGGTGGTAGCAACTTCACTTGCATGATTACGGGTGGGTGGCAATAATTTCACTTGCATGACCACAAAGAACACAATTCCGAATGACATTTGGGATGAAAGGGTTGCTGGTGCACAAACTGTGCGATGTACTCTTAGATAACATCGTACTTGATTTGTCTTGTCATCTTTAATAAATTTAAGGGTAAAATATACTTTACTCCCAAGTGATTTAATAATTTTTTACATAATTTTCTAAGGTTTTAAAAGTTATTCACAATCCCTTTATAGTTTGAACTAAAGTCTCAAATTGACAAAAATATTCTATATAACGGAACCCAAAAAATGTAAAAACTACTCTTATTTAAAAACTAAAATAGTTGAAATAAGTAAAATATATAAACGTAATATGTATGACATTTTAACCCTTTATAGTTTTATATTTTACCACATAACTCCCTTACGATTTAGTACTTTATCATATAATCCCATTTTGATTTTTAAAATATATGCATAACCCCCTGTTGGTAATTAATAGTTTTTAACTTTATAAAGGAGCACTTTTGATATTTTAGTTGATTCTATTATGGAATACAAATTCTGCCATTTTGACACTCTTGTTCAAGTTATGAAAGAGTTATATATAACTTTTCAAACCTCAAGGGGTTATGCGAAAAAGTGCCAAATCACAAGGGGTAAAGTGTATTTTTACCCTAAATTTAATTATATGCTCATATAACCTGGAGCATTAGGACTATTTATTCTACAGTATTGTCAATTTAAACCAAGCCAATGAGTCTTTTGGCTAAACATGCTTCCTCCTTGAGATAAATTAGGGATGCATATTTTATGTCATTCTCTCCACTGTACAATTTTGAGCTATGAAATTCCTCCAATTGATGGGTGGATTTCAAATTCAAATCCACTCAAATCCCTCATCCAAACAGATCCTAAGGAAATCTTCATCCTATGTAGATCAGTTGCACTTTGCTCTCTGATCAAACAAATTATGTTAAGACATGAATGATTCGGAATACATTTTGGCTGGATTTGGAAGGGTAAACTCTGTGTTATTTTGTATTAAACAAAAGTTCTCATGGTTAATTATTTATTTGGAGCTAACAACCGCATGTTCCTCCCTTGTCAATAATACTGTCAAGAGCCAATAAATGGAACAAATAAAATGATAAATTTACCCTCTACTCACAACAATAATTAAAATTCACAAAAAAAAAAATGAAAAAGTTGCAAAAATAAAATTTGAGAGAGTTTACTAGAGAGAACATAAAGATAATTGAACAAAATAAATCTTTATCCCAACGCCTAAACTTTAAAAATTGATAGATAAAAGAAAATATAAGAATGGAAATTGCAGAAAATAATAAAAAGGAAGTTCATACACAAAAGAAATGGATTTCCGACTGAAAATCCATTTACAATATTTTATTCAACAGCTGGAGATAACATACTACACTAGAACCATCCTTCCATTTATTTATGCAACGGCTAGAACAATTTGCTAATTGTTCCCTTAGATGCTAGCAGCATTTTAGCTTGGAGCTTTAGATTCGGCAGTAACCAAGACACCTATCGGTAAGCTGCCGGATGCACGTACAGCCAAAACAACAGCCCCGTGGATTGCCTACGCAGGATCCCAAGGCGGGTATACACCTCCGTTCCTGACCATCATGAACTCCAAGGCCAAGCATTTTTATAATCTGTCCTCCAATTGGCAGCATTTTTCTTGATGCAGTTTTGACAGCATTGGTGGTTTCTGTAGCTTCCCCAGCTTCATCTTGCCCCAGCACCACACCTGCAAAGAAATTAAAAAAAAAATTAGAAGGAAATTAGATGGTAATTGAGTTCTACTAGTAATTGATACTTTAAAGACAAACTAACAATTCAATTGGGTTAAATGCATTAAATCTCCATGAACTTTCACTTATTTGCACTTTACCCCCTAAACTTCTCTAATAGGCACTTTTTGTGCCACCCCTCCCCCCAAAAAAATGTCCTTGCAATAATTTTTTTACTCTCTCATGATACTATTTCCTTCCTTCCACATTAGATGATACGAATAATTTGAATACTATATGAAATATGCTTAGAGAGAGAGAGAAAGAGAGAGACTATTGTGTTAATTATGACTGTATGCAAATGATAAAACAAAATAAGTATGAGAGACTAACTAGATGCAAGGAGCACAAGAACAAGGAAGAAAGAATGATTAAAAGCCATTTGGTGTGAGATCCTGTGTGCATAAACTTTTGCACACATGCCTATATATATAGTGCTGAATGAAACGGTAGATGTAACCCCTTGGGTCCATTGGTGTGACCCATTAACTTTTTGAGCTAAAATTATCTGTTCAAAATGATTAATTCAAATTTATTAGTAATTTGATAGGGTCGAACTTATATTTGATTTAGTTCTTCTTCCAATTTTAAATATGAGGCATTTCGTTCAATCCTTCCTCTTAAAAATTTTACGTCCTTGCAAAATTTGGTCATAATAATCGTACGCAGATTTTAGAGAATTCCGCACAGAGATCACACGAAATTTGTTTTAATACCTTCAAATTTACTAGATTGGCCCAATAACTTTTTGAATTGAAACTTTGTGTTAATTCAAAATTATTAATAATTCAAAGGACCGAAACTTATATTTCATTTCTTTCTTCTTCCGATATCCAATGTGGATTATCTCAGTAGACATTCACTTGCATGAACACAAAAAACACGTTCCACATAAGATTTTGGGATAAGATGGCTGAATGAAAGGGTAGTTGGTGGTAATAACTTCACTCGATGATTGGGGGTAGGTGGCAATAATTTCGGTTGCATGACCCCAAAAAACACAATTCCGAATGAGATATGGGATGAAAGGCTGGTGGTTCATAAACTTTGCGATGTACTCGTAGATAACATCGTACCTGATTTGTCTTGTCATCTTTAATAACTTTAAGGATAAAATATACTTTACTCCCATGTGATTTAATAATTTGTCAAATAATTTTTCTAAAGTTTTAAAAATTATATTTAATTCCTTTATAGTTTGAACTAAGTGTCAAATTGACTGAAATAATCATCTGTAACGAAATCCAATAAAATATAGAAAATATTTTTGTTTAAAAATTAAAATAGTTGAAATAACTAAAATATATAAACATAATATATATGGCATTTTAACCCCCAATAGTTTTGTATTTTATCACATAACTCCCTTATAATTTAGTACTTACCATAGAATCCCATTATGATTTTCAAAATATAACCCTCTATTGGTAATTAATAATTTTCAAGTTTACAAAGGAGTATTTTTGGTATTTTAATTGACTCCGTTATAAAATACAAATTCTGTTATTTTGACACTATAATCCAAATTATGGAAGGGTTATATAGCTTTGCAAACCTCAAGGGATTTATGTGAAAAAGTGCTAAACCACAGGAGTAAAGTGTATTTTACCCTAAATTAAATTATATGGTCATATAACCTGAAACATTAGGACTATTTATTCTACGGTATTGTCAATTTAAACCAAGCCAATGAGTTTTTTGGCTAAACATGCTTCCTCCTTGAGATAAATTACAGATGCATATTTTATGTCATTCTCTCCACTATATAATTTTGAGCTTTGAAATTCCTCCAATTGATAGGTGGATTTCAAATCCAAATCCACTCAAATCCCTCATCCAAACAGATCCTAAGAAAATCTTTCCTACTTCTTTTTTTTTTTTTCCAAACGATAACATTGTATTAAGCATAAACGAGTACAAAGTCAGAGCAACTACTCCTGTAAATCTGCCTGAGCTAACTCAAGCAACCACGCTGGGAAGCTAAGCTTCCATTCAGCTACATCAATCAGTGTTATAGCAAACTTTGCTAAATAGTGACTTACATAGTTGTTGCTCCTTCTAGTATAGGAAAAACAACATTTATCAAATTCTTTCATCAACCTCCAAATGTCCAACTGAATTATGGCTATGCTGACTTCCTCCTCCCTTGCATTGATTTTGTCCACTACTAGCTTACAGTCCGATTCCAACTCCACTTTTCTCCATCCCATTCGTTTAGCTAGTACCATAGCTTCTCTTATTGCCAGAGTTTCCTCCACCTGTGCCTCAGCACAGCCTTCAGTTGGCCTCGCCCATGAACCTACCAGTTCCCCTAAGCTGTTCCTGGCCACCATACCCCACCCTGCCTTGTTAAGTTTTTGGTCCAAAGCTGCATTAGTGTTGAGCTTGATCCAGCCAGCTTGCGGTGTATCCCATCTCCTGCCCTTCTCTTGCTCTCCAACTGCCAGGTTGTCATGCTTTGCTCCCCCCTTGTGTCAGTTGAAACTCATTCCATTCCATTAGTGCCTTGTCAATCACCCCCATAGGCTCACTGCTCCTGTTATTGAACTGCTTATTATTCCTGGCTTTCCAAATCTGCCACAAAATGTTTATCGTGAGAGTTATGTGTTCCCTTCCTCTCCCTTGAGCCAAAGCCCCCTAAGTTCTTCCCACCAATGCCAAAAATTATTCCTAAACTCCTCCAATCCATCCTACCTCAATGGTGCCACCTTCCAAATTGCTCTAGCATTACAACACAGGAAAAACATATGCTCTAATGTCTCAGAGCTGTCTCCACAGCACTTGCACACATGGTCCCCCTTACCACACTTTCCCTTCACCATTGTGTTAGTTGGCAATATTCCTTTCAAACATTTCCAGATGAAGTGTTTGAGTTTATTTGGCATGCTCAAGCCCCACAGAAAACTCCAGTTTTGAGACTTGATCGTCCTACTATTACTTGGTTCTGAAGTTCCTCCATGTTGACACCGTCTTCTCTTCATTTCCTTGATTAGTCTATAGCTAGTCTTGACAAAATATATACTAGAACTTGATTTTGCCCAATAGATCCTATCCCTTACCTTCCCCAAGCTCAGTGGTATCTTTAGTATCTGCAGCCTGTCCTTCTCCTCAAATTCCTATAGCAGCAATTCTCTATCCCACTTACCATCCTTGATCAGCTCACTAACCCTCTGAATCTTGCTATCAACCTTCCTTTGAGATCTTACCTTCCTATCCTCTATCCCTGGCAGCCACCTATCTTCCCAGATTTTAATAGATTCCCCATCTCCCACCCTCTTTCTTAGTCCTTCCTCCAGCACTTCTCTAGCACTCAGTAGACTCTTCCAGAACCATGAGTCTGAACCTTTTGGTTGTACATCCCATATGGATTTCCCATCGAAGTACCTCGCTTTCATTACTCTACTCATCAGCAAATTAGGTTGCATCAAAATTCTCCATAATTGTTTCCCCAATAATGCCAAGTTAAAGTCTTGTAAATCCCTAAATCCCAGGCCCCCTTCAGCTTTGATATCTGTCATTCTACTCCATTTTATCCAGTGAATTTTCTTTTCATCCTCCCTCTGTCCCCACCAGAATTTAGCCATTTCTGAACATACATTCTGACACAATGCCTTTGGCAACCTATAGCAAGACATCACGTAAGCAGGGAGAGCTAGAATGACTCCTGCTTGGCTCAAAAGTTTTTCCTTCCAACCCCCAAGTCTTTTAACTGCTTTCTGTCTAATAAACTCAAATACCTGTCTCTTTGACCTTCCTATAACCATAGGAAGCCCAAGATATTTGCTCTGATGAACCTCTCTCATGCCTTCCAGCTCTTTAAGCACCTCTTCCTTTCTCATTCCTTTGACATTTTTGTTAAAAAAGATAGAGGACTTTTCTTTGTTGATCAACTGGCCAGATGCTCTTCCATATTCTTCTAACACCTTCATAAGCTGCACAGCCTCCCCAACCTTGGCTCTACAGAAAATTAGTGAATCATCTGCAAAGAAGAGATGAGACAAGCTAGGAGCTTCATTAGCAATCTTCATTCCAGACATACCACCTTGTCTATTAGTTCTTCTGAGCAGGGCAGAGAAACCTTCTGCACAAATCAGAAATAAGTAGGGGGATAGGGGATCCCCCTGCCTTAAGCCTCTAGAAGGCTTGATAAACCCCCTTTTTTCCCCATTAACATTCACAGAGTAGGTGACACTAGTTATACACTCTAAAATCCATTGAATCCAAGTTGGACAGAACCCCATTTTTTGCATCATTTTTGCCAAAAACACCCATTCAACCCTATCATAAGCTTTAGACATATCAAGCTTGATAGCCATATAACCATTCTTTCCAGTTCTCTTATTATTAAGAAAATGAATACTCTCATGTGCCACTAAGACATTGTCCAGAATCTGCCTACCAGGCACAAAAGCAGACTGAGAGGAACTAATGCAACAGTCTAGCACAGTTTTAAATCTGTTGACTAGAACTTTTGAGATGATCTTGTAAGTTACATTACACAAGCTGATAGGTCTAAACTCAGTAATCAGAATTGGTGAATCAATTTTAGGGATAAGGCTGATCAAGGTCTCATTTATGGATTTTAGGATATGACCAGAGTGAAAAAAGCTTTAAACTGCACTAATAACATCACATTTGACAACATGCCAAAATTTTTGAAAAAAGATAAGGGACATACCATCTGGTCTAGGAGACTTGTTTGGATGCATGGAATTTACTGCATGACTGATTTCTTGATCAAAGACTGGCCTTGTCAACTTTCTATTCATGTCAGCAGTTATAGTCTGCGGGATCTCTTCCAAAATAACACTGAAATCAGTTGGATCATCAGACGTGAACAATTGCTAAAAATAGTCCACAATTTCCTCCCTGACCTCCTCATCATTCCTACACCACTCCCCACCTCTCCTTTTCAAACCATTAATCCTATTCTGCTTCCTCCTATTCATTAAACTAGCATGGAAGAAGCTAGTGTTTTTGTCTCCCTCCTGGAGCCATTTAATTCTTGCCTTCTGACTCCAGTATACCTCATCTCTCTTGTAAGCCTCCACCAACTTCCTCTTCAGTCCTATAATTTTTGTTCTGTCCTCTCTGCCCTGACTCTCCCTCACCTCTTTAATTTCCTTTTTAATCTGTTCTATCTGCTTTTTTAAGTTCAGATTCAATTTTTTGCTCCAATGCAGCAGATTCATACGAACTTGTTTAATTTTACTCTGCACTCTATACAACCTTGACCCCTGTTGCTCCTTCCCCCATGCCTTCTTGATCACCTTCCCAACCTCCTCCTGCATAATCCATCTCTTATCAAAATCTTCACTTCCTTGGTATTCCTACAAGGGTCAGATCTAGTACCAAGGCACAATGATCAGAAGCTTCTGTTTCAGCATGAGTAACTTTAGCCTTTCCAAAATTTCCACACCACTGCTTAGTACCTATCACTCTATCAATCCTTTCCTTAATTACTCCTTCATTGTCCCAGTTATTACACCAGGTCCAAGGCACTCCCTCAAAGCCAATATCTATCAGGCTAGTCCTATTAATGAAACCAGTGAAACTTTCAAAATTGCTAGTAGGCCTGATTCTACCCTCCCACTTCTCCCCATTAAAGGTGATATCGTTCAAATCTCGCATTAAAGCCCAGCAATCACCCCAAATCTGTGTTCTCCTCTCTAACACCCTCCATTGCTGCTCCCTAATCTTATCATTCGAACTGGCATAGGTACACACACACCACCAATCTCGACTACCTCCCTGATCCCCTATAAGTAACTCTATAGTAAAACTAGTAAATAAGATACTTTTTACCTGGATATCCCTCTTCCAAATCACTGCTAAACCACCTGCAATCCCCACAGGGTCTACTACAAACAGATCATCAAACTTTACCCATTGTTTAACACTATTTATGAAGGTCTTTTTCTTTTTTGTCTCTGATAAGAATATCAGAGATGGAGAGTGGACTTGTACAAGTTCCTTAAGTTGGGGAACTATCAAAGGGCTCCCCACACCTCGACAGTTCCACACCAGAACTCTCATTGAAGGGTGGGAGCTCTATTAAGGGAGGGCTCCACCACCTCAGACAGCATCACCACATCCTCAACCCCTTCAATCAGCCTGGCTTTCTTCTTATACTCAGTCTCCCTCAGGTTCCTTTCCATCTCACCCCCACCTGCTCCCTGACAGGTTGTCAGCCTGTGCAATAATAAAACCTGCTCAACTAAAAGTAATTTTTATAGATAGTGGTAAATAGGGTCGAATCCACAGGGATTGGGTGTAACTGTTCTTTTCAAATTCACAGTAACAAATGGGGTGTTTTTGTGCAGAAGATGACAATCAAAGAAATTCAAATAAAATCTAAGATGCTACTAAAAATCAAATAACAAATTACTAAAATCAAATGGGTGATAATTAATAATCTAGCCAAGAAATAACTTCAATAATGGTGCACCTAATTGATCATCGAAACAAAGGCAATTCCCATTATTTATCAATAAATAGGTTATAACTGCCAAACAAGCGATGGCAGTCAACCCCTCCTTACTGTGTTGGTGATTAAGGTACGCCTGTTAATCACTGCTCTAATTGAGAAATAATCCTAGGTACGCCCATAAGATTTAATTCCCCAATTGCCTTACGTATTAGAGGAGCCCTATTCTAACCAAATAACACACTGTCAGAGTTATTTTAGGTTAGCCCGCGTATTCTCCTGACACAAACCCAATCATGCCAGTTATCACTATTTTGAGACAATTAAACAATTACGGATTTAACGTCCCAATTGACAATAGATTATCAAATTAACTAATTATCCGAATCCAAGACAATCAATTAATTAAACAATCATAAGCACTATAATAAAAGAATATGCGGATACCAATAAATAAAAAGAAAAGATAAAATTAAATCGATCTCACAGTTTTTAGGCGAATCAAAGCATCCGTTGTTTCTTGACTAGAGTGAGGAGATTAATTCATATTTGATGAACAAAATCCACAGGAAATTGAAGGAATAACTGCGGCCATTGTACTTCGAAACTAGGAAAAACTCAATTCGTTTAATTGGTGAAAAGCTCCTGGCATACGCAGGGGGCAACCACAAAAGACGAAAGGAAAAAGTCAAAGAAAGCTAAAGGAAGTCCATTGTTTTTCCTTGTCATCACCAATGAGAGAACTACTACTAAAAAGCTAAGAAAGGAAAAATCAAAGCTACTCTAATGCTTGGCTCCTGTGCGGCTGCCCCCCTTGCAGAGAGGACGACTCCAACCTTTTGTGCTTCTTTTTGAATGTTGTCTTTGGCCCAATTACCAAGAAGGGTCGCGGTTTGATATTCCAAAAATGTCCCTGGATGCCTGCTACTTGAACTCTTTCCTGATAACTGTCAAATTGGCACTTGTTATGATATTTTCGTTCTACTCCCTGAAATAAATACAAAATACTAAAAGTGAGTAGAATCCAACAATTAATCCACATCGGGTGAGGTAATAGGGGAAATTAATTATAAAATAAATGATAAAATTGCAACCTATCACTCCCTTTCTTCTCTTCCCTATTTCCGTGCCATTCTGTGCAGTTTCAATCTCAGTCAGAGGCTTCCTCTTTCCTACCTCCTGCACCAATCTCTTCCATGTCTTACTGACCCTATACTTCCCCATGCTGGTTTTATTACCATGGCCTTCCTGCTGATCTTCCCTCCCTTCCTTTTCCCCCTCCTTCATACTCCTACCCCTGTGTAAACAGTGGTTGTTCTCACCATCAATCCACATCTTATCCTTGCCACTCCCTCCCTCCACTGCACTCCCCACATCCACTGCCTTGAGCATCAGCAAGTCTCCTCCCTTTTCTACTTCTACTACCTCCTTTACCTCATCTAAAACCTGTCTTCCATGCTTACTCTCTTGCTCCCCTCCCACATACTTACTAATCCCCTCACCCTCCTGCCTCCCATTCCACGCTTCTCCTTGGCCCCCTCTAGCTGCTGGTCCCCAGTTCTCATTCTCATTGGATTGAATATCTGTCTTCCCGTTCCTCCTATGGAATTCTTTAATGTAGGTAAGTAGAGGATACAGTTGGCTCCCAGTTTCCCTATCTGAGCTTTGATCCCTATACTCTCCTTTCCCTGATGTTTCCTGTTCCCCATCATTCCTGCCTTTCTTCCTTGGACTCCTAGGGAAACTGGCTTGAAGCCAGTTACCATACTGATTCTCCCTATCCACGTTTACCCCTTTCCTATTGCAGATTCTCTCATTATGTCCTATCAGTCCACAGCAGAAGCAAAAATCAGGGCATTTCTCATACCTAAACTCAATCCATCTGGTTCTTCCATTACTTTTCACCATAGTACCTCTAGGTAGAGGCTCTTTAAGATTCACTTCAGCTAAGATTTTGAGATGCTTACCTTCCTTGCCTCCTCCCTGAGGAATAATGACCTCTCTAACCCCTGCAAATATTCCACCTATTTTACGCCTAGCCTCCTTAGTAACCCAATCCATCTGGTTCTTCCATTACTTTTCACCATAGTACCTCTAGGCAGAGGCTCTTTAAGATTCACTTCAGCTAAGATTTTGAGATGCTTACCTTCCTTGCCTCCTCCCTGAGGAATAATGACCTCTCTAACCCCTGCAAATATTCCACCTATTTTACGCCTAGCCTCCTTAGTAACCCAATGGGGAGGTAAATTCCAAATCTGAACCCATACTAAAGTCCTACTAAACACCTGCTCCTTCTCCTCTAAATTTGCTTGCTATTCCAGTAAAACTAGAGGCTGGCCATCATAGATCCAAGGTCTTTTGCTAAGCATCAGCTCAATATCCTTTCTAGACTCAAAAACAAATTGAAACATATTGACCTTGATCTCTGTAATTTTTACGTTTCTCAACTGAGACCACACATTAGTAGCAAAACTCCTCATACCAGTTATGTTAGCTGTTTTTTCCCCCCACACTCTCCCTATTAGACTCAATCTGCACTCCTTTACACCTTTTTCCAAATCCTCATTCCCTAGACAAACCCCCTCCCTCTCATTCTCAGATAAGGTGAATTTCTTCATTACCTCTTCTATGTGTTCCATCTTCGAAGATCCCACAGTCTAAGCTGCAGCCAGTTCCAAATTGTTGCAGAACCAGTTCAGCTCCAGAAATCGTCACCGTTTTCCAGCTTCCCAAGCATCGTCTCCTTGACCACACTGCTATGCCCCTAGATCAATGATCTAGCTGAGCAACCTGAAAAGCACCAGACAAAACAGAAGAAGCAAAACAACAAAAGAATAGAAAGAAAGCTCAACGGCAATCACAAAGCAACACCTCCCGCGAACTTATTGATGAATTATATGGCTATCAACTGTAAATGTTTAGGCTAATCTAAGGTAGATTGATGTACTTAGCTGAAACGACTAATTTGGAATGAATGCTAAAATAGGAAAGAAAATTTGATGAATAGGATCTGTTATTTTGGGATTCGAGATTTTTTGAAAATTTGTTAGAGAAAACACGACTCCCATAGGAGGGAGATTTCTCTCTCTAGAATAGAGAGAAAGAGGCTCTCATAGTGAGAGATTACAACAACAGATATAAATCTTTCCTACTTCACCCATCGTTTTGTTATGGCATTTTTGCAGTTCAAATAATTTTACAAATATGGTCATACAATTGCAAACGAAGTACCATGCCCTCGATCCTGATTTCTTAATGCTCTTGAGTTCCATACCTCCTTTTAGTTTCTTGAACATTGGAATTAATCAATAGGGTCATCAATCAAGTAATTATAAAGTTTTAATTTGACTCTCGAGCTCTTCCTTTATGCTTTTTTTCTTAATTAGACTTAGAGTCTCACTTGAAGAATTGAAGTACAAATCTTTTTGTTTTTTATTCTTTTACTTATATATTTTTTGTGGAGCTCTAACTTCCTATGCATTCACATATCTCTAGTGCCTGAAATTGCTGCTATTTCACACAAAAAATTATTGAAAAAAAAAAGTCCTTTTCATTTACACGGCAATAGGCCCAAAAACCAGTCTCTCCAAAAAGAAAAAAGGCACTTTATCCCATGTAGATCTGTTGCACTTTGCTATCTGATCAAACAAATTATGTTAAGACTTGAATGATTCAGAATACAGTTTGGCTGGATTTGTAAGGGTAAATGTTGTGTTATTTTGTATTAAACAAAAGTTCTCATGGTTTAATTTGGTTAATTTCACATACCTCCCTTGAGTTTTGTACAATTGCAGAAAGCTCCCCTCAAGTTCTAAAAATTACACCTACCTCACCTATTTTCACTATTTAAGTAACATTTTAGGTGCAAAAGGTTATACTTTTTCTCAAAATTCCTATAATGCCCTTGAGTTATAATTCACAACAAAAATATAAAGGAAAAAAATGGTTCACAATCTCTATTTCATTTATCTTTACTTGCTATCACTAATACCTATCCATCAATATCCAAATCACCATTAAATAAACACTTATCTTTGTTCTAATGTTCCTCTTTTATCTAAAAATTTTTGATGTTGACCATTGTACCAGCTATAAACACTACATCACATACTCAAAAGTTTTCCTATAATCTCATATCAATATAATATTTTACTTAATACACAAAAATATTCATTAATATCCCTAAATTTTAATTCCATGCTGCCACTTTTTAAATACAAAATAATCTAAACCATTACTACTAATATCAATATCCAATATACTCCATTGGCACAGAGTTTAAAATCAATCAAATTCTCTATATAGGAATAACATCAATAATTATAAATCAACAATAGAAACACAATGCTGTTATAAATACAAACCAAGAACATTTTGTTTTCATGGTAAGATATAAATATATACCAATGTAGTTATAAATATATACCAAGATATGTACATATTGGTGGTTTGGTGTATATAATGATTTTATTAGTGGTGACAGTACACATTTAGTTGATAATAATCAATAAATGATTTTAAAAGGAAAATAGATGTAGGAGAAAGAGGATAGATAGTTAAATGAGAAAAACTATAGTTTGAATTATTGATTGATAATGGATGAGAGAGCTTTAATATTTGATAGAGTTTTTTAATGAGTTGACAAATAATGAAGGGCATTGTTGTCTTTTTATTACATCAATGGAGGTTTCTGTAATTATGTAAATTTCAAGGGGGGCGAGTGAAATTATTGAAAATCTTAGGGAAGGTTTCTAAAATTATCCCTTATTTATTTAGAGCTAACAATGGCATGTGCATCACTGGACTCTTCAAACTTTCTTTTGATCGAGGTAAAATAGTCTAGTCAAATATAAATTAAGTTATTAAAATGGGCTAAAGGGCCTTGTGGGTTAATTTTGGGGTTAATTACACTTGTCTCCGTTAAGGTTTGACCAAACTATGAATCAAATCTTGAGGTTTAACTAAATTACATTTGCCTCCCTTGTCAATAATACTATCAAGAGCCAATAAATAGAACAAATAAAATGACAAATTTACCCTCTACTGACAACAATAAATAAAATTCACAAAAAAAAGAAAAAGTTGCAAAAATAAAATTGAGAGAGTTTAATGGAGAAAACATAAAGATAATTGAACAAAATAAATCTTTATCCCAATACCTAAACTTTAAAAATTGATAGATAAATGAAATATAACTATGGGAATTGCAGAAAATAATAAAAAGGAAGTTCAAATACAAAAGAAAAATTAATCAGAAACTTAACATACAAAGAAAAATTAGTCTGACTTGAAACTCATTGCATAAAAAACAAGTAAACTCGTTGTTAGATACGGGAAAGAATAAAAAGATTAACAAAGAAAAAGATTTCCTGCTGTCCATAGATCTCATCGTACTCCTCGAAACCTTAATTGCTCCTGTTCTTATCTTCAAGTTATCACTCATCTCTAACACACTCCCAATTTCAAACTATTGCAAATTCATTCATCTTTTAACGCCATAACCTACGTTTTCTATGCTCTCCCTTAAAAACCCACAAAAAATAGACATATAATTGCCGTATACGAAACCAAATCGTGGCAACCCAATTCTTTGTACACATTCAAGAGAAGCAAAGTTGGCAAAATAGAAACAAGAAGTCGGCAAAATTTGATACCGGGAAAGCCACAAAAATCACAAGCAAAACCATATCCCATCTTAGCCACGAGTAGACCTGGCAATTATGCTCAAAATCCATTTTAGCCGGTCTATCCATAGAGCATAGACCTTTTACCCATTTCACGTAACAAAAAACTTCGATAATAATAAAAGTCAAAATTTGGATAGATTCGAATTTTGAAAATACAATAATCAAGATTAAAAATAATAAATTTGTGTCACGACACTTGGTGAGATAGTATGACACACTTTGGACTATTAAATTTTTAAAATTCGAGTTTATTAAAGTATGAGCCGATGCTAAATATAAACAATCAAAAACAATTTGAAAGATTGTAAACTCCATCTCTAATCTTCTATCAAGAAACACTCTAAAGTGTCGGCTCAAATATACTTACAACAAGAGTTACTGACACCCATACTCAAAGCAATCCACCCAATTTGCAGTAATTGCAAAAAGTAATTATCGTTTGTTCCTAATTTCAGCTCTAACGCACTATCCAGATCGGGATTATTTGATAGAGACGTATTCCAGAAACGAGGAAACAAATTACCTCATAAGTGCAGCAAATTTCTGCATTACTCATTGCAATAAACATTCCAAACACCGTTATTTAGTCAAAAAAAGACGCCAACCTTAATGGTCTTCGTGGGGGGAAAAAAACACAAAGATAAAGACCAAATTACGAGCTGTCGGCGCAAATAGTCCATGTTCTTAGGGTTTGTACCTATATCGCTTTGTCCATATTCTTATTCACTCCCATGCTGTACCACAGTCACAATTGGATATCCACAAAATAATTTACTAGACATCATCCCAAATGATTTCTTCTATATTAGTGCATTTTAACTGATCAACAATCCTCATTTTGTTTAGAAAGATCAAAGAGAGGATGCAGTCACCTGGTAGAAGACCAAAAAGATCACTGAAATTTGAAAGCTAGTCAAGATCGATTTCCCGCACCCTCTAGAACTGAGCAAGAAGTATCATCATTTCTGCATTAATTTCATGATTCAACTCTTTCCACAAGGTGAGGTGCCTAGATTTTCAAAGCAGGCAATTAAACTGAATCCAATACCATAAACAATTAATCGAAGCTCTCCGTGAGAGATGCTATGAAATTCCATACAACGGTCCTTTCTTTACTAGTACGGTAAAATGAATGAAACTGTCCTGTGGCAGCTGACATCATGTCCATCATGAATTATGCGCGGTCCCACCTAATTGAATTTCGCCAACGACATTTGGTCTCATGTCCTCGGCATCACAGCCCTACATGTCACAACGTGGTGAACATCATTCGCGATCAACGGCGGTTGATTAATTAAGTTTATGGAGATTTGCGCAATGATTGATGAGCTTGTGATGTTGCCACCTAATACAATCTCTCGGTCTACTCGTGAGCAATGCACAGAATCTCTTCTCCACGGATACGGGGCAGGAGCGGTCGGCCTGACGACCGCTCCTGAACGGTCTCCTCACAATAAAAAATGTGAGGAGACAAATGAGCCAAGTCAACAAGTCTTCAGCAGGGCAAAGAACGACGCCGTTTGATTTAGTTGGAATGGAAAAAAATTAGAAGAAGTGAGAAGACCGTAACGGACCGTCAGCACCGATCGTTAGCAAAGTCCCGCTCAAAATGAAAGGTTGAAAATGAAAAGACGCAATTACACTCCCTCGAAAATGAAACAATTGTCGAAATTCACATCTGCCAAAAAACAGGGCAAGATATGAGAGGAGAAAATAACAGAGGAAATAAAGAGAATTGGTACTGTACGTTGAACATTGCAAAAATCTGTGAAACTTCAGCATTGTTGAAGGAAAATCACAGCAAGAAGAAGCACGAAGTGTCAACTCCAGTCGACAAAATCCCGTGCAAACAAAGCGTGCAAACACAAATGCATCGTCAAACACAAAAGTCTTTTGCTCTCCCTCCACACTAACTATAGCCAAATTTCAGTCACCCCAAAACACCGGAAAACGGAAGCAGAAAGAGAAAATAAGAAAGTGGCTGGAGGCAGAACAAGCAAGTGGCTACAGGCAAGAAAGTGGATGGGGCGAACTAGGGAAAGGGGAAAGTAGGGAAAAATACATTTGTGACGAAGGAGTGATCCAACATGCAGAGTTGTCGCGGTTTGAAATCTGGAAGGGCTTGGCAAAAGGGAAT
Organism: Coffea arabica; assembly: GCF_036785885.1. Lineage (NCBI taxonomy): Eukaryota > Viridiplantae > Streptophyta > Magnoliopsida > Gentianales > Rubiaceae > Coffea > Coffea arabica. Next base: position 40,000,394 of record NC_092314.1, on the reverse strand, counting down.
CAAAATTGTGAAGTGGAACGTTGGGACATCTGGAGAAGAAAAAAAGTAGGAAACACCCAGGTAACAAAACAGCAATGTTATGATATAACTTTCGAAACTTAACAAGGTGGTGGAGCTATGTGAGTAGTTGTTATTTTTGAACAATGTTGTAAATGAATAGGTTAATTGATCTTTAATGATTTTGTTAGAACAGAATGTTTATTGGTACTGAGGGGTAAAAGGTATGTAATTTGGTGACCAACATTGGGGAGGACAGGTGCAGAAAATTTAGTGCGCCAAGTGTTTGCAAAATCGTGTGAATGGGGTGTGGAATTAGTTGGGTAATAATATAACAGGGATACTAGTTATTGCTTTGAACTTATTGTAGATTTTGTTGGCTAGCAATGGCTGAGGGCGGATTATAGTTTGTTTGTTTGTGATTTGTACATCCTATTGATTGTGACATACAAAGCGAAAAAAAAGTGTTACAAAGATAGTTCCCTTAAGTATGTATCAGAGTGTTGTATAAGAGACATTTGGTATGAATAAATAGTGACGCAGGGTAAAATTATTAAGCGGCGTGAATGCATATAACACTGAGATTGATAGATGCATTGTGGGCAAAAAGGTTACAAGTTGTTTTTAACTAGGCATGTTGGACAGCAGGTTGGATAACTGTTACATGCAGTGATTCAGAAATTATAGTAGCAGAACTGATGTGTAAAATTGCATGAACATATTGTGAACTTTCTAGTTATTGTTTGTTAGTTAACTCATATTTGTATAATCACAGGATAAAGAGAAGAAGAAGTCGATTGTTTGGAACTTGATAGGTAGGGGCAGCAGACAACAAGCTGAACAAGGTATGAAAAATGATTTACTTGCGCTAAGTTTGACATACTGAGTGTGGAAAAAGGGTTACAAGTTTTGCTCCGCTAGTGTGATTGGACATGAAGTTGGATAAGTGTAACACGCAGTGACTTAGCAATTACAATATAATAACTGCTCTGTAAAATACTATATTACATAATTGTTCAATTCGTACCTCACAATTGATACATAACTCATATGTGTACAATAGGACAAGAAATAGAAGAAGAGATCAATTGTGTAAAAAATGATAAATGAGTGAGAGTAGATTGTAAGTGGAAGATGCCCGGCAAAATAATTAACTCACTGTTAATTTTGGCAAACATAGTGTGGAACAAAAGTTACAAGTTTTTGAAAGTATTGTTACTGAGATTTGAAAGTGATGTATTATAGATGTTATTACTTTGTAATGCATTCATAATAACTTGGGAAAGCATAATAGAACTGAAGTGCAGTTATATAACTCTTAGTTCAGATGGCAGGAAAAAGATCGAGAATTTCAAGTGGCCAAGGTGGTAGAGATGAACCAGCAGGAAAGTTTGGTGACAAAGAACTCGAGGCTTCATCTAAATCACTTAATATGTAAGTGGCTAGTGTTTGTGTCTCGCAATTTGTATAGCACTCAAAAAGTGAGATTGGTGATAATTATGCGGCATATTGCAGTGGGAAGAAGACAGGGAAAAGAAGGAAGAAAATGACCGCAAACACAGATGAAGATGAGCAAATGGAGGCAGCAGGAACAAGTGAGGTTGCGGAACCACTTCCACCGTTGAATCCATGGATGAAGTTCAGGTCGGATTGTAGGTAATAGAAAATAGCAATCATTGTTTAACAGCACTATTAAATTTGTTTCACTGGACTTTGTAGACAGGAAAGAGTATCAATGTAAGGTTTCGGCGAAAGGAGTGAAGGTGACAAAGGTATGCATATCCATCATAATAAAGAAAGCAATCAGTCTACTATTTAGAAAGAAGTACATGAAATATAAGTGAGGACACAAGAAGTAGATAAGTTTAACGTGGCTGATATTACAATGCAGTATAATAATATTGCCCGAGCAGCATATAATGAGTTGAGTAAAGAAGACATGATGAAGCGAAAAGAGGAGTATCTGAAAGAGAAAGAAGCATATGAGAAAGAAATGGCATGTCTTGGAAAGTCAACAGTGCAAAAAACACGGGCTACGGCTAAGGTAAACAGAATTTGTAAACTGTGAAGCACTTGATGAAAAGCACCACTTGGTTAATGCATATATGTACAACTTGTAGAATCAAAAGTACACCATACGCTGCTCGCCAAATCAAATGGTCACATTTGTTTCAAGGATCGATGAAACAAAGAAACAGCAGCTTAGAGAGATCGGGTTCGGAGGGCTACTAGACATACTGTGCCATTGCATTCCAAGTGGTATAGCAACTTGGCTAGTGGATAACTTTAATCCGACGCTAAGCAGCGTGCATCTAAATGGAGACGGTGTGCTGCTTTTAACAGGAAGAGATATAGGTTTAGTATTGGGCATCCCAAATGAAGGGCCAGTACCAGTTGAAGATGCTGATGCTAGCGAGGTGGGGGGATTTGGGCCAAGACATAGGACGTACAAATGGAAAGAGCTACCAAATGAATTGGTGTCCATGAGTCCTGGGGAAGAGTTCAAACTGCTGTTTGTTGCATTTGCTTGTGGATGCCTGTTGGCTCCAAGCATTAAGGCTGAGCACAAAATAAAGCTTAATGTATACCAGTAGAGATCTAATTTGACAAAGCATGCATACATCCTATAAATATGGAATATACATGCATTCATACCACTAATGTGATATGGAAAGCAGAATGCATGTTGGTTGTGAAATGTTACTCGTGTCATAACTCGTTGTAACATGTTGGATTGTGTAAAAGAGGTCTGTAGAATTCATTTTTGAAATGTTGTAGGCTGAGCTCTCAGAACTGTATAAAATTGCTATTACGAGCCAACGGAGGATACTGAAACTTGCAGAAATCATTTCTTCGCATCGGCGGGGAAAAGTAGCATGCGATCTAGTCGAATCATTGCACAGGGGGGAAAAAGAAGGACCAGAAGGTGGCAATGCACCGGGATACCGATTGTGAAGAAGGATCTGAATATGAATCTGCAGAAGAAGGACATGATGGTGAAGAGAACGAGGAAGATGATGAAGAAGATGCGGGTGCCAAAGATCATGATGAAAACCTTCAGGCTAGCGATAGTGAAGGAGCTTGTAGAGCAAGAGATGATGCTATGAATGTGAGTGGGCAGCATGAGGGAGAGGACTATAGAAATGGCAAAGGTACTGTGACAAATAACAATGGGCAAATGGATGAAGGTCCTTGCCCATCTTCAGGCATTGTGACGCTAATGATAATAGTCACAAGTGTTGAAAGTAGATGACCAACTGAAGTAAACAATGATTTCTTGGAGCTGGACGAGAAGTTGCATGCGAACATGGAAGATCAACAACAATAGGAGCTGCATAATAGTAACAGCCATGAATGTGATGATTATCTAGAGGAACAACCATTACATCCCAGTCAGAATGAAAATCCCACATTTGATGCACACACTCCAAGAAGGCTACGTTCATATGGTCGAAATCGACAAGGTTGGTTCAATATGTTTGTCTATATTTTCATGGTTAATAAATGAATGTACGATATAGAATAGTTTTAGAGAGCATTTTGAGAACTTACGTACATTCATGCTATCTTTGATATATACTCTAATTAAAAGTTACAAAGTGTTCATTGATTATTACAAATACGATGATCTCAAGTTACATGCACAACACCCTTTTTTACAGTTTCCAGTTATAACATAAGCTATGATACCCTTAATTCTTGTCTTCAATTGTCTCAGGAAAGGAGGTTAATCAAAGGCCTACTCGGGCAACGAAGAAGAGCACGATGTTAAGGTCGGCCGAGTATATCCTGCCTGCACACGTGACAGTTAGCTTGTATGAGAAAAGGGTTGCTGCCTACGCCTGGGACCCAAACAAGAATCCCAAGTAAGTTTCTCACCAAGGCTTTAGTCCGATATCAGCATTTTCTATCATTTTTTAAGCTGTACAGAGTTACTTATTCTACCAACTAATTATTGTAAGATCTTATGTAATGCAATGGTAGGGACATACTGGTTCAAATGTTCCAGTTCTCCCTAACACGCGTTGATTTAAAGACACTTGGCAATGGCATGTATGTCTCGAATCGGGTTAGGAAATTTAATGTTCATGGCCATGATTAGCTTACTTTTCCAAGCTGTCTTGTGATTAATGACACAGTACCTCTATATTATTTATTTGCTAACGTTTAATTAAAATAAATGGATGGAGCATCAGGTCATGGACATGTTTATCCGCCTGCTAAATTGGGGTGGAAAAGGTGTCGCAAAGAATAAGATGGAACGTTACATCGTTGAACCCATAACAATTGTGAGTTTTTAAATTACACTTACCATGTATCAGCTAATTTATTTTTTAACCCAAGATTTGAAGTTTGCTAAGACCTAAACGTAAATGGATCAGTAATGGAACTGAAATCCCCAAACCTCTGTGTCACGTTGATGCTCACAGGAAGGCATTCTGAAAATGCCAAATTTTGAATCACTTTCAAATATCAGCCTATCTGCCAAACTGACGAAGTTGTTCAAGATACGAAGTCGTGAAGCGGGAGCAGATCCAGACAACTGTCATTGGGTATGTAGTTACTATTGATAGAGATGTTTTTTACTTAAATTTACAAAATAAGTTCTAAATTAATAATATACTTTTGTATGTCTAGGTAATAAATTGCACTTGTGTTTAAGATACTGGCCCCTGTTTGCAATGGGGAGCATTGGTTTGTTTACTCTTTTGATGTCTCGCATGGAGTAGTTCACCTTCTAGACCCCAACACCGATCAACCAAAAAGCAAAGATATGATGTTCTAAATCATCTGGTATGTTGAATGAAGTTTAATAATTATTGTAAACCTTTTTTAATCCGATATATGAGTTTGTGCTTTATTTTATTAACTTGTGTGCTTTGCAGAAACGTGGTTTGGCATTGGTTATTGCGACCAAATTTGGCAAGGAAATTGACTTTGTAAGTTTTTCCTTAGAAGTTGTCGATGTGCCGCATCAATTGCGAGATAGAGTGTAAATTAATTTATGTTCTCTTATCAAGTATATTCATCACCTTGTTTCACTTTTTTTTACTTCATTTTGCACTGATGATTACCTTTATCATGTTGTCCTCAATTACGACAGCGGTATCTTTACAATGGTATTCCTAGACCATTGGACTGGACAGTTGCCTGTGCGCGTCGATAAGGTATTGCTAACTTTCTGGCATGATTGAATTGTATTATGAACAAAATGTTGTTACACTTCACACGTTATCGTCTAACATAATTTTCTGGTTTGACTATGCTAGACAAATATTGGCAAGTATCGAGTACTATACACGGCTCGATTGTGCACGTCAGAGCAGAATTCAAAATTGGCGGATATCATAGCGACCTCGCAAATTCCAAAAAAGAAATAGTTGAAGTATTGGCCGGGGTCCTGAAGTTGAGACTATTCTATAAACAATTATCAAGAAATGCAGATATTTTGCTTCGAAACAAAGATTTTTTTTTTGCTAAAGTTTAGAACCCTGATGAAGGACATCTTTAATGTCGGATCACTTAAACAAGTTTTTTTGGAAGGCTTAATGCAAGCCATGTTGGAATGTGTAAATGCCGATTACGACGTAATTAGTTATTTATATTGTATATCAATTGTCTCGGTCGTGCTTTATTGTAATTTTTCAATTATTGTCTGCTATGACTTAACCGTTGTGTGACAACCGCTCATCAGGGTTGAATTGCAAATTTAATTGGTTCACCCAAATGGATTTTAATAACAAACGGTGATTGCATAAAAAATAAATCATGGCTGTTAGAAAAAACTTTAGTTACTTTTTTTGCCAGACTACTCTTTTAATGCGAACGAGTAATTATATGATATTTGTTTCTAAATTGATCTTTTTATCATGACCACTTTACCCTAAACGTTGACGACAATTACATAATGTTGACGAACTGTTACATATTGATGGTAACTCCGCTCATGATTTGCCTTTAGATTTTCATCGCATACTCTTTTAATAGAGAAAATAGAAGTCTTTACATAAAATTTGCCTTAGCTATTACTTTTGGTTCCAATTCATACCCTCTTTTTATTGACATTGGACCAAATCTCAAACTCTAATAGACATAAACAATGAGCAGTTTAAATACTAAAACAGATCAACCACTCAAATTTATTTTACAAAAGCTACAGTAACCTCGAACCAGTAGGGGTGATAAAAAAGTGTTGTTAAGTTCCATTACAGAATAACAGCAGCAATTTTCCGTAATTGGTTAGTAACTCCACGTAACACTATTCGAATATTTGGTACTGCCGCTTTAATGCTTTGTACGTAAACACTGTTACAACTTTCACTCCATGGTTGCTAGTTTATATCTGACAGGAGCCGCATATTAACTGCCACCTGTGTGAACCATTCCGATTAACACACAACCATTATTTCATCCTCTCACTCCATATTCTCTAATCATATGCCCCAAAGGAGTTTTATATCGTTCAAATGTCTTCATCTAGAAATATTGGTGGCGGATCTAATGAGTTAAGGTACCAATATCGGTACTGTAACTGTGGGAAAAGAGCTAACCTGAAGATCGTGGAGTCTGAGAAACCAACGAAGGGCTTGTTGTACTTCGTCTGTGAGGCAAAAACATGTTCTTTTTTCGCCTGGGCTCATCCAATACGGAGGGATGATGAGTTTGTTCAGACTAACTATTACCCCACCTCACGTAATCGACAAGAAATAAGTAGAGAAAGCTTGTTTGACAGTCCCGCAACAGTGCTCCATCAATCAAACACCTTCTCGCATCCTGTGCAACGTATCCAGAGTGACATTCGTCAAATGAAAATCTTCTTGACGATTTCGATTTTGATCGCCCTACTGCTGCTAATAATAGCAGTTTTTCGCTGATCCCACGTTAGCTAGACTGGAAGACATATGAAGCGGACATCGCTGGTTGAGTGTTGTAGATGTAAGCTCATTCGCACTGTCTGTGACGTTTGAGCATACTGTTGAATGAAGGCACATATTTTTTTTGGACCCAAGTTATTGGGAACTAGGTAAGTGTGAAAACCTTACATCTGAATTCACTCGCGCTACTCAATTGTTCTGTGTTAATGACATCAGCAAGCCTGCCACTATTATGTTTATTGAGCTAAACGAGATTGTATGGTTACCTTAATACACGAACTTGATATTTCATAGTGGAGCTACAACAATTCACTATATTTTGATCAACACCAAAGTGCATATCTAGTCACAAATTGTGCGTTCTTACTTACAGTTTTGTTCATTCTTATTTACAACAATGAAAATTAATTAAGTGTATGCAACAACCCTCACTGCAAAGTAGTTGATAATTATTGGATGAAAAGGACGTTCCAAAGGCCGGACAGAGCATTGAAAGGTTGGATCATAAACTGACCAAGGGCATAGAGTGTTACTTTGCAAAATGTTGATGTACAGGTCCTTTCAGGATAAAAGCTGCAAAAAGTTGTGCTAAAGCCTGTAACTGATTAGCAACAGCATGTAACACGTAGCAAGACTCTTGGTACTACAAATTTGATGCTTTGTTTGTAAGAAATCTTATCCGACATGGTTCAGGCGCTGCATGTGAGTCTACAGTCTCTTCTCCCGTGATGTACTAGTTGGCCTCATATGCGTTAGGGTCTGATATTTTACCATATTAGAGGGTATTGTGGACTATAAAAGGCCGAGGTTGCAATTGTATATCTCTTACAAAGACTCCAGTTTGTTCGTCCCCCTTTAATTTTCGCTCGCATTATTATTCAACTTCACACTTCCAATTTCTCTTCATATTAAAGTGGCAATGGACCCCTGTACTCCATTCATTTTTTTTTTATCTTCAACCTCTTTACAACAGGGATTACAGTCCCATCAATACAGTGTTCAGTTTTAAAAGAAGTTGGGATGACAAACAATTTTCTCGGGTTTGCTTGATGTTCGAGAAGATCTCTCTAATTTAATGAGATCTTCGAGAAGGTGTCGCTACATCAATTGTTTTGGGGTTCGAAACGATCATCTCTGCATTTTCAATAGACACTTAATAAAGTCTCTAAGAAATTTAATGTGTCGGGAGGAGGATCTATTGTTTGTGCCGAGGGCAATGGCACAGACAAGAGAAGAGGAAAGGTTCATCGGATATGAGCTAGTTATAGTATCACTAGTTGTAATATTGGGAAATTTTTAGTTGTAATATCACTAGTTTTAACTAGAGGAGATGAAAAGCTGCCGATTGCAAATTCAGTAGTTTTAATGAATTGTAACATATACCTAACTGATTGTAACGAAATATGTACATGTCGTAATGACAATTTGTTGCATTTTAAATATTAGTTACCCTACTTTCAAATTAGTTGATCCAACGAAATATCATGTTCATCTGCCAAACCGTTACTTATTATGTAGTCGTGTGGAGCCAAATCGAGCCACCAGTTGTAATTTTATTTCCGTTCTAAAGGTGTAATACCTATTGAAGTGCCTGAAATTCTATCTAAATATGTACATGAAGCATTGAAGCGAGCCACAAGATTTTATCCTCCATGAGCAAAACAGGATAATGTCTAGCCAAAGACATTAAAGAAAGGCGCTCATTGGGAGGCAACCCAATTTCTTTTAGTTGTTTGTTTGATTTTATTTGTTAGTTTAAATCTGTCTTCCTTGAATTTGACTGATTTTGGGTGTTAATTTTCGTTTTTGCTGATTTGTAGGTGACCTTCAGTCATGACGCGCCCACGTGGTGATGTGCAGGACGCTCACGATCAGGAATTTCTGCAACTTCTGGGAGCTCTCTTGGCCTCATGACGCGCCCGCGTGGTGATGTGCAGGAAGCTCACGATCAGAAACTTCTGGGAGCTCTCTTGCTCTCTTGACGTGCCCGCGTCACGCTTGCGGGAAAGGTAAGGATTTTTAAAAAAAAAAAAAAAAAAAAAACAACAAAGAAAATTTTTCTTATCACCGTAGCTTTAGTTTCCAAAATTCAAAAAAAAAAAAAAAGAAAATTCTAAAAAAGAGGAAAAAAATAGTAATGGAAAAGCCAAAAAAAAAAAAAAGAAAAATCCATTTCCTTTTCCTTTTTCTTTTTCTTTCTTTCCTCTTCTTTCTTTTCTTTCTTTTTCTTTCTTTCTTTCTTCTCCCCTGTTTCTTCTTCTCTTTCGGCCGAGCACACCTCTTGGCCGCCGCCATCTCCTTCGCCCACGGAGACGCCGCTGCCCGACGCCATTGACGTGTGCCTCCTTCCCCCCTGGCGTCCTCCACAGCTCCTCGGTCCGCCTCCAACCTCGCCGCTCCACCGTCGCACGCCAGCAGCTCTGCCATTAGCTAGCAGACGCCGCGGCCTCGCGCGTCTCCCAACCGCACGCCGCCGTCCCGCGCCCTCTACTCTTCCGCGCACACCAACCACCCACAACCGCTGCCTCCACTCCAGCTTGCCCGCCACCACTACAGCTCCTCTGTCCGCCTACTGCTGAGGTGCTGGTGGAGGTATTTGGGCTTTATTCCCCAATTTCTGATATTGATTGGTGCTGTTTAGGATCCTCCAAAATTGGTATTGGTGGCCGTGGGAGTTATTTCTTAAATTGTGTGGTCAACCAGTGGTACTGGTTGTGCTATTTATCCTGATTTTGTTGGTTACTGGTCGGCCATATTCTTCGGACTATTTATTGCATTTTTGGATGGGTTTGAGTTGAATTGGTTTGGTTAGTTGGTTGAATTATTGTTGCCAAATTTCTAAGCTGTCGTAGTTGCATTTGCTGGTTTTGACTTATGACATTGTCTGGCCAACTGGAGCCATCTGTTGAGATTTTGGGGGGACGTACATACTGCAATTGTCTATTGATATTTGGGTGATTTGGTTCTGCTACTGCCTGTTGATTTGGAAAACCTGGTTGCTTGATGTACTTGTTGAGATTGGTAGTTTTCAGTTTAGTTGTAGGGGCACTCTAGCTGTGGTTTCTATTATTGATATGGAGGGGCATTGTCGGTGGTTTGGGTTGCCTGTTTGCATTGTTTCTTACCTGTGTGTGCATCAGTGGCATTGGTTGGGATATTTTGACTAGCATTTGTTATTGCTATTTGGTTGGCTGCCTGATTGGCAACTGAGTACTTGTCATTGTGTGGCTATTATCAAATTTCTAAGCTGCTTTTGCTGGAATTGCCGATTTTGAGTTGAGAAATTAACTGTCCAATTGGAGACATTTATTGAGATTTGGGGAATGGGCAAGTTTTGTCAGCTCTTATGCAGAAATTTGGCGGCATTTATGCAGCACACCGGAATTCCTCCTTAATTTCCGCCTAACCCTCTACTGTTTTGCCGACTCCAGGGAAGTACCGTTGCCCTTCTCCTTTCTTTTGCTATTAGTTTATCACATTGAGGGCAATGAGTGATTTAGGTGTGGGGGGAGCAAATGGGGGGTGCTAGCGTTTCTAGTTTTCAGGTGTTTTTCTTTTATTTATTATTATTATATTTTTTTCTCTCATATTTTTTTTTCCCTTACTTTTAGTTTGTTATTTGGCCATCTTTCATGCATTTCCTTTCTTTCTTTTTAGTGATTGGCTCGTAAGTGCATGCCAAGGTTTGATGTTGGATTATTGCATCTATTTCTACTTTTGCCAAGTTTTAATAATAAAAGGGTATCAAGTTGATGTGGTTGAATCCAAGAACATCTCTTTGGTGAATATCGATGATTGTTTTACTCTTATAATTTTTGGTTAACTTTCCTAGGCATAGGGAATGATTGTTGGCATTTTCATGTGAATTGGTCCGGTTATTAATCTTAGTTCTCCATGTTTGAAAATGAGGCTAGCTGATGCAAGTTTTCTTTTGGTTCTTGTGTTATATTGAGTTTTTGTGATTTTTAGCTCTGAATAAACTTGACTGTACTTCGCTATTAGTTACTACTGAGTAACCGGGGATCTGCACCTAAAAGTGTTGATTCTCGCGTCAAAAGGTAGTAATTTCTATGAGTACGTGGTCACGTGGCGATGGAAGCTGAGTAACCGGGCTCCTTCATCTGGCCAATGTTGGAGTTCGCGTCAAAAGGCTCTAATGGCTAGCGACTAAGTCTTTTGTTACTATTGAAAAAAAAAAGAGAATAAAAAAAAAAAGAGAGAGAAAAGTAGGAAAAAAATGTGAAAAAAAAAGTGAAGGTTGTGTTAGTGTGTAATAAAAGTCAACTTGCCGAATTATGGATTTAATGTTGAGATTTTGGTTAATAGTTGGACCATTTGCTGATAAATGTTATGCGTTATTCCTTTTTCTTAGATTAGTTAACTTGAAATTAGAGGAGTTTGTGGTTTAGAAGCTAACCGAAATGATGTTTCTTGGACTTGATCATTGATGCTTGATACATATTTTTCTTGGTATCTTGGCAATTTGTTGGATAGAGCAGTAGCAACTATCAAATTTTGGTATTTGTTTACTATTCTTATGCTTGAGGACAAGCATGGTTTAGGTGTGGGGGGAATTGATAGGTTGCAATTTATTCATTTATTTTATTATTAATTTTCCCTATTATCTGATCTAATGTGGATTATTTGCTAGATTCTACTCACTTTTGATATTTTGCATATATTTCAGGGAGTAGAACAAAAATACCATAATAAGTGTCAATTTGACAATTATCGGGAAAGAGTCCAAATAATAGAGCTTATCTCAGGGGCATTTTTGGAAAGGAAAACTTTTGCCCATTTTTGGTATTTTGCTGAAGAGGGCAACGGATGGAAAGTCTTCTTTTCCTGGTGTGAGCCGCCGCACATGGGATCGGCGCAGGAGAATAGATTAGCAATTTGATATGAATTGGAATTGCAAAGGATCAAGACTACTTTTGTTTTCTTTCGTCCAGTAGCTTAGCTTTGATTTTTCCTTTGCTGGCTTTGGGGGGATAGTAGCGTGTCTCCTTGGATGTCAGGAGCACTTAGGAGTTGTTCCCTTTAACTTTTCCCTTAGTTCTCTTTTTATATTTTCTTTTCCTACGCATGTCAGGGGGACCTTCTTTTTAGCATAGTTTAGTTTTTATTCTTCCGCATGGTTGTTCTCCATTAATGGAGGACTAACCTCTCAATTCTAGTGAAGGGGACAACTGACGATTTGGTTCGACAACTACTGTGAGATCGAATCTGTTTTAATTATTTTCTTCATTTATTGGTATTCATATGTTCCTTGATTTTAATTGCTATGGCCTTGTGTATGATTGATTAGTGCGCAATAATTAATTATTCATATAGGCTATTTTTGCTAAATAGGGGTAATTGAATCCGTAATTGTTCGTTATCTCTACCTCAGTAGCAACTGGCGTAATTGGGTTTATGTCAGGGGAGCATATGATCTAATTTAAACAAACCCTCGTAGCGTGTTTGTTGGTTAGGATTGGGCCTTTCTAATTATTAATGCAATCTAGAAATTAAATCCTACGGTCGTACCTAGGGTTATTTTTGGGTTAGAGAAATGGCTAACGGTCGTACCTTAGCTATCGAGAAATTAAGGAAGGGTTGGTTGTTTATCGCGTGCATGACAACTATAACTAATCTATTGCTAAATGTTGGAATTATTTCTGCATCAATGATCAGTGCATGAACCATCTCTGATGTGTGCCCTTGGCTAGAGTTTTCCCTTAATTATTTCTCTTAATCAATTATTTTCTGCAGTTAATTTATTTAGTTAGCAATTAATCCAAAACCCCCCATACTTTGAACTCTAGAGGAAACGAATTATCCCCAGTCCCTGTGGATTCGACCCTACTCACCGCTATATACAAAATCTGTATTTTTCTTGAGTAGGTATTTATTATTGCACAGGTTCGGCACCTGTCACCGTTACTTATTATGTAGTCGTGTGGAGCCAAATCGAGCCACCAGTTGTAATTTTATTTCCGTTCTAAAGGTGTAATACCTATTGAAGTGCCTGAAATTCTATCTGTAATACTCATCGTTGATACCATTTTTTAAACCAATTGTCTAAGTTTTAACATACAGGAACATGACAAGGTGCCTGTACAAGCAAATCAATAAATTGTAACAGCTTATTAAAAGGTTGTAACTCATTCTGTACGCTTCGTTATGAATACTTGTTGCATTATAAAACTTAGTTTTAACTGCTGGAAATTACCCGTGGCCCTTGTACTATCATTTTCTTCTGCGAAACTATTACCTTCCCAGTATTGGTCGCGTGGTTATTTGATCATAACTCAATTTGGAAGATTCTTGTAAAGCCTATCGAAATGCCTGTAGTACATCATTCAAATGGTGCGAACCGTGCGATGTGAAAATCTAATCCATATGTAGTGCCAAAAGTAATTTTTTTGGTGACTAAATGGCACATAATAATTCAGCAAGGCATCGTAACAAAATAATAACAATTTGTAAAGGCTGATTGCTATATGATACATCTAACTATTCTAAGTGCCATCAACGAGCGATAAAGATGTTATTTATGATTACAACTGAATGTTGGACAATGGTATATATACCACGACAGTCATTTGTTATGGTATTCTATGAAAACTACCATAATCATAAAGAAGCACGTTCAATCGTATTGAAAAATATTAATCTAATTTTCAGTCAAGTTTATAAATTTTTAACAACTTTATACAACACATTACAGAATAATTGATGACTATTAACACTCGACCTGATTATAAACTACATACCCACTTATCTAAATTTGAACACAGTAAAATATTGAAGGTGCCTGTACAGGCACATGAATAACTTGTAACATCTTATTAACCGCTTGTAACGTAGATATGCAGCATTCCCAACCAGGCCGACATGAACGTCCAATCACAACTGAGCTTTCAAAAACACCCCAAATCTCGTTCAAGACATGCACTGCTTCATAAATATATGTACATAAATAACAACATAAATGTATATTACCATTCATAATGTGTTATGAATCACACATTACTCGTACACCAAATTCTATTATTACGCTTATCAATATGATTAATGATTCACATCATCCTTACTTTTACTCTAAGACAACGGCATTATCTATGTACAAATACAACTCCATGTACACTAAGTTATACGGATTGTAATGTATTGGTCACACGATGTAAGTCTATTTTAATTGTATGTACATCCACGCTGCTGATTATATTTTGATTCCGGGTTCTTTAGCTCACTGGACCTTATGTCATTCGTTAATGACAACCGCATAAGCCAACTCCGCATTTCTACTAGTTCTACATTTTGAGGGCCAAACAAGCACTTTTTACTAATTGTAATATATTTGTTACATCATGTAATTTACTTACAACACAATGTTCACCCATTTATTATTCACATATATGTCTTTTCCTCTGCTTCACCTCATTCAACTCTACGCCTCCATTTTATATACATTGCATGGTCAGGAGAGGGGCAAACTAATATTACCCCATGAGCATGGACCAACTACTACATGCACAATGATTCATATCAATTGTAACACGGTGGCTATAACATGTAAGTAATTTACAACAGGATGTACAATAATTCACTTGTTAAATGTGATTTTGTTTCTCTCATCTTTCCCTAATTCTGTTCGACAGTTTACTTGAATACATACCCCTAGGTCTTCCAATAACTATTATCTCATTATAGTCCATCACTGAAAAGCTGAATGTTCACACACACACAGATACGGTACACACACACATATACAGTACAACTTTACTATTCTTCTATCATCTTCATATTATGTATTTAGTGACTCTAATTTCAGCCTTTATTTAACAGATGTGCATTTGGGTGATAAATTATTGGCCACAGTTACTGACATGGTTCACTCACGTTACCTTGCTCTGCTAATACGCTTTATATTTCACCGAAATCGGAGAGCGTAGCTGCTTCTGCTATTAAGTTGAAGGACAAAATCTGGCTTCGTGAGCTGCTCAATTTTCTCTGTTTGCTTCTACCTTACTGCCTGCCTTGGTTGTATTCAAAATGGATACAACACTCCCATACCCAGTTGAAGACCATAGCTGCTTCTGCTGTTCAGTTTTACGGACAAACTCTGGTTTCGTCTCTATTTGCTTCTACCTTACCGCCTGCCTCTCCATCCAGTTTTCTGTCAATTGATACCTTCGTCAGAGTAGACTACACCCATTTCACCTAGAAACACCCAGTAGGTCGCCTCGCACCCGAACTTCACCTTTCTACCTTCAGTGTCGAATCCCACTCGAACTTCAGCTTTCTACCTTCAGGGAGCGGTCGGTCAGAGTAGACTGGCTTCAGAAGCACGCCAACATTCTTCCCTCAGTTTTGTTTTCTACAACTAGTTCAAAATTTCAACTTGAATTTCAAAATGTACTTCTCTTCCGTTTGCTCCGTCTGCTCCCATTTGGAAGTCAATATTTTTTTATTTGCAACGGCGTCGTTCTTTGCCCTGCTAAAGACTTGCTGACTTGACTCATTTGTCTCCTCACGTTTGTGATTGTGAGGAGACCGTTCAGGAGCGGTCGGCCTGACGACCGCTCTTGCCCCGTATCCCTTCTCCACTACCTCATAAACAGGGTTCATCATTCAAATCTCACATCAAGAGGACAATCATTTGGACTAAAGATTTGGTTTTGGTAGTTAATTTGCAAGATCTATATTTTGATAGGTATTGCAATTCGTGTTTTTTATTTTTCTTTCTTTTTCCTACTTTTGATTGAATCTAAAGGTGACAATTTGTGAAGAAATAGTGTTTTAATAGAAGAAGAGAAAGGAAAAAGAAGAAGAAGAATAAGCAAGGAGTGTTTTTGATAAGCAGTTTGTGAGTGTGTGCCCATTTAAATCCACTCTACACGAACAGCGAAGTATTGTGCAACTAACAATTTTGCAACTCTGTTGGTTTCAATCCCTGAGGAAGAGAAGAGTTAAAGACTTAAATGGGAATAAGCTCGTGAGTAGTTTAGGACATTCACTGACTTTTTCGTTTAATATCAAGCAGTCAACGTTTGTCAAGCTTTTGTGTATTCCAAGGGTTCTTCAGTAGTTTGGTCTCAGGGTTTAGTTTGTAGTTTGGCCATACCTCAGGGAGGTAAATATAATTAACCCTTAATTTTAATAACCATTGATGAAAGAAAAATAGTTTCATAAAAAACACTAAACTTATTAAAGCAGGCAAATAGTTTCTCTGCACAACTCCCTCTCTCGACAGTTTTCTCAGACCCATCCTCACCGCCCTGCACTTGTAGGCTCTACTCCAACATAGGTTAATTATACTGGAGCCAAGCTAGAGATAGTTGAGTTTTCTTGTTCTCCTTCTTGTTTTTCTTTTTCCTTCTGATTTCGCTGGTTATTGACTGGATTCTATATGAGATGGTTGAGGGTTTCTGGATTTTTGGTTGATTTTCTGTCGTTCTGGTGGGATGCTGGGGATTCATGGTGAATTGGAATTTTTGAGTAGCAATTGGCGGTGGGTTTTCCGATTTTTACAAACTTGAACAAAACTTAGTTTGTTGAATTTCAATTGACATTTTGCTCATTTTTATGGAGACAAGGTAAAATACATTTTACTCACATGTGATTTAGCGATTTTTCATATAACCCAACTATAGTTTCAAAAGTTATATATATAACTCCCTTATAGTTGGAACTAAAGTGTCAAACTAACCCATGAAAATATCGAAATTATTCTTGTTTAAAAATTAAAATAGTTGAAATGACCAAAATATATAAATATAATATGCTCGACATTCTAATCTCATATAGTTTTATATTTTATCATATAACCCCTTATGCTTTATATGGAAAGAAAGAACAAACATTTGCCTAAAAAAAATGATTCTAGAATATTAAATATTTTTTGTGTAGTAAACATGCCTATATACAATGTTTTAGATTTCATAGACACTGATATGAAGAACTTAATTTCAGGTGCAAAATGTTATTTTAACTAGCAGATTTCCTGTCTGAAGTTGAAGCTGAGGAGTCAATTAAAAAGTACACCAAGCCCTCTAGAAAACTCATTCAGGACGAAATGCTTATTAAAATATTCGGGATTAAGGATGGCCAGGGAGAAAATTCATGTGCCCATACCCATTAACGCTGTTTTGAGAACATTTGTTGTTCTGGTTGTGTGTGTGGGAGATATAGTTTACGGTGTATTGGCACCTGCTGAACACAGATCCACTGCAATTGCTGGATTTCTTGTCCAGCAAAGTCCTCCTGCTGTTGAAGCTGCTTGTCAAACCTGATGTTGTCATGACCTATTTTTTGTATTGTGTAAATCTCTTATTGTGGATACAACACTTCTCCTCTAGATTTTTTTATTGTCAGCAACAGGTTGTTTCATTCTTAAAGTAACTTTGAGACAAAGTTGTCTTTTTCTTTTCTGTATTATTTTCTAAAATTCTTAAGTAATTTCACTATCAACAAGCATACAACAAAGCAGTAGCTGGCCTAACATTTGGACCCACTCTACCACTGTCTTCCGGCGTGCACGTGCGCCCGCACACACACATATATATATGAGCTTTTTTTGAGATATAAGAGTTTTTAACATGAAACGATATTTTCTTATCATAAATTAAACAAAGAGAATAATAAGAAAAACTGCTGATCTTATTGTGAGTCACCCACAAAAGTTTTTACTCCCAGAATGTTTAAGTGATATTTTTGAGTACTTTTCAAGAGCTCTTGAGGTTAGGTTCCCCCCCCCCCCTCTCTCTCTCTCTCTCTCAAGAGTCTTGTATGTTTAATTTTAATTAGTTAATAAAATAAAATTTATTTAAAAAATAAAAATGAAATGTTTTTGGGAGATGTATAACTTTAGACCAGAGGCTTACGTGAGTACTCCATTTTGAACCCCCATTAAGCCATTATCAAAAAGTAGTAGTAAAGTATTACGAGTTGGAAAAAATTTAGTTTTGGTCCCTGATGTTTAGCTACTTTGCAGTTTTAGTTTTTAAAATTTTGTTAAAAACAAATCTGATTCTCAATGTTTAGCATATGTGTAGTTTTAGTCCGTAAAATTTTAGCAATAGTAAATCCGGTACCCAATATTACAAATTGGAAGCATTATTTAGGACAATTGATGGATTTTTTCAAATATTGACGGAATCAGTCATGACAATCACATGTTTGTTGAATTAAATTTCTTAAAAAAGAAGCAAAATAACTAGTAATCTTGAACAATAAGAATAACTTACATGATAGAACGTTAGTGACTAATTATTAAAGAATATTTATGAAAAACTAAGTATTATGATTTGTTGATTAAAGGTAATAGGATTAGAATATGAAAATGGATTCTAGATCGATGAATTGAATGCTTCGAAACCTTAGTTAATTAATTTGGACACAAGCAATTAGTCCTTATTATTGTTATTTAAAGTTAGCCACTATTTTGATTCTTTATTTTGAAATTTAATTTAATGGACACATGATTAGACATGACTACATTTTGTTAGTATTTGAGAAAAATTCTTCAAATGTTCTAAATCTGCTTTAAATTGGATACACTGGGTACCAGATTTGTTCTTATCAAAACTTTAACGACTAAGACTATACATATACTAAACACTAACGACCAAATTTACTTTTGCTAAAATTTTAAAGGCTAAAACTGCACAGATATTAAACATTAAGGACCAAAACTGCATTTTCCTCAAAACTCGACTTCAAGAACATAATATAAAAAGTATTCTGGTTTTACTTTTTTTTTAAAAAAAAAATAAGAAACTGTATAAAGCAGCGATAAACGAAATAGGAAGGCCATGTGTTTCACGAAGGTGTCCTTCGAAAAAATGCAATTTTCGTTTTCAACTGTAGTTTTCATATTGTATGTGGTACCATGTTAGGCAGACAAACCAAAAAGTAAATGGACAAGTAGAGAATAAGACATCAAAGCCCCACTGCCTCGTGTTTTTCGTCCCGTCGCAATAATGACTTCATGAGTCTTTTCTACTCGCGAGGAGAAATTATCGATCTTCACATGCTTCGCGAGGAGTAAAAGTTTTCTTGCCAAAGTAATTATGCTCCAAAAGTCAACAAACGCAGTCCCTTTCAAATTGACTTGCCATTCCAAATCAATTTTTAACTTGTGATTAGATTCATACAAAAAATTTATCAAAGTATAGAAAATATTGGACCAAGTTATAGAAATTGATTCTATTATGGAATACAAATTCTGCCATTTTGACACTCTTGTCCAAGTTATGAAAGAGTTATATATAACTTTTCAAACCTCAAGGGGTTATGCGAAAAAGTGCCAAATCACAAGGGGTAAAGTGTATTTTTACCCTAAATTTAATTATATGCTCATATAACCTGGAGCATTAGGACTATTTATTCTACAGTATTGTCAATTTAAACCAAGCCAATGAGTCTTTTGGCTAAAAATGCTTCCTCCTTGAGATAAATTAGGAATGCATATTTTATGTCATTCTCTCCACTGTACAATTTTGAGCTTTGAAATTCCTCCAATTGATGGGTGGATTTCAAATCCAAATCCACTCAAATCCCTCATCCAAACAGATCCTAAGGAAATCTTCATCCTATGTAGATCAGTTGCACTATGCTCTCTGATCAAACAAATTATGTTAAGACATGAATGATTCGGAATACATTTTGACTGGATTTGGAAGGGTAAACTCTGTGTTATTTTGTATTAAACAAAAGTTCTCATGGTTAATTATTTATTTGGAGCTAACAACGGCATGTTAGCTAATACTGTCAAGAGCCAATAAATAGAACAAATAAACTGATAAATTTACCCTCTACTCACAACAATAAATAAAATTCACAAAAAAAAAAGAAAAAGTTGCAAAAATCAAATTTGAGAGAGTTTACTAGAGAGAACATAAAGATAATTGAACAAAATAAATCTTTATCCCAACGCCTAAACTTTAAAAATTGATAGATAAAAGAAAATATAAGAATGGAAATTGCAGAAAATAATCAAAAGGAAGTTCACATACAAAAGAAATGGATTTCCGACTGAAAATCCATTTACAATATTTTATTCAACAGCTGGAGATAACATACTACATTAGAAACATGCTTCCATTTATTTATGTAACGGCTAGAACAATTTGCTAATTGTTCCCTTAGATGCTAGCAGCATTTTAGCTTGGAGCTTTAGCTTGGTTCAGCAGTTACCAACACACCTATCCGTAAGCTGCCAGATGCAGATACAGCCAGGACAACAGCCCCATGGATTGCCTGCGCAGGGTTCCCCGAGGGGTGAACATTCCCCTTCCTGACCATCATGAACTCCAACGCCAAGCATTTTTATAATCTGTCCTCCAATTGGCAGCATTTTTCTTGGTGCAGTTTTGACAGCATTGGTGGTTTCTGTAGCTTCATCTTGCCCCAGCACCACCACGCCTGCAAAAGAAATTAAAAACAAAAATCTTAGTAGGAAATTAGCTAGTAATGGACGGTAATTGAGTTCTACTAGTAATTAATACTCTAATTGAATTTAAAGACAAACTAACAATTCAATTGGGTTAAATGCATTAAATCTCCATGAACTTTCACTTATTTGCACTTTACCCCCTAAACTTCTCTAATAGGCACTTTTCGTGCCACCCCTCCCCCCAAAAAAATGTCCTTGCAATAATTTTTTTACCCTCTCATGATACTATTTCCTTCCTTTCATATTAGATGATACGAATAATTTGAATACTATATGAAATATACTTAGAGAGAGAGAGAGAGAGTATTGTTTTAATTATGACTATATGCAAATGATAAAACAAAATAAGTATGAGAGACTAACTAGATGCAAGGAGCACAAGAACAAGGAAGAAAAAATGATTAAAAGCCATTTGGTGTGAGATCCTGAGTGCATAAACATTTGCACACCTGCGTATATATATAGTGCTGAATGAAACGGTAGATGTGGTCAAAATGATTAATCCAAATTTATTAGTAATTTGATGGGGTCGAACTTATATTTGATTTAGTTCTTCTTCCGATTTTAAATGTGGGACATCTCATTCAATCCTTCCCCTTAGAAATTTTATGTACTTGCAAAATTTGGTCATAACTATCCACTTAGTCGTACGCAGATTTTAGAGAATCCCACACAGAGATCAAACGAGATTTGTTTTGATACCTCCAAATCTACTAGATTGGTCCAATAACTTTTTAAATTGAAACTATGTGTTAATTCAAAATTATTAATAATTCATTGGACCGAAACTTATATTTCATTTCTTTCTTCTTCCGATATCCGATGTGGATTATCTCAGTAGACATTCACTTGTATGAACACAAAAAACACGTTCCGGATAAGATTTTGGGATAAGATGGCTGAATGAAAGGGTCGTTGGTGGTAATAGCTTCACTCGATGATTGGGGGTAGGTGGCAATAATTTCTGGTGTAGCCTTAAAAAGAATAGGACACTATAAAAAAATATATTATCATTTATTCCTATATATCTAATAGAGGAGATTTATGTCTCTTTTATTTATATCGCATTACTTTCCAGTTCCTTTTTTGGGTAAGAAATAAGAATCATATAATATCAAGAATTTATATAGAAAATAAGAATTGATATATATCCAAACAAAAAAAGAGTAAGCCACGTAGGAAACTACTTGCCGTCTCGTTAAGCCACGTAGGAAAGAAAAAATATGAAGGGATAAATATGAGGATACGACTTTATTATATATATATATGATTACTTTGGATTGCTCTTCCTACCTTATTCATACCTCAGCCGTCCTTCTAATTTCTTCTTCTACTCCTCATTTTTTCCCTTTTATCATTTTTTTAATTTTATTATTTAGACGGTGAAAATGATGATAAAGTTAGTAAAGATGTACATTACAAACTTTTTTTTTTTTTTTTTTTTTACCATAGAAGGCCATTTGGTAGTGAAGAAGATGATAATAGCCAATATAAATATCAATTATAAAGGACGCATATATCTTCAGTACATGGTTGTTCTACTTTTCTTTCTTTTTTGTTAATTTTCAATACTGGAGTTGATTTTTCAAACCTTATTTGATTTGTTCTTGACTTGGGAGAGTCAGAATCTTCTTTTTCCATTAATTTGAGATATTCGGTAGATAAATTTATATTTGTTTTGATCTTTAATATTGCTAAACGAAAAACATTTTCATTTCTTTGGTTGATGAATTGAAAATTGCTAGACATTGTGTAAAAGATATTTCAGAATTCAGGGTTTTTGCCTTTATTTCATACTTCCTCATTATTAGCTATTTTTTTATTATTAAAAAAGTTTTTAAAAAAATCATCGAGCCGATGAACTGACTGGTTAAACCGATTTTTTTTTTAAAAAAAAAAACCCGAACATCCACCCAATTTGTTTGGAAAAAAAAAAAATCCACCTAATTCATTTGAAATTGACTACTTCCTAACAAATTTATATCTATTTGAAAGAACAATTAAAAAGTGAATTAAAGAATGATTAATGGTACAAATAAGTCACTACCAGCCAATAAATACTGCAAGTTGTCATGTGAAAAGGTTCTTCCGTTTATTTAAGTGTAATTAAAGGCAAGGGGATTGCCGGCCTGCCGCTTAAGCTTCTCAATCACAACATGTACTAGTAATAAGCATTTAGCTGTACGTGTCTTTTGAGGTGGACATAAGGTGTAAACTATTTAGCCAAACCTGCTTTTTTTTTATTTAATATTTTCAGGTTCATTCATTCAAGATGCATTTGGTAAAATTAAAATCTGACATCATTAAGTTATTAAATTATAAATACTGAAATCATAATATTTGAGCATATTCTGCATTCAATGAAATCCTACACCGTTCGAACCCATTTAATTAATTAAAATGCTCAATTTCTCGTTATCAAACATATCTAAACATGTTAAAGATCTGAATATATTAAATAAGTTTAAGTGCTGAATTGAATTATCAAACAGAATTTTAGTTTAAGAAGCTTAAAATTGCATTCAAGTGTACATTTTTATTTATCAAACTAGTTTTTCACCCTCGCACGAGGATGCCCTTGGTCTGTGTTTTGTTTATCAGTAGCAATCTTTATTGTGATTTGTTAAACACGTTTATTGGGTATTTCAGTTGCAAGGGGATACGATTCTTGCTGTTGTTTATTTACCCAATGCTAGTGGCATTGCTGAGCATGTTCAATTGCATTCGACATATTGCGCTGAGAATGCAATTATTCGTCCTGTGATGATGCAAGATTGCTTTCAAATTGGCTCTAGTCCATATGAAATAACACTAACAAAGCACACTTTTATTCAGCAAGCTGTAACCGTTCATGATTTAGCTATTCACAATTATTATCAGTTGACTCGTTTTGGAGATTTGGAATCCCTCATTGATCATGCTAATCCAAAAAATAAGTATGGCTGACTAATTTTACGTAAAAAGAAAATTCTCTGTAGCTTGCTTTGTTTATATGAGTGGTTATAGTTTAATAATAATTTTGAGTTGTACTGCAGTTATTACTTGGATTGACTATTCATGCTTTGCCAGCACGTACGATAATTGTAGGGAGGAGAAATGTACAAATGCAAGAATTCGTCGTTACGAATGAAGAATAGTATATCCTGATAAGCTGAAGATGTGTTTGATAGGGATATTGGGTATTAATTTGATTTGCTACTCACTATTGTTGTTCCCTAGGCTGCAAACGAATTTAATCGCTTGCGAATCGATCGTGAGAGACTCGAGTCCAGCTAGGTCAACATTGAGCTTGAGTCAAGTTCGATCTTGAACTCGAATTCAAAAATATTAAACCTGTTAGCTCGCGAGTCTACTCGAACTCGATTATATATATTATTTTTTATTTTAATAATAAAATTAAATATATATTCTTAATATTTTATTATTTATTAAGGAAAATTATTATTATATTTATTTTTTAAAAATTAAATAAATTTTTTTATTTTTTTAAACTCGAATTCAAGATCGAGTTTTACATTTTGAGCTCGAGTTCGAATTTCATAAACTTAGGTTGAGACTGAATTTAATTAGTTCAAAACTCGACTCATCTTAACTCATTTGCACCCGTAATTGTTCCCATGTTGGTACGAATGAACAAAAAATCGGACCTCAATATGGAAGGAAAATCGAGAGCAGCACAACTAGCAATTCATGTCAATATAGCAATCACATGGTGTGCTTAACACTAATCAATATGGCATAAACATAAAAAAATGGTCTTGTCTTTCCGAAGGAAGTCTAGAATCCAAAATAGAGAAGGGAAAGGTGGGGGGCTGTTTGTGTTTTTAAACTCGGATCAAACCGACTGGTTCGACTGGTTGAACCGAGAATCAGCTAGGCTTTCAGTCCGAGTTCATTCAAAAAACCGCCCTAAATAAAAATCAGTCAAAATCGGGTCTGACCGGGAATTGAAAATAACCATAAGGACCGGGTTTGTTTTATTTGTTTGGTATTCTGCTTTTTCTTCTTCACTTTTTGACTGTTCCTATCCCTAAAGAGATGATCACTAACCTTTAACTACCCTATGTTCTCTCACGGATACTTCCATGGTGGTAATCTAGCAAGAGCCTTTCATGGTTGCCATCACAGTTGCTAGATCTGGAACTTAAAAAAAAAGGATGGCTAGTTCTGAAATAAAAAAAAAAGGAAAAGATGAATCAGCAAGATGATGAAAAGAAAACAAGGATTGAAACTTACGAGCTAACGAGTTAAGTATCTTTAAACTCGAGTTTGCTCGAGCTCGGTCACTTCAATTGCGAGTAACTCGACTCATTTGGACCTCTAGGATTGATTGAAGCTCTGATGTGGTATGATTTTTCTAATTATTTATTTATTTGACTTGTACTTTTTTTTTCAATGCTCCATTGATTTGTTAATCATTCTTTTCCCTTTCTGGTATTAGGACTGCATGGTTATTATTATGTTTGGGATTTTAAGAATGCAAAGTTCAAGACCATACCACTTTGCTGAAATATTTCTTGAAATTTTCTTTTGCAATAAAATGCCTAATATTAGAACACTTGTAAATGCCTCTAAAGCCTATTTTGTGTTCGTATCGCCCACATTCTTTTAAAACCGGCCTGATATTAGTTAAAAATAGTAAAGATCGTAGACTCAATATAATTTGCCTGAAATTTAATAGGACCAAATTGATTAATTTTCTAAATATCAAGGACTAAATTTTCTTCCTTGAAACAAAAAGAACCATTTTACCCACATCCTAATTGTTGAGGACCAAAATCTAATTAGTTTAAGACTGAGGCGGAGGACAACCACCAGAAGAGAGGTAAATGGAGTTCTGGAGGGTGGTTACCCCTCTCTTCTGCTTCTGTTCCTCTGCCGATGAACTCCAAAAAAAAACAAAAAATGCAATTCCTTCTTTCTAAATCCAAATCATATATATATATATATATATATATATATATATATATATAATAAAGTCGTATCCTCATACTTATCCCTTCATATTTTCTCTTTCCTACGTGGCTTAACGAGACGGCAAGTAGTTTCCTACGTGGCTTACTCCTTTTTTGTTTGGATATATATCAATTCTTATTTTCTATAGAAATTCTTGATATTATATGATTTTTATTTCTTACCCAAAAAAGGAACTAGAAAGTAATGCGATATAAATAAAAGAGACATAAATCTCCTCTATTAGATATATAGGAATAAATGATAATATATTTTTTTATAGTGTCCTATTCTTTTTTTTTTAACAGCTTCATCATAGATCCTTTTTATTTTAAGATAATTTACCCATATATAGAACAACATACAAACAATCTAGAAATGGAAATTAAAGAAAGTTAGCTCGAGAAAGTTTTTACAAGACTCACAATCCCCATGCATAATTGATGTACAAAGAGAAATGGCACTTCA
Source organism: Coffea arabica (assembly GCF_036785885.1). NCBI lineage: Eukaryota > Viridiplantae > Streptophyta > Magnoliopsida > Gentianales > Rubiaceae > Coffea > Coffea arabica. Next base: position 39,974,657 of record NC_092314.1, on the reverse strand, counting down.
TCTGATTGAAAAATTCTGGAAAAGTCCATAAAAAAAATGGAGTGTCATCAACCAAAGAAATAAAATCCCATTATCATAGCTAAAGAAAGATGAGATAAAACATTAGATATTTATTGAAGTTTTGCACCCCGAAAGCCCCTACCCGACCCTCCGTCCGTCGTGTCCTCCGCCCGTCTTTTTTTTAAATATATTTCTGCTAATAATTCCTTAATCACAATACATCTTTGCCCAGATGGTGGGGAATATTTCATGTGTGGACCCACATCATAGGAGTCCATGCACTTAAAGGACTCGATATAGTGGAGGTGGTCTTTTAAGGTCGATAAAATCTATCTTGATAAGGCATTTGTAAATTTATTACGTACAGGTTTATATACGTGCATAGTACGAGTCACATAAGGTCTTATTTCCTACCCAAAGTTATTTGGACGATTATGGTTTTATTTCCTATAAAAATTCTTAATATTATAAGATTCTTATTTCCTACCCAAAGTTACGTAATTTAAGCAACTTAAATTAAGATAAACATACTTTTAATGTTCTTATCAATATCTCTTTGTATTCTTATCAATTCTTATTTCCTATGTCTATACTACATATAGCCTCTAATATATTGATTTCAAGTATCAAATTCATGGTTAGGTATTTCCAGTGCAAGCGGTTGGCATATTAAAGTATCGATTTTGGGTTTTCACTCCTCTTGATTATCAGGTACATCTTTTTTCAATATATATATATATATATATTTTTAAAAAGGCATGTTGATCTTCAATTGTAAGAGCTTAGTAACATATCTTGAATATTTTTGTTTTATTTTCTATTTGTTTTGTATGAAGACATAGGATTTAAACAAGTACTTTCATCGTTATTTTTGTAGGATTTTTTTCTAACATGTTTGTTAATTGATTTTTGTGATCATATACTACGATGTTTGTTAATTTGCCTTCAGGAAAAACAACCAAAAACAAAAGGCACTGGAAAGTAATGCGATATAAATACAAGAAACATAAATATCTCTATTAGATATTTCTGCAAATTCATTAGTTAATTAAAAGACTCTGCCCATTTATTTAATTATAGTCTTTACGTATTGTTATACACAAACTTGAATGCGATAAATCATTTATTTTTTTTATATTTAGTTATCCTACTTTGCTATCATGCAGTGATAATAGAAAATCAATCAATGCTGATTTGCACGGACAAATCGAGGAGAATGTTCAAATAGAAAAAAATAAAAAAAAAAGTTTCTGAATAGTAGAATATTATTTGATACTATTTACTGCGCTTTTTATTTATTTTCAAGTTTTTGAATGTTATGGTATTGTTGAATGTTATTTTTTCTATTTTTGAATTATTATTCACTGAATTAGATGTTCAAATTTATATTATAAGAATACTTTACATTACAATGCGCACATGGTAATAAACTTAAGACAAATTATAATAGATTATACATTAAATATGTATTTTATATCGACATTTTTATAAATTGACTAAAGTTTATTATTTTTCGACGATTCCCGTTCAACGAACGGGTACAAAACTAGTTCTATATATTTTCGATGTGAAATACGAAGGGGCAAAAGGTAGTTTTGGATGACAATCATTTTCTTGCACAGTTGCACGTACCTATTACGCGTTAATTTACGACAAACTCAAAGAAGTCATTGCAGTTGGTGGAGTCAGTGACCCATCTTAATGTGATAACTTATCTTTTTGGAAGAATAATTAAAAAGTGAATTAAAGAATGATTAGTGGTACAAATCAGTCACTACCACCCAATAAATACTGCAAGTTGTCATGTGAAAAGGATCTTCCGTTTATTTAAATGTAATTAAAGGCAAGGGGATTGCCGCTTAAGCTACTCAATCACAACATGTACTAGTAATAAGCATTTAGCTGTACATGTCTTTCGAGGTGGACATAAGGTGTAAACTATTTAGCCAAACCTGCTTTTTTTTTTATTTAATATTTTCAGGTTCATTCATTTAAGATACGTTTGACAAAATTGAAATTTCAAATCTGACGTTTGAAAACCGACATCTGAATCCGTTAAATTATTAAATTATAAATACTGAAATCATAATATTTGAGCTTATTATGCATTAAATGAAATCCTACACAATTTGGAACCATTTAATTAATTAAAATGCTCAATTTCTTGTTATCAAACATGTCTAGAAATGTTAAAGATCTGAATATATTAAGCAAGTTTAAGTGCTGAAGTGAGTTATCAAATAGGGTTTTATTTTGATTTGCTACTTTTTTTTTTCCAGAGACGACAATTGTAGTATATCATAATCTATCCTACACTAGGGGGAGGGGGTGGACCTAACGAGGTCCAGGGATAATCCGGAAGGGACTGAACTACCACTAGACCAAATGGGTGCACTACGTACTCGTCTGGGTTTTTTGAAACAAATCCACATTTAATTGTGGTGATTGGTGGGATGGTGGCCACAAGCCCAAAGGCTGATGATTCCTTAATTTCGGAGTTCTGATGGCATCCGGTGCATCAGTGCTGGTATGATCGCAACCAAGAAGGAAGATTTGCTACTCACTATTATTGTTCCCAATGTCTGGTACGAATGAACGAAAAATCGGACCTCGATATGGAAGGAAAATCGAGAACAGCACAACTAGCAATTCATGTCAATAGCAATCACATGGTGTGCTTAACTCTAATCGATATGGCACAAACATAAAAAGTAGTCTTGTCTTTCCGGAGGAAGTCCAGGATCCAAAATATAGAAGGGAAAGGTGGGGGGATGTAGGAGGAATGAAAATTTTGTGCAAAGAGAGGGAGATGGAGAGGGCCTAGTTCTTGGATAAACACCAAAGCCGCGAACAAGAAGGGAGGAGAAGTGAAGAAAGAGGAAAGACATTTGTAGAGGGTGTAAATGAGTCTAATAAAATCAAATGTCATAGTATTTAAACTTGTTTAGTTATTTTAACGAGTTTGAAATTTTATTAAAATTTAAATAATTTATTTGTCAAATCGAAATTAAATAATTTTTTTCAGCGAATATAAAATATTATTTAATTTTAAATTAATTAATTGACGAATCAAAATTGAATGAACTTTTATCAAATAAAACTCGATTCGAATATTGAATAGTTTGACTCCTCTTCCAATCCTATACATTTGTTTGGCGCTTCGGATGGTGGTGAGTGAAAAAGGCTTTTTTTTTCTCAGGCCTATGGCCGTAGATATTGGAGAGAGAAGGAAACGGCGGAGGCGATACAGTGGTAAGGGAAAGGCTACTAGGGTTTGATTTGAAGCAGGAGGTCAAACCCAGACGACAACTAATGAAACGCCACTGGATTTGTTGAAATTTACAGCATAACTGCTTTCATGAAAATGCAACTGAAGTTGCTCGAAATTACGTTAGGCAACTCATACTTTAGTGTAGTGAAAATATGATATGATTTGAGGTACAAAATTCAAAAGGACAACCACTCTTACCGCAAAATTCAATCGGATTACTCTTACAGACCACTATACTTTTTCTTATAACCTAAATGACAAACTGAAGGCACACAAGAAGTAGAACTGCAGAAGAAGAACCAAAGAGAGTAAAAGTCAATCAGGTAATGATGTTCAATCCTATGTCAGTCATGTTTCCTAATTCTTCTGATTGTTGCTAGCATTTGACATTGACTCACTGCTTGTTCAGAAGTATAGAGTGCAATTTTTGTACTTTCATATGCAAGTCCCCCCCCCCCCCCCTCCTCCTCCTTTCTTTCTTGAGGATACCAACTAGACAGCAGAAAAAATTACACATATACCTTTAAACCTTGGTGTTGCTGAATTGTCAGATGATATATATATATATATATATATATATATATATATATATATATATATATATATATATATTTGAAAATGGATGCTCAAATGCCTGAGAGTTGAATCAGATGATGAATTTGATTTTTGCGCTATAAAATGGTAAAATCGTGCAAACCACGAATGCAAGGTTGCCATGCACATTTTGATAGACCTATTTTGAGCTCACACTAGCTTATAGAAGCCTCTAAAACTCGACAATCCTTTAGAGGATCCTGAATTTGGATGTTAACCACTTCCGTTTACCCCAGACCTTCATAATGGAGTTAGTCCGTTTTGAAGTATTTACAGATGCTTCTACATGATTGAAGGTTTTGGATGATAACAGACAACTAAAGTCCAGAAAGGCTTGAAGAAAACTACTGCTAGAAATCTCATTGTGGATGTGTAGGAAAACTTTTGGTTTGTATTGACACAATTTACGGTGTAATAAGGTCTTTAGGTCAATCATTTATGTTGTGTGCCTGGCGCTCCATTTGATACCCTCATTTTAAAGACAATGCATCCATGTTTCTGTTAGAAGTCTCAAATGGGGTTCTTATACAGATTTTCACCTTTTTTCACCTGTTGTTCTTGAGAAATTTTGTATATGACGAAAGCCTAATCCATCTTGTGCCATCGTCTATGTCTTTGATGCTGGAAATTGTCCTTGCTTCCTGTCCAGTTTCTCTTCTTTACAGCTGGATTGCTATTGTGAATAAAGAGAGGAAAGGAGAGGAAAGAACCAAAAAGTTGCATGGCCTTCCCCATTCCAGACAGAGTAAAGAGGCTATGGGATGAGTGGAATCTTCGTGCTGCTGTTCTCATCAGTCTTTTTTTCCAAGTGGTGTTAATATGCTGTGCGGCATCACGTAAAAGAGCAGGAAACATGATAGTGACTGCTACCATCTGGTTATTTTATCTGCTTGCTGATTGGTTTGCAGCTTTTGCTGTTGGACTCATCTCCAACGGTCAAAGTAATAATTGTCCTGAGAAATTTGCAGTAAATCAAGACCTTGCAGCATTTTGGGCTCCATTTCTATTGCCACATCTTGGTGGCCCTGATAATATTGCCGCCATCTCACTTGAAGACAATGAGCTGTGGATTAGGCATCTGCTTGGGCTTATCATTCAGTTTTCTGCTGTTGCTTATGTTTTTTCACAATCCCTGCGTAACGTATTCTATGTCCCCACAATACTCTTGATTTTTGCTGGAACTATTAAATATGCTGAGCGAACACGGGCTTTATATTTAGCTTGTTTGGGTAATATTAAGGATTCTATGCTTCCACTGCCAGATGCTGGACCAAACTATGCAGCTTATGGAGGAGTACTCATCGAAGGAAGCTGCTCAAGTTCCAGTTGAGATAGAGATAGTGAAGGAACATGACAGAGGCACTCAGACTTCTGAGACTTTGAGTCCTGAAGGCATCAGTGATATAGATATTGTGCAAAATGGGTATGAATTGTTTACCACTTTTAGGGGCCTGATTGTTGACCATATGTTTAGCTTTCATGAGCGCAGTAAGAGCAGAAAATTTTTCTTCCAAAGGTCTGCATTTGATGCTTTCAGAGTAATGGAGGTGGAGCTCAATTTCATATATGATACTCTCTACACTAAGATGGCTGTGGTACACAGTAAAAAAGGTTATTGTCTTCGATTGATCTGCTCTATACTTATAGTGCTTTCTTTTGAGAGATTTGCATCACATCATAAACCCGATATTAACCATGTTGATGTTGCTACTACCTACATTTTGCTTTCGGGAGCTGTTCTCTTGGATTTTGTAGCCTTTACTAAGCTCATTTTCTCAGACTGGACCATAGTCAAGCTTAAGAATCTCACAGTCAAAACAACTGTATATGCAGTCCATGAAAAGCTGTCATGTTCCAAAAGGTGGTCTAATACCCTTTGGCAATGTAACTTGATAAACTTTTGTGTGAATCAGCGTTGGAGATGGTTAGATATTGCAGCTGAAACCGTTGGAATCAAGGATGTTCTTGATGAAATGTACTACAAGGAGGACATTGTCATTCCAGAGGACTTAAAGGATTTCATCTTTATTGAGCTCAAGGTTAAAGCTACCAAAGCAAAAACCACAAATGTTGCTAAAGAGATATACTCAGCAAGAGGTGATTTGGCACTGTTGGATTACACCAATCACTACCCATATCCCATCATTTCATCAAGTGTAGGTGACGAAGTTGAATACGATGAGAGCCTGTTGCTGTGGCATATTGCCACTGAGCTATGCTATTGCACGACTCCTGATGATGGCAATTCCAATCGCAATTATTGTAAGCTTATATCTGATTATATGTTGTATCTTTTGGTTATGAGGCCTAATTTGATGTCTGCAGTTTCTGGCATTGGACAAATTCGATTTCGGGACACATGTGAAGAAGCTAAGAAGTTCTTCAGCAGGTGGAAATCAGAACTAATTATAAGAACCCCAGGCTTGGGAATTTGCAGAAAATTGATCACCTGCTGCATAGCCCAGAATGGATTAACTGGAAAGAGACTCAAGTTCAGCAAATCGAAAAAGAAATGCATGCGAAAAGCTACTTAATGTAAATGCTCTTGTTAAAGCCATTGAGGTGAAGGGAGATAGAAGCAAATCAATATTGTTCGATGCCTGTAGGCTTGCAAAGGATTTGAAAAAGTTGAATGATAAGAAAAGGTGGGAGATAATGAGTAAAGTGTGGGTGGAACTGTTGTCCTATGCTGCCAGTCACTGCCGAGCAAATGCTCATGCTCAGCAGCTCAGTAAAGGTGGTGAGCTCATTACTTTTGTCTGGATACTGATGGCTCATTTTGGATTGGGAGAGCAATTCCGAATTGAGGCGGGACATGCAAGAGCAAAACTGATTGTCGGAAAATAGCAACTAAGAGTGACCATTTTCATTCTAGCTGTAAACTGAAAGAGAGTCCTCCAACTTGGATGTACTCCTTGACTTAGGTGAGTTTTGTGCGTTGCAAAAGACTTCCCTTATCCCTTTTTTTCTTTTGAGTTTCAATTTCAGAGCCACAATTCACACTAGTGCTTTTTATAAGATGTGCTGATTTATCTTATGTTTCCTGTGGCTTTGGTATCAAGTGAGCATTATGTGAAGTTTTTTCATATGTCATTCACACACATTAGGATGTGTGTTCCAATATGTTGCCTGTGCTTTTCTTTCTCTGTTTGAAATACGAAAATACTTTTATGACAAAAACATGAAAAGCTGGATTACCAATATTTCATGGGGAGAAGGAATTGCTGACTGAATCTCATCTCTCCAACCAAATAACTTGTGAAAGGCATAACAGGTGTAAGTAGTACAGTAGTATCCGTCTTGTGAAACACAGTCACCTCAGTTCATCTTCCTCATTTGATACTGATACTGACATCTTTTGTAGAACTTAAAACTTACACTTTTCCTCTTTTAGTGAATCAACAATCAGTTATTCCATTTTTCTGAACGATTATTCACATCATTTGAGCTGATTTCAGCGCTTTTCTCTGCTCCAAGTTAGCTAAGGACGGAGGTAAAATAGAATTTAACTGAGGAGGCTCTCTTATAAAACAAAGAATAAACAAAATGAAGTTTCTAATTCTTATAATCTTATTATGATTATCATTATTTTGTTTTTTCGGTTTTTCGGTTTCGACCCTTTCTTTAGTGAGTGCAGACTGCAGACCATAATACACGTCAAGGCAACTGCAATGCTAGTGGTAAAAAGTAAGATAATGTTATTTTTCCAGGCCAAACCATATTTTTTAACCTCCCACCCTTCCCACTCCCAATTGTTGAGTCCAAAATTTGAACCCTCAACCAAATAGCGGGGGAAGTCCCTGACTACTTGGCCAACTTAGATTCTTCTGTCTGAGAAAACAAGTTTCATCGGCTAAAAGACTCGCATCTGAAAAGTGTAACATGTTGTTTTCATAGGTATCACGAACTATGTCTTCTGGAATTGTGCAGATGTCAAAATGTCAATTCTTTTGGGCTGAAGAAACAAATGACCATTTCTTGTCTTCCAGCATCACGATTTACACATTTGCGATTTTTTCCCTCTTCTAGTAGTGCAGGATCTAGTTTGACATTGACTGATGGCGATTGTACTATGATGCATTGACAGCAAAGGGGGGAGGTGGTGCGTGTCATTTCCAGCAGAATTTGCTGGGATGCTATTAAATGTGCATATAAGACCAGGCGAATATCAACCTTCCTTTTACTATGTTAGGCTGCCTGATTTATGCTATCTGTTCATTTACCATTGACCAAGCGCGGCTCCATGGTAGACGAACGGTTTATTTTCATCAATGGTGTGCCATTGTCATGTTCTCAATTTGCTCCATCAGATTGCCTATTGCTTGTCTCATTTATGATCTGGCAGATGAGGGAGTGAAAAAGAACGAGAACTAATTAATAGCAGAAAAAAAAAGGGCAAAAAAGTTTACTGAAAATGACATCTCTTGTACATTTCCGATTCAGCAAACTTATCAAATCGGGAACTGAACTGTATTTTGTTTTAAGTTTTAACTGAAGGCTGAATCAGTTAAATCTCGGGCTAAGCTCTACAACCTCAGGAAGCATGTCTAAGCCCAATTCCAGAATTAGTTTCTTGTTAGATTATTTATGTATGAGTATGTCGAGCACATGTAGTTTGCAATAGACTTGGAGTTTTTCTCATAGTTATTAAACCCAATTTGATCTGGTGGTTCGACTCGTCAAGTCTGTGAACTGGTCATTGAACCAGGCCAAATTTTTTGATTCAAACATTCCTACACGTGAACCGTTGACTTTTTAACGGATCGACGGTTTAATCGGTCAATCCGGTGAACCATTCGGTTTTATATGAAACCCAGTTTACATGTTAAAAATTTTTAGATGTGAAGATTTGAACCCAAACTTCTTGTATATATGCAAATGCAATTACCACTACAGCAACAACTCATTTGTTGATTGTTTAGTCTTTTTTATATTATCTATTAGACTTTTATCCTTATTTTATTTTTTAAAAATAAAATTTATTTGGAATCTTTTAATAAATTTTATTACTCCCCAAACTCTATAAATTATGAAACGAATATAAAACATAACATATCACACAATTCATTCTAATATCGTTTAATAACTATCATAATAAGTTTTTACACACAATTCATGTCTAATAATCTTTTGCACCTAAAATTCATAAATAAACCCGATAATTACACTTAAATAAAATTTTATACTTGAACTTTGATAGATTACTAATTGAATTTAGGTTTTATTAATTTTTATAAGAATTAATGATTCTATAATAAATTAGGCAAATTCAGCATTTACTATGACATAATTTATTATAGTTTTAACTATATCAAAATTTATGAAATATAATATTTAAATATATTTAGTGACTCACCGGTTGAACCACTCACTCACTGGTTGAACCAGTAACTCATTCACTCACCTCTTTCGTCAGCTCCCTTTCGGATCGGGTTTAATAACTATAGTTTTTCTAGTCGAACTTTGGGAAGAAAACTGAAAATTGAGTGGCCAAGCTGATTTAACTTGAGACATTACTTCATGGTGTCAGTAAATTAGAGCTGTAGGCTTTGCCATTGTGTTCCCTTCTCACAAGTAGGATTAATCAAATCAAGCTTCTGGGGTCAATACCATGATTTGGAGCAAGGGAACATGCACAGCGAGGGATAATGTCCAGAAGTTTCTTCAGCTGTTTGTTAGAACACGCGTGTCATTTGTGGACTCTCAGCAACTTTACCTCCAACAAACAGGACAACATTAGAGATTGCAGAAACAACTCAATTGGGTGAGAGCCACAAGGGATCGAGTCCTCGGATAAATTTGGTCGGTGACGTTGGGCAGCCTCTCTCGGCCCACAGTTGGGATTAGTTGGGCCGTACGGTATTACCAGTCTATGGGCGCAGATACCCAACTATGTCGAAAAAAAAAAGAAAAAAAAAAGAAAAAAGAAGGATGCACCAAATAACAGGACAACATTAGCTTTAACAACGAATGCAAAAGCTACAGTTGCAATAAAAGCTATAATCTTCAGTGTCCATCCAATCATCCTTTACTCCGACCGTATGCAAAGATAGGTTAGTCCAACCCATCCGTTGGCATTTCCTATGACACATCGTAAATTAGATCCTCTATAAGTTTATAACTTTTCTTGAAGTTAGCTTGGTCTTGTCAGATGTAACTGCAAAACTTGATTGTTGTACCCAAACATACAATAAAACCAGAAAATAAGTGTAATTCTTGTTAAAACTCAGAATGAGATCTTAAAGTCTAATAAAAACTAGTAAGTTATTAACCATTTGAGATATAGACCCTAATCCAAGGATGTTAACCAACCTAAATGTGTTGTTTTATGGTGTGTGAACTGATAGCTGCATCCAAAATGGCTACAGTCTTCCATTTCGCCTACCTGATCTGCTGATTACCACCTAATTTCTTACATCTTTTTAATTTTCGAGTAATTTTGCCACTGCTTAAGTTGTATTAGTAAGATTTGAATACGACATGATTTTTTTTCATATGTTCATCAGAACATTTTAGATATAATTAAACTATGTTATGCAACTAACTTGGAATGAAGTTACAAATTTCTTGCTATCAATTTTATATGCCAGATGTTGAGGATTTAACTATTATTAGCTTCTTTGCTCCTTAGTGGTATTCTAACTGAATTTTATCTTTATAATTTTTGAGCAAGTACTAATATAAAATTCAGTTTAATAACAATGAATGCATAAATGCAGTGAGATAATAGAGAAATCCATATCATATGGCCATTTGTAGGCAGATAGATCATTGATAGTACTAATCTACTGGCTAATTGCATGAGCATTATAACTAACACTCTAAGGTGGAAAATGAACCTATAAATTTTTTTTACCGTGTATATTGCTGCTGCACAAAACAAGAATAATATTAACAAAACAGCCTCCATTGATCTCACACAGATAAGCAGACATAGACTAATATCTCCAAAATACCTATCTTGTACAGACATCCTTCACTAAGAGAATCATCAGACTTCACTCTTATTATGTTTTTGTCTAAATTTAACATCCCAAATTTATTTTCATTAAAAATTTCCTCTCTTATATGGTTAAATGGGACATAAAATCATCACAAAAAAAAAAGAAATAATTCTTTTCTATCTTAAAATGGGACCTAAAATTGTTATAACAAAAAAAATTAATTTTTTGAATTTATCTATTAAAATTTGAGGTATCCAAATGAATAACACCAAAGATTGACAATATGTATAATCGTCATTAGAAAATTAAAAAATATATATCCAATTCAAATAGAAAATTTTGAACTTTACTGAATCATCATCATCATCAAGTAACATAACACAATATACCAAAATAAAAAAAAAAGGGAGAAAAACCCAAAACAGAATATGACAAAAAAGAAAAAACAACAAATCAATAAAAAATTAAAAATAAATGGAAATTAAAGTAAAAAATGTAAATATGGACAATGAGCTCATGCAAAGGTGATCGGACTTTGAAAATTGTGAAGACGTCAGCAATCGGACATTGATTTCCCAATTACTATATTTTTCTAAAAAAAAAGATAAAAAGAAAACATATTATGTATAAAAAGTCTACAATTCCAACTATCAATTACCTGATTTCTAGTTTCACCTAAAGATTTCATGGAATCACTGTCCAATAAGGTTTGTAATTTTGCATGTATGCATCATTAATTCCAATAGTCGAAATAACCAGGGCATCTGGTATACACTAAAGTTTATGTTCACTATGTGTATCTAAAGTTAATGCCTTGGGTTTGGTTAAACTTTCTTTGATTATTAGTGTTTATTATTTGGCTATTTAATGCGATTATTTTGAGCAAGTTATTTAGCACTTTAACTCTTTAAATCATGATTAACTTGGTACCATTAATTGTGATTGCTAAATGTGTTATTTCTTCAATGAAAATTGAGATTTAACACTAGTTCAAAAAATGCTAAACCTAGGGAGTGCACTCACGAGAGTAGAAGTGCGTCTATGTGGCTTTAGTGATTCATTTCATTTAATTTCATAGAAGAAATGAACTTGTAGCTAATTTAATAACCACGAGAGTAGGCATGGATTAGTCATAAGTATAATTGATTCATTACGAGAGTAGGTTTCACATGCATAAGAAAATTACGCCATAACTAGCCAAGATTGTAGTAATCAATGATCCAAAAATAGCATTTGCATGAATGGTTAGGAATACCATAATCTAAGGAGCTTTCATTTGTTTTTATCTTGCATAAGTTTTAACATAGTTTTATCTCTTTTAATTTATTGATTGTCTAAATAATAGAGAAGTTTTAGTAGTGCCGGTATTTGTCCAATCTTCCTCATGGGATTGACCCGATATTTGCCATAAACTACTAATTTGACCTGTATACTTGCAGTCAAAAAGGGTATATTTCGAAATTAAACTTGTACTTATATTTTGAAAACGATATGATGAAAATCACTTCAAATTATAAACATCACTTGACTCTATTAATATGATCAGAACTCACCAAAAATGAGTGTGTGTCCAATTTGACCTGTATTTCATTTAAAAATAGTACATAAAAACAAGTTAGTTGAACACAAACCGAATGAGATCTGGAAGTCTAATACAAATTGGTAAGTTGCTAACCATTTGAGGTATAGACCCTAATCCAAGGATTTAATCAGCCAAAATATCTTATTCTAGGTTCTGTGAACTGGTAGTTGCATTTAAATTGGCTACAATCTCCCATCTCACCTACCTAATCTACTGATTACCATCTAATCCCTTACTTTTTTTAAAAAATTTTCAATTAATTTTGCTATTGCTTAAGTGGTATTAATAAGATATGAAAGCGACATGGATTTTTTCATATGTTTGTCAAAACTTTTTAGATATAACTAAACTATGTTATGTAGTTAACATGGAACGACCTTACTATTTCATATTATCAATTTTATCTACCAGATGTTGTGGTCTTAACTATTATTAGTTTCTTTGCACCTTAGTGGTTTTCTAACCAAATTTTATGTTTAGAATTTTTGAGCACGTACTAAAATAAAATTCAGCTCAACAACAACAAATGCATTAATGCTATGAGATAATAGAGAAATCCGTATCAAAATGCTCAATTGAAAAAAAAAAGTGAAAGAAAAAAGGAACGAATATGTCAGGTGTGCTGTAATTTCATTATTGGGTTGTGTAAAAACATTTTCATTTTGACAATTGAACATACATATAGACTTTGTAATACCTTACTCTTGAAATTCTTGTCTCTTCGTTTGAAGGTGAAAAGAAATTACGGCATAGTTATTTCCATAAGTCGTAGAAAACAATCAATAAAGGAAAAAGAATAAGGTTTTGATGGGGAAAATTCAGAAATTGGAACGGAACAATGGGCTATATTTTTGTTAAGAACTGAAAATCTTTTTCTTCATTATCCGTTCCTTCTTCAACTTACATTCAGCTGTAATGGCTGAATTTAAAGTGGAAGCGATGCATCTACTTCAACAATGTTGGAAACAGTTATTGTCCTTAGCTACCTCAACTCCACACCATTTATACATAATGTGCTTGCTGTGCATTCCAGGCTGGGATTTGGACGCATTCCAATGTTGGATTGTGGTGGGGTTTAATACCAAATCAATGAATTAAATCCTTTATATAAAGGAGCTAAACAAACAATTTTATTACACTCAAAATATATATAATAACAACAGACAAAATACATTTATATTAGACACTAATAATTGAGCCTCACTGTTGAGAATATTTGGTCTAATTTATCAGAGGCTCACTCTTGAGATATCTGCTCAAACACTCACTCAACAATTGAACTCGTTCATTTCCTATCTTTCACTTGAGCTTTGGTGCCCTTCAACTGAGGAAATGGCATTTATTTATACTAGTAAGGATCCTACAAGCGGCTGTAATTTTTCTCTTCTCATTCAATGCCCAATTGCCAGAAAATCCGGTGAACTTTGCAAGTAAGTCTGGTTCAAAGCCATAAAACTTCTATTGATCAGCCGCCCACGTTCAGCTTCAAGACTGGACTTTGGCAATTTGTCTATTGCCAATAAATGAGTAAAACAAACACTCCAAAGCCATAAAACTTATTCTGAACATCCTGACTAAAGATTCATCACTCTTTAGCACAAACAACATTTTCAAAAAGCATATTAATTAATTATAATAAACCTCAATGATAGATCTCAAGCCCAATACTGCAGTTATCTTATAGTCACTGAAGCCTGCCTCAGAGAAAAGTTTCGCCCAATCTGTCTCATTTCTTTGCCTTCCTTTGACTAGAACCATCGCCCCCATATCATAGAACAGTTGGGTCTCAATCGCCTCATGATCATCATCCCCTTTCTGCTGGCTTTTGCAGAACGTGTCAACAATTATCACTTTGCCTCCTTTTTCCTTGCTAGGAATTGCTTCTTTACATTTTTTTAGTATTTGTACACACTCATCATCGCACCAATCAATCAATATCCACTGCTCGATTGCAAATTGTATCACAATGAAAGAAAATTTTTGTTAGAGACATTACACCCCATCTAAAGCTTTTTGCGTCAAAAAGAAAAAACAAAACTATTCTCCTATAGTACCAAACACATGCCATCAATTTGACGTTTAAAACTTTGTTCTTTTTCTGTCCCTCTTCATGATGCAGTTCTTAGATTAAGCATAGCCTCAATTTCTTCTGCTCAATCTTACTTTTGAAGTTGACACTTCCCATAATTGGTGAATTTTAATCCTATGATCCCAGGCAGTTAGGATGAAAATCTAAATAAAACTTCTATAAAAGAAAATTGTCAACTAGAAAACATGCAACATCGATTTCATACCTTCATTAAAACAGCGTCTGCAGGAGGAATGGCTTCAAACATGTTACCTCCAACATAGGCCAAGTTCTTACTACTCTCCAAGCCATCAACAACATGAGGAAGATCAAGCACAGTGCATTTCAGGCGAGGGAAAGCATCAGCAATTGCCTTAGCAAAGGTTCCAGTTCCACCTCCAACATCCACCAATGAATTCAAACCCTCAAAAACGTGCTTACAATCTTTGGTCACCACGCTACTAACCATCCGGGCATCACTAGCCATTGCTTCGTTAAAGAATTGATTAAGCTGAGACTCATGGCTCGCAAAATCATAAAGTGACCTCCCATGGCAAGTATAAAATGGGCTTTCATCGCTGTTCTGAAACCACTGGCTGAGATGGTGCCATGGATCAGTCAAGGCGGGATCGAGCATGGCCAGTAAAAATGGCGTCACGCTAAAAGGGTTGCTCTTTAAAAGAAGTTCAGAAGCAGAAGTGAGCAGATAACCCTTTTGATTATCATTCTCATTTCCAGGAATCTTTGCTTCAATGAAGAAGCCTGAGTGGATCAAAATCTGCATGAGACGATAAACGAATGGGGCTTTTTCATTCTTGATGGGAAGAGCATCGATCAATTGATCGAGGGTCATCGGCTGGCCATGCTTGTGAATAACATCTGGAATGTCTAATTGAATTGCACATTTGAGGGACATAGAATTTATGAAGTTGAATATATGGTTCCATATGTGAGCTTGTGCTTGAAAAAGCTCATCAGTATGATCACCAATATTTCTAGCCAAATCCATTTTTTGTTTGAAATTCTAGGATTTTTTGCGCTTTTTGGTGGTGGGAATTGCAAGTAGAACTCGCATTTTATAGGCAGATTATGGGATTCACAGGAATAATGTTGCAATAATTTTTTCTAATAGTCTGACAAGAACCTGTTAGAAAAATAAACAATGAAATCAACTCAGAAAAAAGGATCCAAAGGCAGCTGACATCAGTTTCCTTTTCTTGACTAACAGGTGTTGGGCCTGTGCAATAATCAAAACCTGCTCAACTAAAGTTAATTTTTATAGTAGTGGTAAGCAGGATCGAATCCACAGAGATTGGGTGTAACTGTTTCTTTTCAAATTCACAGTAATCAGGGGGTGTTTTTACGTAGAAGGTGACAATCAAATAAATGCAAATAAAATTCAAGAAACTACTAAAAATTAAATAACAATTTACTAAAGTCAAATGAATGATAACTAACGAGCTAGCCAGGAAATAACTTCAACAATGGTTCACCTAATTGATCATCGAAACAAAGGCAATTCCAAATATTTACTAATAAATAGGTTACAACTGCCAAACAAGCGATGACAGTCAACTCCTCCTTACTGTATCGGTGACTAAGGTACGTCCGTTAATCACTGTTCTAATTGAAAAATAATTTTAGATACGCCCGTAAGATTTAATTCCCCAATTGCCTTACGTATTAGAGGGGCCATATTCTAACAAAATAATGCACTACCTGGGTTATTTTAGGTTAGCTCGCGTATCTCCCTGACACAAATCTAATCATGTCAGTTGTCACTATTTTGAGACAATTAAACAATTACGGATTTAACATCCCAATTGACAATAGATTATCAAGTTAACTAATTATCAGGATCCAAGACAATCAATTAATTGAATAATCACAACCATTGAAACCAGGGAATATGCGAATACCAATAAATAAAAAAAAGATAAAATTAAATCGATTTCACAATTTTAGACGATCCAAACCATCCGTTGTTCCTTGACTAGAGGAGGGGATTTAGTTCATATTTGATGAACAAAACCCATAGGAAATTGTAAAGGAAATTGCGGCCATTGTCCCTTGAAATCGGGGAAATTCAATTCGTAGTAATCAAGAAGAAAGACAAGCTACAGGAAGGAATTCAATGTTTCCACTTGGTCTTTACATACGCATAAGAGAAACCACAAGAAGATGAAATGGAAAAAGTCCAAAACTAAACTGAGCTAGAGGTCCTACTATCTGAAGAAAGAAAAGCTACTCCAGAAAAGTCAAAAGAAAAACTATCTAATATCTGGTTCCTCCTACTCTTGTGCGGCGTCCGCTGCTATCAAGAAAACCGAAGACTTCCCTTTTTTCTTTCTTCGGCCAAATTACCAAAAAGGGCTGCACCTCCTTTGTTCCAAAAATGCTCTTGAGTGCCTTCTTTTTTAATTCTTTCCCGATGATCGTAAAATTGGCGCTTGTTATCATATTTTTGTTCTACTCCCTGAAATAAATGCAAATTACGAAAAATAAATAGAATCTAATAATTAATTCTCATCAGACCAGGTAATAGGAAAAATTAATAATAAAATAAATTATAAAATTGTAACCCATCATTGACCAATTCATATATGAGTATATGGGTTACTCAGTCTCCTTCTTGGTGTGACTACACATAATTCATTGTTTCTGGAGACGTGCTTAAATTAAAGTATATAATCAGCGCTTGTTAATTAATTGTTCTTTGTGTCGACTCGTATTATCACTTGAGAAAATCACATAATGCACGCTGCAGGTGGTGCTTCTTGTTTGGAAGGTGAAGAAAAAGAAATTTAAATAGTCACAACTTTTGAGTCATGGTTGAGTTAAAGTTTACGTCGATGCGTCATTCTTGAGCAAATTCTCTTAATTTTCACAACGATCTGATGTATTGCAATGCTTAAGAAACTTTATATCTTGTCCTAAATATAGGGATCGATTTTTTAATTGAAACGTTAAGACTTGTTTTCATCCTGCTATGAGAGACTGACAACTCTGATGGATTCGAAAATTAGTACTCGCCATTATTGTTAATCAATATCAAATTAGTACTCACTTTCGACCTGTAAAATATGGGGTAATTGAGCACGGCATGATGCTAAAGTAAATGAAGTAGTCTTTAATTTAGGGTCCTATCTAATAAGTGTCCATTAAGCACTTGTTGTTAAGATGAAGTTCACATGTAAATATCTTAGAAATGTAAAGTTAAATAAAGAAATTTTATAAAAATAAGGTATAGTAGTAATTGTTAGGATGTATATTTATACGGTGAGTTTGGTATGATTTACAAGTCTTAATGGCCACAAGATAACACAATTCTTAATTTAAAAGTTCTTTATTTTGGAAATTCAACACAGGCAGACATTTTCTAACACATGTAAATTTGGAAAGCTTTCCTTGTTATTGTACGGATGGAGAAAGGAAAGCCTATACAAGTGTTAAAGGAACCAAAATCCTTGCAAAGAAAAAATATATATAAGTACAAATATTTGATTTGAATATTTGAAGAACTTAAACTTCGGTTTTACTAATGGGTGTCTTAGATAATATTCACTTAACGTATCATATATATACACATAGTAACAATTATTATCTTTTCTTGTATTTATATACTTTCCTTATTTAATCTTACCTACCCTCTCTTATATTTATTTACTTTATCTAATTAATCTTTCATTTTAAGAAAGTATAACATTTGAAATATATTTTAACGAGCGTTATATGTGCACCCGTTATACAATTTAAACTTTGATTATATTATATTGAACTCCAGAATGGGCTAAACTTTTGTTTCTTGACTTTGATTTGTTGCTATATTTGCAGTGCAGTTAGTCTGTCAAACATCTTAAAAAAGAATTACGACACATAATAAAAAATATACACATTTGTTTGGGTACTAAGCTTTTAAATTATATTTTGTCACTTTTGGTTTTGTTTCCAATATTACTTGCATATCTTGTTATCGAAGTGAGCAGATACCTTTTGATTTCATTTTCAGGAAGCTAATTTGATTTAATGAACAAGTCTGAATGGATTAAATCGGCATGAGACAACTAATAAAAAGAGACCCTGCATTGTTGATTGGTATAGCAATGATCAATTTAGCAAGGCTGATTGGCTGGCCATGTCAATTTCTGCTTATGAAGTTAAACTGCACATTTGAGGAATAGAAAGTTTATGAAGTTGAATATTTGTTGGCTTGAGCTTTGAGTAGTTCAGCAGCTTTTTTTTTTTTTCCCTTAATCTTCAATGATTTCAATTGCAAGCCAAATAGAAATTGGACTTGATAGCGCAGGTCACGAGGCTAAAATAAATCACGTAGCTATAATTTCCGTGATAAACTTAATAAAGTCAACAAACAATGTCCTATCAAAATGAGCGTATTGAGAAAAATATATATGTAAAAAAATGAATTAAAAAAAACATGGAGATCAACTGAAAAACACATTAAATTTGACAAATTTCAATTAACCTTTGTCACAGCCATCTACAGCCTATCTCAACTTCATTTGAATGAGTTAGAACTCATCCGAATTGGTAGATAGCATCTCCCGGAAATTGACTGTTTACTATTAATTCAACATAAACAAAACTTAATGCAATGATGAACTAATATCCAGTTCCTCTCAATTAGTCATAATTAATCATATTATGCGAGTAAATCAACATGGGATTTCCCAATCACGTTACATGCGTTTGCCAGAATGCGAGTAGCCGTGCAAAGGACGGATGATGATGATGATTATTACTATTATTATTATGGGGTGCACGGTTATAGTCAGGTATACCCTAGTTAGTTTTGAGGCAGATTGTGACCCAGTGAGGGAAGATATCCACTCAAAACCATTTTGTCTCCTCAAGTTAAGTTAATGAAGTTAGTGTATATCAAGAGTTAATTTGTGAATTGTAAATCATCAAAGAGTTAATTCGGGAAGAAATGAAATTATTCCCTGAAATTAATTGGGTAGCTAAGCAGCCCGTGCTCTACTTTCACATGCATAGCTTGCCCTCAAATTCCTCACAAACTTACTTGGTTCAAAGCATTTGGCATTTCCCCATGGGGCTGTTCATGGAGCAGCGAGCTAGCGTATTACCCAATGACAATTTGACGGCTAATCTTATTATGATTATTCATTTGGTATTAATTGTCTACAGGTATGAAAAACAGGTAAAAATTATACTGTAAAACTCCAAAAAAATATTTTAAAAAAAATTATAAAGCTCCACTTGTTAAATAGTACAATACGCGCTTAGCTTAAACTAGCACTTCATGATGTTATCCCATTCTTTGCGTTTGCAGAAATGTTAGAGATGGTGTTGTGCATCTCATTATGCATTAGGTTAGAAAGATGATGATAGACTTGTCCTTGCACCTTAAACGTATAAATGTCACTCTTACTGGATACAAGATGCTTATTTAACGTTACTTCAAGTAATGTGAAGGAGAAAATAGCTATGTTTTCAGAATCGGACCGGATATCGACTCGATCGAGGTCAGAGGTCAGGGTTTAATAGATTCAATCGGATTTGATCAAGATTGAACTGGATGACGTCATAAATAAAAATTATTTAAAAATTAAATATTATATGTAAAATACCTAATAACATGTTAATATTAATAAAAGTATATTCATATATATTTGATATTTCAAATATATTTAACAAAAAAATACAAAGAAATTAGAACAATCAAGTAGCAATTTGTATTTTTTAATGAGCATTAACAAGTTTAGAATTAAAATTATGAATTTATTTGAAAAATAATACCAAACTTTAGGATAATATTTATAAAGTTTGAAACATTTGAGATATATTAATAATTTTTAACAATCTGAAGGTCAAAACATAATATTAAAAATATTTTGACCTTTCAAAAAAAAAGAGAGTGAATTGGTGCCAAGTTTGGCGGATAAAAAGAAAGTCTATGAGTTAAATGGAGAAGTCAAGGGCTAATTGCTTAGATTATAGGTAAAAAAAAGAAACATCTGCCAAATGCACCTTGATACAGGCTTGTTCTTATTCTATACGTGCCGTGCTGATTCAACACGGCTTCAAAATTAAAATTCGCACGAGTAAAAAAAGTCAGTGCATTCAACGTTGTGTCATTGTGTCAGTCAGAACCGTGCTGTGTCATTGTGTCAGTCAGAACCGTGCACAGTCAGCACGGCTCCGACTGACACAAACCCGCATCCAAGCTTTTGTGTCAGTTCGAGCCGTGCATAGTCAGCACGGCTCGGACTGACACAAAGCTGACATAATTGTAGAATGTTGCTTTTTTGCAGACTTTATTTCTATGCCTAGTCATTGCTGAAATTGTCTATCAAGAACCGAACTTTGAAGGCATCTTTTGCTTGATTGCAGCTGTGCAAAACCCAAGGTTCTTCCTTTGTTCGTTGCTTATAAGGATTTAGCTGTGAGCCCATAATTTTTTTTCCTCGGTTAAAGCAGGATAAGTGCAGAAACTGCTTCAATCAGCTCAGGTTTGTATCTTTGGCTGGATTTGGACTGACCCTTTTGGTTTTTTGTTTTTCATCTTTAGATAGAGGAAGAGGCCTAATGGAGACAGAAAATGGAGATGGCGAATCCCGGTTGGAAGAATATGAAGTAATGGAGCAGATTGGCAGAGGAGCTTTTGGAGCAGCATTTCTTACAAATTAAGTTATCAATTTATACCGCTCTTTGT
Organism: Coffea arabica; assembly: GCF_036785885.1. NCBI lineage: Eukaryota > Viridiplantae > Streptophyta > Magnoliopsida > Gentianales > Rubiaceae > Coffea > Coffea arabica. Next base: position 39,953,504 of record NC_092314.1, on the reverse strand, counting down.
ACCTATCATTAGTTTTAAATATTTACTTATAATATTCAATAAGCCTAATTATCAATTTTTTTCCATTGATACTCTATATCGCAAAATTACATATTATTTAATAATTAAATAATAAGAATATAACAATTTGAACTAAGTACTATAAAAGTTAATATTAAAACTTAATCCAAAAATTTTGAACCCCTAACATTTTTTTATATATAAATTTAAAATTTTATTTTATAAAGATAAAAAAAGAGGCTAAAATTTATCATAAATTGGTAATGCTAAAAAATGAGCAAGTTAACAAACTATGAGAAAATAAAATAATAAGATAAACCAACAAATAATAATAATAATAAAATAAAAGCAGTTAACATCATGACAAAATGAAAAATCTGAAAAAAAAAATGGGTGGGAAAAGAGAATTTTAAATGGATTAACTGGGTTTGATGGGTTATCCAATAATATCCATTTAATAAATGTGTATTATTGGGTAACCCATTGATACTCATATACAAAAATTTAAGATACCATACCTATCTATTCATGGGCGGGTATAAGTAAATTTAGTTAATTGAGTTGGTTTGTCACCTATAGTTCACAGTGGTTCTGGCTTTTTCTTTACTATAATATTTTCTTGAAATTTTGTAATTGAGAAGGCAAAAGGAGCCTTTTTTGCTGATAATTTTAGTAATAATATGCATCTTGAAGTAATGTTGAAAATTGAGAAGTGAAACTAATATATGATGCCTGTTTTCTGTTGGCTTGAAATGAAATTCTTTGGTGGTGTTATTGTTATTTATTTTCACGAAATAGTGCACAAGAATATGACCCCCTGCCCCTGCTCATCCGGCTCAGACTTCACATGGCCTTGTCGGCCTTCGTAACTGTCAGGCGCCTGACGGTTTTTTTTCAACTGCTTGTTGGCACCGTGCCCAGTCAGCACGGCTGCCGACAGGCAATTAAAAAGTCACGCCCATTCTGACTTTTTCAAAAAAAAAAAAAAATTTCTTCCATGCGACCGTGCTGACTCAACACGGCATCTATAAATTGAGACACACACCATGTCGGAGGTGCATTTGGCGGATTTTTTTTTTTTTATCTATAATCTAAGAAATTAGCCAGAAAGTCCTATTAAATATTTAATAATTTCTTTACCTTTTATTTTTATTTTTTCATAAAAGATCAAGTGTAGGATTTATTTTCTCCTATCCACTGGTAACTCTTTGATCCCAACTGTAGATGGCTAGCAAGTGGTAAAACTTTACAAGGTGTGAACAAAGGTTGAAAAGACTATAAAAAGTGTGTACTGAAGTACCAAGGAATAGAATAAAATAATTCATCGTCATGACATGCGTTTAAATATAAGAAATTTGTACAAAGGAAAAAGGTTGGGAATTTTGTTTGCCTATATCATTACTAGTTCTTTAGCTCGAAACGAATACAAAAATATAGAGTGGGTGGTCAGGATTGAATGAAAATCACTGTTGGATGCTGAACAAGAACATCAGGAAACAGTTTGGATTTTTTCGTACGACTACCAACAACCGCGTCTAACGGCTTTGCTTTTATTCTAATAATATAAAATAAAACACATTCCGCTAATTCGTATAGGGTTAATTCCACTTTTCACCTTTTACCAATGCTCAGATTATTACTTTGATTCCTAAACTTTAAAATGCGACATTTTAGTCTTTCGAATAAAAATTTTGTCCCACTTAGGTAAAATTAATGATGAAAATGAGACAGATTTTATATTTAAGTGAGACAAATATCATTCTTTAGGGATTAAAGTGGAATAGATTTTATAATTTAGGAATTAAAATAGGATAGATTTTGTACATTAAAGGACCAAAGTGAGACACATATTATACTTTAAGAAAGTAATTTAAAGTTTAGCGATTAAAGAAGGAATTCGGGAATAATTGAGCGGTGTAAAGTGAAATTAATCCTTGAAATATGTAAGAATTCTGATATTATGGTTTCTATGGCGGGTGAGGAATTTGTCCCGGTTCGAGGGTCGCAAGTTTTCTGTTTCGCAGGTCCGTGCTTTTATCATACAAAAGGTAAGAATGCTAGTTAGAGCCCATTTTTCGGGTATTATGGTGCCTTGGCAATGGGAGGAACTTCTTCAGGCTCTGTCTGGGGTTCGGAGGGTTTTAACTGCAACGATTGTCAGGTGGGCTTTCCCTCCGACGGGCTGCTACAAGTTAAACACTGATGGGTGTGCCACGGTGCGTGGTAGTGGGGGTGGGAGGGGTGATTAGGGATTCGTGTGGGAGGTTTATTGTAGCTTTTGCGGATTCATTTGGCGGGTTGGACTCTTTGCAGGCGGAAGCTCGTGCTCTCCTTTTGGGGCTGCAACTGGGCCGCCAAGTAAGGGTCCCTCAGCTAATTGTTGAATCTGACTGTCTGGCTCTGATTAAGTGTTTAAGGAAGGAATGGGGAGTTCCCGCAGGGATTCGGCCTATTGTTCGTGCTATTTGGATGGGTGAGTCAAGTTCTCACTGCTTCTTTCATTGCTACCGGGAAGGGAATACAGTGGCGGATTCGCTAGCAGCATATGGGGCCTTGTCAGGCGCTCAAGTTATTTTCACTAAGCGCTCTCAGTTACTGACTTGTACTAGAGGACTTTTGGCTTTGGATATGCAGAATTTTTGTAACTTTCGATTTTCTTTTAGGGGTTAGGGCATCTGCTCGAACCTCGGTTTTGTTCTCAGTTTATGATTAATAAAATATTAATTTAAAAAAAAAAAATCCTTGAAATATGTAGAATAGAAAAACTGATACTATTTAATTTTTGGTTGAAATAAAATGACAAAAGTGGGCAGTGTTGGAGACCAAAAAGATTACGTATTCGTGCCGGTTCCGTATTGAAAAGAAGAATTACTCAGCAGCTTCTTAATCAACTAGTGCTGGATTCTGTGATGTATTACTCAACTAAGTATTGAACATTTATCATAGTTAATAAACAAAGGATGATATTCGATTTCTGGAATATGGACTTGGAAAGGATTTTTTTTTTTTTTTTTTTTTTTTACTTTGGAGAAAGGGATTGCTTCCTTAGTACTACTCCTACTGGGTCTTGACTCTTTGAGCTTGATTTACAGCTTTTGACGATTTACTTTACATCTTTTAATGTAGTCCACAACATTTACTCAATTATTGCTAGATATTAGACGGTATACAGGTAAACGGATGCATTCCACACAGCTCCATTTTTTGCCTCACATTTCAATTTACCAACACGATAGACCCCAAATGTTTCTTGCATTAACTATTTAAAGTTTTATCCTTCAAAATAAAAAACTATTTAAAGTTTAAGGGATATTTGGTAAGTAGGTTTTATGCTACGAGTTTCAAATTCAATCTCATTTGGATTGCTATTTTCTAGAAAAAATTTGATATATGTGAAGTAAAAAAGTAATTGAAAAATATGATCACTAAAAACGTAACAATTTTTTTGAAAAAATTTGCAATCCAAACATGTAAATCTAAATAAATATGATACGTTTATTCTTTGGATTTTGTAATTACTTATTTTTTAAATAGGGATTTAATGTTTACTTATTTATTTGTCTCGTATCTTAAATTAAGAGTAAGAAAGCCATTTTCATTTTATACTCTGCATTCCGCTTTTCTTTCAGTTTTTGGGCATCCTTTGCTGCTAATGTGGCGGTGGGGACAAAGTATGAAAACATGAAATTTCCAAGCGAACACGTATCGAAAAGACAATAGGGAAAACAGTCCAATATAGTGGTGCCTTTGCACATTTCCAAAAGACAATAAAAATGGATGGGGTGTTTTTCAAAAATTAGCTTTTTAAATATAATAAAAATATTTTAAAAGGTTATCTAAAACTTAATTTATATTTTTTCAAAAATTAAAAAAAATATTTTAAAATATATTCTAGAAATTCTTCTATCATATATATATATATATATATAATAAAGTCGTATTCTCATACTTATCCCTTTATATTTTCTCTTTCCTACATGGCTTAACGAGACGGCAAGTAATTTCCTACGTGGCTTGCTCCTTTTTTGTTTGGATATATATATCAATTCTTATTTCCTATAAAAATCATATATATATATATATATATATATATATATATAATAAAGTCGTATTCTCATACTTATCCTTTCATATTTTCTCTTTCCTACATGGCTTAACGAGACGGCAAGTAGTTTTCTAATAGGATTTTTAATAAATTTTATTATAGGATTCTTAATAAACGAAACAAAGTTTTGTACCCATTCTTAATAAATGATTAGTAAACATATAGTAGTTGCCAAGTATAATTAGTAAACATATTTATTACTCGGCTATACTACATGGTTTGTTAACGAGACATGGTCATCTTACATGTTAATTCTTAATATTATAGGATTCTTATTTCCTACCCAAAGTTACATACTTTAAGCAACTTAAATTAAGATAAACATAGTTTTAATGTTCTTATCAATATCTCTTTGTATTCTTATCAATTCTTATTTCCTATGTCTATACTACATATAGCCTCTAATATATTGATTTCAAGTATCAAATTCATGGTTAGGTATTTCCACTGCAAGCGGTTGGCATATTAAAGTATCGATTTTGGGTTTTCACTCCTCTTGATTATCAGGTACATCTTCATTCAATACATATTTTTTTTAAAAAAAAAAAGCATGTTGATATTCAATTGTAAGAGTTTAGTAACATATCCTGAATTTTATTTATTTATTTTTGTTTTATTTTCTATTTGTTTTGTATGAAAACATAGGATTTAAACAAAGTACTTTCATCGTTATTTTTGTAAGATTTTTGCTAACATGTTTGTTAATTAATTTTTGTGATCGTATGCTAAGATGTTTGTTAATTTGCCTTTAGAAAAAACAACCAAAAACAAAAGGTACTGGAAAGTAATGCGATATAAATACAAGAGACATAAATATCTCTATTAGATATATCTACAAATTCATTAGTTAATTAAAAGATTTTGATCGTTTACTTAATTAATCCACTGGAGAATGGTTTCACAAGGTTTTTTAAAAAGTACTGATGCAGTCATTTATTTCTCCTCAACTCCTTGAGAAAGAATAGACTTACGGATGGAGGATTTATGGCCATAACAGTACAAGCGAATGTGACTTAAAAACGTATACATCCTAGATCATGCAATTTTTGATGTATGCTTTATGCCCTCACTCCAAGGCCCAAATAAAATTGCCCATGGTGCAGTCTGTATATGAAAAACTTAAAAAATGGATACACCGGTTTTTGTCTTCGACAGAACGCTGAAAGCTCCAAGCCAAGGCTAAGGGAAAAATGTTTAGTAACATATCTTAAATTTTATTTTTTTTGTTTTATTTTCTGTTTGCTTTGTATTAAGACATAGGATTTAAACAGCATGAAAAAGAAAGCAATATATTAAAACAATACGGGTATCATGCACGTATCTTCCAATCTATGAAAATAAAATTATTAATGATATCATCTGTAAAATATAAAGTTTCAATTTAAGTTAATATTCGTTATCATTTATTCATATCTGTTAATATAAACATATTGTTAATGATACAAGAAAGATTTGTTTAAATTATTATTAATACAAAAGTGATATTAAGAAAAAATATAAATAAAAAATTTTGAATTTTGAATTCCAAATTCCAAATTCCAAATTCCTCATTTCGGATTGAATTGTGTTAAATTTCGGAATGAATTGTGTTACTGCTTGGAAGGCAGAATATTATTGAAAGACTCAACAGTTATAGAAACATATAAGCAAAGGCCACAAGGAAAATGGGCATAATGGTCATATTGAGAGATAAGTCTGTGGTCCTGCAAGGCAGTGATTATGAAAGCAGTGCAAAGCTTATGAACAAAAGTTTTGGCGCTTTCAACTTTTTGCAGAGACCCTCGACTTTTTCGCGGGCCTTTGCAGACTCCTTCAGGATTCTGACCTCTGTTTTGCCTGTGGCTCCCCCCCGCCCCCCTCCACGGGACATTATATGCTAAACTATTTTATTTATACAAATTAGGACATGTAAAACGAATATTACTTCTAAATTTAGATTTTTATTTTTGTTGATGTAATTACATGTTTACAATAATTAAGTTTCTACCATATATTAAAATGCAATCAAATATCAAATATATGTGTATATATGTGTGTATGAATGTGTGCGCATCAAATTCATGGTTAGGTATTTTGAGTGCAATTGGTTGGCAAATTTTGCATCGATTTTGGGTTTCCACTCCTCTTGATTATCAGATACATCTTCTTTCAATACATATTTTTTTTAAAGGCATGTTAATCTTCAATTGTAAGCGTTTAATAACATGCATCGAATTTTGTTTTTTTTTTTGTTTTATTTTCTATTTGTTTTGTATGAAGACAAAGGAATTGATTTGACATGCACGTTTTGCGTGGATTGCTATTTTTGTTTTCAAAAAGTATGTATGTTTTCGGTAAATATTTTTTAATCAAATTTTCACCTCATATATATAAATTTTCATGGGTTTTGTTGTCCAGAATTTTTGTAATCAAATTGTTTTCAATAAGTCAAAAGATTCTTTTTTAAAAAAATATATATGTTCATCTTCAGATGTAAGAATTTTATGGAGGTAAATGCTATTGTCGATTATGTCCCATGTTGTTCTTAAATTTTTAATAATCAATTGATGAAGATATTTCTTCACGAAATTTGTGTCTTTAGCTATTATTACTGTTAGTTACTTTAGTTGAATTTTTTTTTTGCTATGTCTGACACTGCAGTTAAATATTTATATTATAAGCATTTGGTGTATACCTCTTGAGTGATCATGAACTCAAAGGGAAAATTTTATTTTGGTTCCTTTTGCGAAATTTATGTATGCTGGTGTTCAAGGGTCAACGCAACAAAGATTTTCAAGGGCATAATATATAGTCAACTAACTCTACAAATACAATTTACTATAAAATTATTACCCACTTTAATACATCAAATACCATAATAGAGTGGCTAATTAAATGTACAATATTTTATTTTAGCTCAAATTAACATTATTGTATCATTGCACATTTATATTTACACTTAATTTATTTAATGGTATTTATGTAGGAATCATGAATCAATCACGAGTTTTTAAAATTTCATTCAAGACGCTATTGAATGAAATCTTGGATTCATACAATATACCATTACCAGAGTGGACCTACGAGAATAATGGCAACAAGGCATGG